>NC_137189.1:44721982-44746982 GCF_960531495.2 Zeus faber
CTATATATATATATATATATATATATATATATATATATATATATACACAGTGTATATATATATGTTCATATATATAAACGTGATTTGGGAGGGGCGCGCACGGTGTCGTCATTGGGAGAAGAGGTCCACTGGCCGGAGCTCAGGCTGTAATTGAGCCCCAGGGCCTTCAAGGCCTCCGTAATCATCCCTAACTGATAGCCATGTAATGCTCTAATAACCGTCCTGGAGGCCCCTGCGTCCAGGGCGCAGGGGAAAAGAGCAAAAGATGAGAAAGCACATAGATCTTCCTTGTCGCGTCACTTCCCTGCCTCCCCTCCGTCCGCTGCACTCGGTTAGTTGCACACAGTTTCCACAGGGTTGTCCCCGGCCCCGGGCCTGTAATTAAGGCTTCTGTGGCCTGGCGAGAGTGCTGCTCTACGCTCTCTCTTTATTTCTCTCTCTCACTCTCTCTCTCTCTCTCTCTCTCTCTCTCTCTCTCTCTCTCTCTCTCTCTCTCTCTCTCTCTCTCTCTCTCTCTCTCTCTCTCTCTCTGGGGGCTGCTGGTCACCGGGCAGCTCGGGCCCAGACCGAGCCAGGTTCTGGTCGGGGGCCGAGCGTGGCGACCCGCAGAGCGATCCGGGCGCGCCGAGACGCGACGCACAGCGGCGGCGCGGCCGGCGTGCCGCGGGCGTGCGAACACTCTGGACGGAGTTCAGAGGTCCGTCCTGTGTCATTTGGTTCCGGATGTTTCATTCGTATCGCTTGTTGTTGTTTTTTTTTTTGTTTTGGTTTTTTTTTGTTCTCGAAGGACCGTCGGGGCCGCCTCTTCTGGTCGTTTATAATAAGTGACCCATGTGGGCTTCCATAGTTGTCAAGTTGAAAAAAATCTCAATTTAAATGTCTGCTGAGGCCTTTCTGCATCTGATATGGAATGCGTTTACAGTCATCCATTTCGGTCAATCATTGAGACATTCAGCCAGAAACAGGAACCAACCAGTCAGCCAGCCTGCCAGCTTGCTGGTTAGCCAATTGGACAGGCACATTGATCACTATATGCCGGCTATGCAGCCACCTGGCAGATCTGTGATGGTAAAGAATCAAGAAGTCGGTTTCGGTTTGAAGTCGTCCTCTATGGTCAACGCAGAAGTAGCCCCTTTGCTGTCGGTCGACGCCACAATTTCACGGGTAAAAGTTCACCGAGGTCCAACTCGGCTCGGCGATTGTTTACCTTCGCCGGCGGAAGTCAATCTGCTGATCGGGAGGATTGCACCGGAGTTAATTCAATTCCGCATGAAACACTGTCGTCACTAATGCTGCTGCGGCCTGGGCCTTAAACATGCTTAGTGCAGCGGTGTGTGTGTGTGTGTGTGTGTGTGTGTGTGTGTGTGTGTGTGTGTGTGTGTGTGTGTGTGTGTGTGTGTGTGTGTGTGTGTGTGTGTGTGTGTGTGTGTGTGTGTGTGTGTGTGTGTGTGTGTGTGTGTGTGCAAAATAGGAGGAATATATGTGTTTAATTCACACAGACAGAAAACAACTAGATTTGAATGGAATTCAAGAAAAATATATAAAATGTGCTAAATGCAGGACACCTCTTGTTTTTTTATTTGTGTGTTTGTGTGTGGGCATGCGTGTGTGTGTGTGTGTGCGTGCGTGCGTACACTGAGGAGAGTCTCAAAGGTTAATGGAAATGCACACAGACACGTCATTTAACTGTCAGTCAAGTGAGTGACTCCTGTGTTGCCTTCCTTCGCACTCGCACGCTGATACCTTCCACATGTTTGTACTTTGTTCCTAATAAACCTCATTGGACCAAATAAATGTTTGTTTTTTTTTAACAGAAGACGTCTACGTCCGAAGGTTTTCTTTTGCAAACGTTAACGCCAAGCAATTTTTCTCCCAGAATTCCTTTCATTGGTGACGTCCCTATGCATCCTCCCCCCTGCACGGTGGAAATCCTCCAAACAAACATCACTGCAGTGAATGTTCTGCACCACCGTGCTGGAAACTGATTTGAGTGACGTTTTCACGTGAAACGCCATTAAACCCCCCCCCCCCCCCCAGCCGTTCGTCGCTACGGGGTTTTACATGACGCTGGCGTCTTTGAACTTTTAGGCGTCACCGGGTCCCCCAGTGAGCGGGGACTGAAAGACGTCTGCAGCAGAGATGAAGACAAGATCAAATATGGAGGCACAGCGCTGCCTGGACTTGACACCCTCCTCGGAAGACGCCGCCCGAAATCAGCGCCAGTCACCGGCTGATATAAGGGCGGCGTCGACGCGGTTTTGCCGAATGTCTGCCCCTTCATCTCAGCCCAGTTGTGCCTTCTCCGTCGGTGGAGCCGCGGGCGCTGCAAAATGCCGGCCCCGAGGAGCGAGGGAGGGAGGGGGTGAGGGAGGGAAAGAAAGGGGCGTCGCCGCCAGGTAAGCCCCCCCCCCCCGTCTCTCCTCCAGGGTCGGGGGACTTTGGTCTTTTACGAGATTGAGGAGGTGTGACCGGAGAGGCCAGAGGAAAGTTCCAGAAGAACACGAGGTTGTTGACCCCGCGGTCTTCACTTTGGAACCGGCGTGTTTTTTGTTTTTTGTTTTTTGTTTTATTCCTCCCCGGTTCACGTACCTCCCGCACCGCGTCCCCTCGTAACGGCCCAGCGACGGCGGCGCTGCCGGGCCGGCGGCGTCCCCCGGCCTGGCTGCTTCAGCGGCGCAGGGGGCCGTCTGTTTAAAGTGGTTACGAGCCGGGGGATGGATGGGCGGCTTCGATTTTCCCCGACAAATTGAGCTTTAATTTTAGGATCGTATAACGATACGTGAGCCCGGGCGTAGCGGGGGTGGGGGGGGGGGGAGAGATACAGCGAAAGAGGAAAGGGAAGAATGTTGGCTTTCTGGAGCACATTGGTGTCTCTGTGCCCAAAGGAGAACTAAGGCTCACCAGAGCATGCATTTATTTTTACAATATTTAAACAAACAAATAACAGAAATAAATCAATGCGAAAACCTCCAATCCTGACCAAAGTGTGCTTAGGAGCCCCTCGCTCCGACTGCAAACCAGAGACCACCGATTTCTCCCCCGGTCAATATTTGAGGAGCTAATTCGGAGAGTTTGTCTTCTCCATTCTGGGGGAGAGAGAGAGAGAGAGAAAAAAAAGGATCAGGATCGGGTGAATAGCGTGTGTTTTTCTACGTCTTGGCCCGTGCTCTCGCATAATGTCGCCGCCGTCTATATGCGCCCTTATCTGTCAGTCTTGTGGTGGCGGGGGGGGGGGGGGGAGCCTGTGTGCGTCTTTGTGAGCGTCCACCTGCCCACACCGGAGTGTAGGCGCTCCACCTCCCCGTCTACCTGCGCTCAGCTGTGCCAATAATGCCGCTTTGATTAGGGCTCTTATCGCGGCCCGGACCACGTGACGCGATTCGGGGGGGGGGGGTGTGAACCGAAGGCGCTTGAGCTACGCGGGCCTGGAGGGGAACTCGGAGTGATCCCTTGGCGGGCGTGCTTTGTCATTCCGGTTGCGTTTTTATCGCGTCGGCGATGTCTTAGCTCACAGGCGTCCTGATTGTGTAGAGGTGAAGTCTAAGTCAGGTACAATGTGGTCAGACCGATATTAAAGTGCACATTATAAGTCGTCGAGGCCGATAGGAACACACGTAGCGCTGCGGCCGCGCTCGCGATACACCTTTTTAGGGGAGGTTTCCGTTGGTGCTCCGCCGGTCGGAATCCCTTCGTCCCGCCCGAAATGCATTTTCATATACAAAGAATTTGTCTTGGTAAAGACCCCCGATGCTCTCGCTTTATGTATATTCCGCCGGTTTTTTTTTTAATGCTTTTCCCCGCCTTTGACGTGGAGCATTGCCACACGGCGGAGATTGTGGCGACCGCCGCTGATGTGCCGTGCTGAGTGGCAGGCTTATTGTTGTCTCGTCGACGTTGGGCCGCGTGCGGCTCGTGTTTCCATCGCACGGCCCCCCTTGCATTGCAGCCGAGATTTGTTTTCCTCCGATATCTGATCAGTTCCTGCTTCAATCCCTTCAACCCCAGTTTGCCACCGATCCGCTGTCAGCGTAGGTCACATTTACACAATGCCACAATTTTCAGAGTGCAAGATTTTCAAGCCCAATAAAGTCTTTCTTATGGATTGCCTCACCAGATATTCTCTCTCTGTAGTCTCTCTTCCCATTGTGCAGAAGGTTTTTTTTCTAACCTGAAGATCATAATTTGATCCAGCGTCTTGCAGATAGGTTCAGTCTGTATCTTTATGAAAGCAGCGGGGGGGTTCCGTGACTTTTTTCCCCCCGCCGGATCGGCAACCCCTCTGTTCCGGCGAAAACCTGAATACTCCTGGCTCTTCACATAACGACTGAACAATAGCAAAGCAGCTTTTGCTGGGAAGACCCTAAATGACTGCCTGAAATTGATTATTTACGGCGGCTTTCACAGACCGATGACTAAAAATAATCACAAAATGTAAAAAATACATCTAAGCATGTTTTTGTATTGTGCTTTGGTCAGAAAAATTGCCAAGTCAATCTCTTTACCTTATTATTTATTTCCATCACCATCGATCTTTGTCTCTCTCTCCCAGGCCGTACCACAGGTGTGCTCTGGGCAGCAGGAGGGGTTTGGCTTTGACGCCGACCTCCGTGAGCTCTACGTGGCGGTCGTCTCCCATGGGGGCGCGGGCCAACGCAAGCGCAAGCTGCCCGAGGGCCCCGACGCCCAGGACGCCCCGGCGGGCGCCGAGGGACGGGAGGCGGAACGGGCGCCGAGCCGCCGCGCCCCGCCCCGAGGTCTGCAGACGCTTTGCCGCTCGCCAGACGCTGAGAAGTCAGCGTCTTACGGCCTTTTTTATAAATGCAAAACAGCGCGTGGAACCACCCGATGTCTAAAGATGTCGTTGTTGTAGGCGAGGGGCCGGTTGGCTGTGACGCGGCGGCAGAAGCGGGGCAAAGCGCGAGCCTTCGGAAAGACGCGGCCGCAGACAAAAAGGCCGACGGACCAGAGGAACAACAGGTAATCCAGACTTCAACGGGTGGGGTGCAACAGGTGCTTTTTGTCTGTCGAACCGTTTCAATCACAAAGGAGATGTACTAGGGCAGGAATCCTCATTTGGCAGGATCTTTTTGTGACCCCCTTTTAATTAACTTAGACATCCTCTATTTTTGTACGTTTGGATTTATTTTCCTATTTATTTTTTTTTAATTGTCTTTACTTGGAAGTATGATTATTTGAAGGCGTGGCATGGGCGTGCAAATAAAAACACCTGTCGAGTACGACTCGAACTCAACACCGTGAAACGGTCCGAACTGCAGTGGAAACCGGAAGAAACTGCTGCTATGGATATCACAGGGTTCAGCTGCATGGTGGGAAAACAAATACCAGCCATAGATTAGATTAAATTTCATTGCTCTGTGAATTATCCATGCGGCAGAATTAAAATGTTGCAGCACGCCACCGGAGGACAATGGCATGCAGAGCTGCAGGAAATAGTGACCACGCAGGATCATCAATTATACATTGAAAGAAATGTGGTTATTGGTTCGGCTAAAAAAAAAAATGCTTCAATGTATTAAATCTATACTTTTTTTTTTTTGGGTTTTCTCACATTTACATTTTGAATTTATGGGATCAATTCTCAGTTGAGGAAACCCCCAGAAAAATCATGGTTGGCAGTTTTGTCAAACTCGCTGTGGAGGAAACGATTAATTAGAGCAGCGATGAGTCAGGGATCATTCTGAATTCCAGTGGGTTTGAAGTTCCTGCTCCGTTCCAGTCAGTGTGAGAATGGCCGTGCCGTACCTGGCGTGGCCGGCATGGGAAGTCCCATTCACAATGGAAACCTGAACCGTCCTGGTGTTGGATTGCTGAAAGTTATTTTTATTAAATTTTTTCCATGCAAGTTACATTATGCCCTGGATGAGCAGCCATTTTCATATTATTATTATTATTCTTATTCCCTTTTTTTCCATTTTTATAGTATAATTGTTTCAATGTCACTATTTTACATAGCTTTAAATGATACGCCACACCTAACTATATGAATGGGTTAGTGACTACTAGAGACATACCCAGCAATATGTAATCTATGACAGTAATGTGTCATACTTAAAGGTACAAGTGATTTGGGCGTTGTGTCACTTTTTAAGACATTTCACTGCATATATGTATGAATGTATGTGACAAATAAACCTCTGGATTTTATTTACTTAATTGACCGCAATAAAGCGGCGGGGGCTCGCAAATGTTAATTGATGCGGGTCAGTCCGCGTCGACGGCCGCCGAGTGTTCAAGCTCTCTGTTTGGGGCGGATTATAACGACGCCCGTAAAAAAAAAAATAACGTGAAACCTAATCGTCCATCTCCTTCAGCCTCTGGCCGTCGCGCCGGCGGCCGCTGAGCGGCTTGCTCCCAAACCAAAGAAGAAGAAACCGGTAGGACTGTTCAGGTGAGGATCCGTCCTTCCATGATCCCGGAAGGAGCAGACCGGAAGCGCCTCCTCCGCTTCCTGGCTTGGTGCTCAACATGGAAAAATTGCCTTTGGATCATAACGATCGCCCCCTTTTTTTTTTTTTTTTTTTTTTTTTTTTTTTAACTCTTTGAGAATTGGATCATTTTAACAAGTGTAATGTTTTTGAAATACCACGTTCTTTTAAAAGGTCTCTGACGGTCTGAGGTCTCTGTCTATCAAACAACAATTCCTTTTTTTTAATGTATGTTGAAAATGTGTTCAATGACTCTCTTAACGTATCTTGCATTTCATCCAATTTTAACACTGTTGTTTTTTTCGAAATAAATGGTTTCCTTTGGGAAAATAGTTTGAATCGTCGTTGTTGCTTAATGGTAACGAATAACGTTTGTTAGGTTTTATCTGGAGCGTGATGGGTTAGAGCAGGGGAAAGCCGAAGACGAGCTCATCATGTCATCTATGTTAACTTAGCCAATATTGAGATATTAATGCAATTATCAGCCCTACAGTAAATGCTGTATGACAAATATTTTGCCTACGAGTGGACTGTCAGTGCAAATCCACTGCAATGCCACACAAGGCAGCTCTAGCACATAGCAGATGTGTCTACTAAGGATTTTTTTTAGTAACATCAAATAAAAGGCAGCTTGTAAAACAGCCGCTCTCAGAAATAAGCGCTCTGCATCCAAACACAGTACAACTGATAGTCAAATCTGCAAAAGCCCCCTCCTCCGTGGAGCCGGGGGTGGGCATCCGCTGACCTATAAAAGGTCCCCTCCGACTGCACAAAACCAGCCAGTTTTTGCCCGAACCAACAGGCGCGCTGCTCTGGGAACCACGTTGGGATCCTCAGACGGACATTTCTGGTTCGACAACTGAACGCAGTTTCCAAGTCAGTACGATGCCCCAAATTGACTTTTTTTTTTTTAGTTGAGGAAACAAAAAGTGCATTTTTTTCCAAGAATTTTGTTGTATTTACACCAAAGTATTCATAATGCGCCACTCCTTTTTTTTTTAAATGTTGTTTCTTTTACATCTGATCATTACTGATCATACTCTGTCTCGGCCGGATATTAAATATTGTCCCTTAAAACATTTCATCCACGTCGGTCTTGTTTGCTTATACTTGACATCCCATAACAGTCGCCATGACGGCATTGGTCTATGCCAAGGGTTAACTCACTGCGCCCGTGGATCTATGCCTTTCCACGGGGAGTGGGAAGGTGGTGCTGAAGTAAAGTAGTATAAGATGTTGAAAATCGTTAAAACACTGAGGCCCATGCCATTCCTCTTGGATGTTGATATTCCTGGAGGTGGTTCACCAGGTGACTGACCGGGCAGCCGTCATCTCACCACAGTTTCAAGCCCTTTCTGCAGAAAGCGTTGACTTCGGCTCCCGTAGATGGATTTTCTTTTCCTCAACATACGTCTTCCAGACGGCAAAGTGCGTCCACACCTAATTATTTTTATTCTTGAAGTCTGTACTGTGTGTGTGTGTGTGTGTGTGTGTGTGTGTGGTGTGTGGTGTGGTGTTAACATATTCAGCCCGAGCAATAAGTATTGATTCCACTTGTCGCAGCCACTGCAGGTAGATAGCGCAGCGCCCTCAGATCAGCCTGCGGCCTTTTCGGGGGAGAGTGAGATGTTGACTCAAGGTGTTGCAGCATCTACGGAATGCTATTGAAGTTTTTTTTTTGTTTTTTTTCAGTCGAAAATTCGCTGTTTGCTTTGCGTGCGCGCCGATCTTAAAGTGTGTCTGAATTAAAAGAGAGCCCTCCGACCGACCCCAACGTCGTTTCTCGGCGGGTGTTTTAAAGTGGGAGTCCGTGAGCCGTCCGTGTCGGGTGGGTCACACTGCAAAGCCCTCAATTCCGTCCTAAACGTCAGTTGTTTTGTTGGGTTTTTTTTTTTCGTTGTTCTGCTTTTGTGGACGTTCGTCGACGTCGACCGCTCGCTGACCACAAGTTCTAATCAAATGCACCGCGGTCGCCTTTCACTTCTTGCGTGCGCCCGGTCTTTGCACTCTTGCCTGGAAAGGCGGCCCCCGCCACCGGCGATGGAAGCGGAGTATAGAGGAGCACATGCGAACACATGGAAATGCTGTTTCTGCTCAATAAGTGGCAGTTAAATAAATATGGGATGAATGGCGAATATGTCTTTTGGGGTTTTGTTAAAAAAAAAAAAAAAAAAAATTACGGATTACCACTTTATTAGAAAACGAGCTTTTTTCCCACTTTAACAGTCGGAGGGGGACTGAGCGGCCTCAGTGGGGTATAGCGGTCGAGCATTGGGTGTCTTGTCTCCGTCAGTGAGCGCGGACCTGGCCCCGGGCATAAATCACCGACCCATTCAGTTTTCATCGGCTGATCATCCGTGCACAGCGCCCGCCCGGCGCATCTATCTCCCTGCGTGCCTGCCGTCCCACTGCTCTTTTGGAACACAGCTTTTACGCACGCACCTGCACTTGTGCGCACGCGTCTCCGATCCGAGTTCAAGACACTCCGGGGTCCAAAGGACAGACACTGGGACGTCTAGACTGTTGGTCCGGCAGTCCCTTTTTTTTTTTTTTTTTTGGCCGAACTACAGTAGCTGCCGAGCGGCTCAGTGCCACTCGGATGGGAGGAGAGGTGGTGGTGGGAGGCTGGGACGAGGGCTAGGACATGGGCGCGGTCTCCTCCTCCTCCTCCACGGCACCTCATTTGTAGTAGGATCTCTTCCATTTCCATTTGTGCCAACAGCCCTGCGCCACAGGGACGCATTGAGAACGAGGCCGAGAGGCAGAAACCGCTGCGGGGACACCCTTTGACCGCCGTGCCCAAAAGGCAGCCTTGCCTACGCACTGCGCCTCGTATCTGTCTGCGGCCCTTTCTCACACGGCTCCACGGAGGGGAGGCAGCTTTGAACCTGCATGCCAAGATAAACTGACAGCGGCTATTTATGCCCCTGTCTCCACTCGGGACCACAGCAGTGTGAGCGCAGCGCTGCAGCGGTGATCCGCACCTCTCCAGCGGGGCGCAGCGGCTCTTTGCGCGCCGGGGAATGGCGACTTCTTTTTGGGGACCCGTGGTGACGGGTCCTGGTCCTCTCCTCTCGCGTTAGAGTTTCCCGTGGAGGGGGAAAGGGGGGGAAACCCGAAAGAAATAAATATAGCGTTGACCGTTTTGGGTTGTTTTTTTTTTTTTGACCGCCCGCCGGGGTTTTGCGCACACACCGGCCCGGGGTGGGATGCTGCTCCCCACGCTGGCGGCGTGTCTCGCCGGATGCGCCTTCCTCCTCTGCCCGGTCACCGAGGGTTGCGGGCCGGGAAGGGGCTACGGCAAGAGGCGCTCCCCGCGGAAGCTCGCACCGCTCGCCTACAAGCAGTTCAGCCCCAACGTGGCCGAGAAGACGCTGGGGGCCAGCGGGAGATACGAGGGGAAAATAACGCGGAGCTCCGAGCGCTTCAAGGAGCTCACCCCCAACTACAACCCCGACATCATATTCAAGGATGAGGAGAACACAGGTGCCGACCGCATGATGACACAGGTACAAAGACAGAAAAATGCAAATCACTCACTTTTTTGTTTGTGTCGTCACATGCATGTTGGTGACGGGATGTGTTTGAATGAATCGAGTTGAATTGCCATGATGAGAGGTGGCCCATTAGGCAGGCACGTGTTCACCAATGATGGCCACTGATGTTTTTTGGGGTTGTTTGTTTTTTTTTTCCTTTCTTTTGTGGGATGGAACGTAGGCGCTTACGTCCATGCTTTGGCGTGATCGGAGGGACTGCTTGGTTAAAAAGAAATAATAATAATAATAAATAATAATAATAATAATAATAATAAAAATAAAAGTTCGAGAAGCGCTAAGAACCGAAAGTAACGAAGTACAAGGACTGTATGTACTTAAGTACATTACATTTCTAGGGTATTCCGTTCCGGAGACTTCATTTCGGCAAATACCTGTACTTTTTACTATTAAGACGCAAATCATTGGATAAACTTATATGTATAAAAAAAAAATATATATATATGTGTGTGTGTGTGTGTGTGTTCGTATATATATATGTGTATATGTATATATATATATATGTGTGTGTGTATATATATGTGTGTATATGTATATATATATGTGTGTGTGTGTATGTGTGTATATGTATATATTTATGTGTGTGTGTATATGTATATATAGTGTGTGTGTGTGTGTGTGTGTTCAGTGTACCGCTTTAAGGACTCATTTGGGGCGCAGCGCGCGCGCGCGCGTGCATCGCGGTGCACTTTGTCCACTCTCCGCGCGCGCGCCCGCGGGTATCGATCCGGCGCGTGTTGACTTTTGTTCCGGGAAGAGGCGCAGATTAGGACGACGTTTCACTCCCGTGTGACAAGTAAAACAAAGACCAAAAAAAAAATAAAAAATAATAATAATAATAATAATAATAATAATAATAATAAAAACGTCGACGCCGAAATGTGCACGTTTTATCATTCTACAAATTTCCCTTTTTTGTGTGCGTGTGTGTGTGTGTGTGTGTGTGTGTGTTTATTTATTTATTTGTACTTTAACTTAAATACTAACGTATTTAATTCCGCCGGTGGCATCCAAAGGGCACCCAAACTAAAAATACCTTGGCGTCAGAATTCCACGGGTGGACTGTGGGCAACCCCTTCCAGAACCTATGCAGGGAGCCGGGGGAACGACTGCTCTTAATTAAAACACTATGTCCTCTGTTTAACGTCGTTTCCAGCGTCGGGGGGGCAGCGTATAGTCCTGTTTGGTTAGAGCCCGGGTCGTGCGTGGAACCGTGTTTACCCGGGTCGCTTTTAGCCCGCGACTGGCCAGACTTAACGGTCGCCTTTTTCGACTGTCAAAAATCTTTACGACACCGTCGTTGATGTGGCAACGGGTGGAATTTATTTGACTCCTTATTTCCCCGAGAATAAAGTATTTATATCTGCCTCCCGCGACCGCGGCTTCCTCTCGGGGCGAACGGCGTTTATGTTCCACGCACGCACACGCACGCGCGCTCGCGCACACGCGCGCGCACACACGCACACACACACACACACACACACACAGAAACACACTAAAATACACGCGCGGACCCACGTGGGAGTGGAAGTGCCGCCGCGCGCTGTCACCTTTCGCGATGAAATGCGAGCGAGCGAGTCGTCCGCGGCGAACGAAGCCTTTAAATGACGCGGGCGTCGCTAATTCTTCGACTCGTGAGCCGCAAACAATGACCCGGGGGGGGGGGGGGGGGGGGGTCGGGGGGGGGGGGTCCGGGTGTTGGGCGCAAATTCGTAGCGAGCGCGACTGATTTACACTTTGCGTTCCACCAAAATAAACAGTTCAGACGAAGTCATTTATTTACGTCGTTCGCTTTTTTTTTTTTTTTTTTTTTTTGCATTGATCGTCAAAGTGCAGACGCTCGAGAGAATCAGGCTCGGGGGGGGGGGGGTGTTTGTTTGTTTGTTTGTTTGTTTGTTTGTTTGTTTTTCGGGATCCGTGCTCTGCGTTCTTCTCACAAGATGAATCCAAAACAAATCTGACAGAATGAATCATTGCGACGGAATCAAACGACTCTTCTTCGGAACACCACCCGCCACCCGGAGAACGACCGACCCGCCCGGGCTCCCGTTTGTCCCGGTTTACCCCCCCCCCCCCTCCAACGCAACGAACGGAGACGTCGCAACATCGAGCGACTCTTTTTGTTGTTGTTGTTGTTGTTGTTGTTTGTTTGTTTTGTTTCGTTTTCTGCGTGGCTCTACGAGAACCGAATCTCAAAAGGAGTCGAACCTTTCAGCGCTGAGCGCGACGCGCCGCCGCCGCCGCCGCCGCTGCGCTTCGAGACGCGATTTACGAGCTCCCGCCGAGGGACAGGCTCTGGTTGTTGCTGCTGCTGTTGCTGTTCCTTGCGTTACTCTTATTTATTTTTATTTTTATTTTTATTTTTTTTCAGCGCGCACCCAAATAGCGTCCGGCGCCTTAATCCCATCCTTTATTTTTCCGCCTCTTATTTTTGATTCAGTGGTTGCGACTTTTTTTTTTTCTCTCTCTCTCTCAACGCGGTGCGAGCGGCACCGGGGGGAGACGCATACAGACGCGACTGTTCGGGTGTCGTCAACCTCCGCGTCGAATGTTTGTGCAGTCCGCGGTCGAGTACGGCGGCTCCCGTCGATCCGCACCTTGAAAGGAAAACCAACAAAAATCCATCGTCTGATTTATGAAGTCCAGCTCGGCGCTCCGACCGCGGAGCGAGAGAAAAAACGACCCGTTAAAATCTGCACCGCGCCGTGAAAAGGCATCTATGGTGACTCTGAGCTATTCTTATCACAGAGAACCAACATGGGGGGAAAAAAAAAAAACCAAAAACACACACATACATGTATTTATAAATTCAGCAGCAGTTTCCCCATCTCTCAATTCGGGGTATTAAACGATAACCTAATGTGTACATACAACAGCGTAATAATAAAACCTTCTATAGTGAAGTATGCGAAATTGACTCTTTCGCTTTTATGGTTGACAAACTTTGTAGACGCAGCAATTTCAAGAATGTTCACATTACTTACAAAGATTTTTTTTTTTTAAGTATTTTTTTTGGGGGGGGGGGGGGACAGCGGATAACAATTAAACGATATCTTTTTTAAATATTCTACAAGAACAATTAAAGCTCACAACACACTCACACACAAGCCCAAAGCAACAGTGGGTTAAGTTATTCAAAGTGGATTAATAAAATGCTTGAAATTAAAACAGTTGCCTTTTTGTGTCGCTGGGTTTTCAGTTAGAAATAACGGAAAGTACAGATTCCTCAGCGTATGACACGCAGCGTGTGCTGCCCACCCGCTTGGGCCTTCTGGTCGCCTAGTAACCTCAAGCAGCCCCCCCACCCCGGTCCACCCATCCATCCACCCACCCACCCACCCATCCATCCATCCATCCATCCACCACCCACCCATCCATCCACCACCCAGCCGTCCTTCACGTAGCCCCCTCCCTCCCATACCACAGAAAGCCAATCGTGAAAAAGAGGGGTTAGCTGGAACAAGCAGGGATGCGTGTTGGTGGTGGGCGCGAAGAGGTTCTAGGGGGAGCGAGGTCCAACGTGGCGAGGAGGAACGAGGGCGGCGGCTTTGGGGAGAGCGGGCGGCGCCAAAGGCGGAGGAGGGGGAGTTTCTGATCGGCCGGGGGGGGACGTAGCGAGACAAAACCAGTGTTTGTTTGTTCAGGCTTTGCCTCCCGACGGAGGTTCATCCGGAAGCCCTGGAACACTGTGACTACGTGTTGTCGGGTAGAGAGAATCAAAAAACCCGTCGTCCGACTCCCTCTCCCGACTAACCCTTTCCTCCACCACAGCGCTGCAAGGACAAGCTGAACTCGCTGGCCATCTCGGTGATGAACCTGTGGCCCGGGTCCGCCTGCGGGTCACGGAGGGCTGGGACGAGGACGGCCACCACTCGGAGGAGTCCCTGCACTACGAGGGGCGGGCGGTGGACATCACCACCTCGGACCGGGACCGGAACAAGTACGCCATGCTGGCGCGCCTGGCGGTCGAGGCGGGCTTCGACTGGGTGTACTACGAGTCCAAGGCCCACGTCCACTGCAGCGTCAAGTCAGGTGAGCGGGGGGGCGCGGGGCGAGATAAAACACCCGCCGGGCCGCAGCGGTGACCGGGGAAGCATCGGCGTCACTGCAGTGACCACTTTTTCCAAAGTATGGAAGTCTGGGCTTTTCCCAACCAGGGAAACCTTGACCCCGTGCTGCGTGGGCAGTCATTGGTCTGCGATCCGAAGGGAAGATAAAGTGTGCTCGGACCTGGGGCCAGAAAGTGCAGTTAGCAGGTATTCTGTGTTGTCTCCACATATTTATTCCACATGGTGATTGTTTTTTTTTTGTTGTTTTTTTTTACGTCATTTTTCTGGCCGGAGAAATCTCGTTTCGCCATCGAGTCCCGTTGAGTTCATGTGTTCACTGCCACCAGCGTCCTCCACATTTAACCACGACCACTAGAGTCTCCCTCCAGCTCACCCAGCGTCCACGATCCCCCCCCCCCCCCCAGCCTCCTCTAACTCCACCCTAACACCACCCTGTCTGTCTCTTTTTGTCTTCCCGATCCTTCGGCTTCACCCGTCTCACGCATTAACCCTCCTCTCTGGAAACTGTCTTTTCTCCGATCGCGGCCCAAACGCCTTCCGCCCCTGTCGCGTCTGCGGCTTCCTCCCCTCCTTCTCCGTTCCGCTGCCCCCCGGCGGCCCGCGACACCGTAGGTGACCGCATCGCGGTCCGGCGTTGACCAGGGGAGTTGGTATTTTTTTAAATTGTTTTTGGCGTCGATTTATATCTTCGTGAACCATCCAAAAAGCCACCCCCCCCCCCCCCAAAAAAAAAAAAACCCCAAAAAGTTGGGATCACTATTTGTCGCTTAAAAGTAACAGCGATGTGGGTTTCCTCAAACTAGACACATACGTATTCCTCTCCATTTGACACTGCGTGTAACTGAGTGGTTCTTTTCCCTCTTTCTCCCCCTTTGTTTGTTTCCCTACTTTTCCAATCTTTTCCCCCCTTTCCCCCCCGTCTGCTCTCCTTCGTACTTTCTCTCCTTCCCTACCAGATCGGGTCGCCAGTGCCCTCTCCCTGACTTGATCGGAAGGGCAACCTGTCAACTGGGTGGCTTTGCTCTTGGGTGTTCTGTGTTTTATTTCTTCGTCCCTACCCCGCCCCGCTCCACCCCCACCCCGCCCCCCCCTGCCCAAAGTACAAAATACAACAAAACTCAGCACACCACGGAAAACACTGGTTGCCTCCTCGCTTGATGTCCAACTGCCTCTGCACCAAAAACAAAAAAGAAAAAGAACAAAAGACACCATTCCAAATGATTTGTACTTCATCATTGGGTGGAGTCGAGGAGGGCGTTGGACAGACGCGTGTTTAAGGAAAATGACCACTAGATGGCGCCATGTCACAGGAGCCAGGCTGCAAATACAGTGATTCATTGGAGACAGCGCCCCTTCCCCTTCGGATATTGGGGGGATATTGGAGAATTCGAGGTGAAGATGATGATTTTGACATTCGCACCCACACATGGCTAGGGACTTGTCGAATTTCACTCCGAAATGAGCGATCCGGTATTTTTGATAGTTGTTTAATAGTAACTAAGAATTTAGTACATCCAATAGTTTTGGACCAATTGCGTCCATTATTCTACTAATTGACATTTATTACAAATAATAATCTTGATTTTTGCCTACCTCACAGTATTATTTAGACATTATTGAGTGTTATTGATTGGTAAACATTGTCATATATATATATGTATATATGGAAAAATGTGGGTATTTTAACTTGATTTTCCCTTTTTTTTTTTTTACATTGAAGTGTGTCAGACGGTTCTAATGGAGAATCGAACAATCCCAAATTAACGGTTTGATGCTAGACTGTTAAAAAAATAACTAAAGGGATCGGCTCTGGATTGGATTGGATCTCGCCTCCCTATTGTGCTTCTTACTGAACACAACACAAAATGGCTCCATAACAGAGACACAGAAATTAGATCAGATGAATTCACAGGACGCCAGCGCGTCGCTGCAACAAAGACATTTGGCACAGGGTAATTTACCGGCGGGCCGACTTCCTGCTACGCACCCTGCTCCTCCATATCTTATCACCTGGCCTCGGCTCTCTTGCCCTCCCCAAATATTTATTCTCAGATAGACTTGAGACGGGCCCAAAATGTGTCACTTTCAAGTGCCTGGACACACACACACACACACACACACACACACACACACACACACACACACACACACACACACACACACACACACACACACACACACACACACACACACACACACATCACACACATCACACACATCACACACAAACAATTACACACTGCCATTATTCTGGATGGCAAACAGGAGTGTTATTCTTTTATGTGCAGTGTAGGGAGAGAAAAGGAAAATATTTATCCAAAGGGAGTCTATAGAGTACACAGGCCTTTGAGAAATATTGATATCCTTTCTTTCTTCCTTTCTTTCTTCCTTTCTTTCTTCCTTTCTTTCTTTCACTCTTTCACTCTTTCATCCATCTTGTTCTTCCTGGTTCCCTACCCCCGCCCCCTCTCTCCTGGCTGTCCCGCTCCGCTTCCCTCTCCCTTCCAGAACACTCTGTGGCGGCCAAGTCGGGAGGGTGTTTCCCGGGCGAGGCCCTCGTCACGGTGGAAGCCGGGGGTCAGAGGCCGATCCGCGACCTGCGACCCGGCGACCGGGTCCTGGCCTCGTCGGGGAGCGACGGCGCCGGGTGTCTGGTGTACAGTGAGGTGCTGTCCTTCCTGGACCGCCAGCCGGACGCCCGCAAGCTCTTCTACACCATCGACACGGCGTCCGGGGCCCGCCTGTCGCTCACGGCCGCCCACCTGCTGTTCGTGTCCGAGGGAAACTGCTCGGAGGGTGCCGCCCCAACGGGCGGCGCCACGGTGGCGGTGTATGCCGGCCACGCCCGGCGGGGACAGTGCGTGCTGGTGGCGCATGGAGACGGCGGCCGGTTCTCGCGGATCACCCGGCTGAGCGCCCGGGAGCGCCGGGGCGCGTATGCACCCCTCACAGCCCACGGCACCGTGGTGGTGGACGGCGTGGTGGCGTCGTGCTACGCTGCCGTGGACCGCCACGACCTGGCCCACTGGGCGTTCGCGCCACTGCGCCTGGTGCACGGCTGGACCGGGTTCGCCGGGAACCAGGAACAAGGGCTCCACTGGTACTCCCGGCTCTTGCACTGGTTGGGAAGGATGGTGCTGGATTCCGAACACTTCCACCCCCTGGGCTCGGCTCAGCCGGGAAGCTGAGACGGGAGGGAACCGTCCAAAGTACGGCAACACTGGTGTGGACCAGTGGGATAAAATGGTCGGAGCGGGCGAACTGCAAGGGCGAGCTTCAGCGATCAACATAGTTGTGAATTTTCACCTTTGGCTCAGACGGCTTCGCGGCACGAGGACTGTGAGCCAGCGTCCCGCTGCGTTGACTCCAGCTGGATTTGAACCCGCCGGTTGCGGCGCAGTGACGTGATCGCTGACGGATCAGCCGGGTTTGTGGCACCGGCTCGCCTCCAGAGGGGACTCAACCAGCAGACGAACGGGGAGAAGGAGCGGTGGAGTGACGCCAGGGGGCGCTCTCCCAAGCTGCAAATCAAAAGACACACAAACAGTTGAGATAAGCCGTGCACAAACAGTGGATGTTGTCACGCTACCTTCAGGCTTCATGGAGCTGGTTGCGATGTGGAGCGCCGCCTGCTTCCCAGCTCCTGGAGACACACTTAATAACTGTCATCCAATGAGTTCTATGTACCATTGCTGTCTATAAAGATATACGGCTAATAATAGCATTTATTTAAGTATTTTAATACCGTGTGTTATTTGCTGCAATCGGAAAAACAAATGTTTATGAGGTTATTTTGGGTGACGAGATATTTAAAGATCTATTTTTGAAATAAAATGTATGGAAATCAGAACTGGATCTCGCATTTCTTTGCACAATATAACCGTTGTGTCGTGCGTTTTGGCATTTTTGACTTCGTGGAGTCACCTTTTTCGAGCGAACATTTATAGTTTTGAAACGTGAGATGGTCCGTGTCGTGTAGACTACACGACACGTCACATTCAACAAATGCAGCTTTTTATTTATTTTTATTATTTTATTAATTTATTTTTCTCCACCACAGTCACTTTCTTTTTCTTCAAAGTATGCCTTCCTCTGATCTATTTATTATTATGGGGTGGGGATATATTTTTATTATATATATATATATATATATATATATATATTTTTTTTTTTTATCGGTGGGTTCTGTTCTTTTTTTTTTTTGAATGTGCCACACAACTAGAACCTCTAGTTTATCACATTTCACGTCTTGTGCTGCGCCCGATCGGACCCCGCCGCAGGAACACATACGTAACACAAACACGTTGAACGGCTGTAAAATATAAAGCTAAATAGGGGACAAATGGCAGTGGGATTATTATTTATTTTTTATTTTTTCTTACAAAATAATGTTAGGGATTCCCACTTTAACATGTGAGTCTATTGCGACATGTGCGCGTTCGCCAGAGGTCACGAGCAAACCGGGTTCATACCTGCCCCAAGCGCGTGACGCAGACGGCGTCACCGGGGGACCTGGGATCGCACGGGCTTCGTTCGGGGGAAGAGCACGGGCTTGGACGCGCGTCCTCCTGGAAAGTATGTGCACGTCCCCCGGGGCGCGGCCGGGGGTGGGACGGGCACGACGACGACGACGACGACGACGACATATCCCTTCGTCCGCTGTCCCTTTAAGAGGGTGCGGGGGAAAACCGCACCTCTCCAAATAGGCCCGGTCAATTAACGCACGGAGGAGGGCGCGGGACCATGAACCCTCGAGCTTTGCCTTTCTGCGGAGCTGGGAAGTTTGTGGCTTTTTAAAAATAAAAACAATAAAGAACCCCCCCCCCCCCCTTGTGTTTACATCCCACTGATGAAACGCTTGTGGTTCGCGGTTTACACCTTTAAGAAGATGTCACCGGGATTAGAATTACGCGCGGCCACCCGAGTCGCCGGGCGGAGGAACGTGGGAGGGGGGGGCGCGCGTCTACACCGGGGGAGGTTCTCCACCTCCACCACCCTCAGTCGGACCGAGAGTCCTCTCCTCTTCTGCTCAAGGGCTCCGGCGGTCTGCACCGCGCGTTCTCTTTTGCGGGGTGGGTTCCCGAGCACCGTGCGCAATGGCCGAGATCGGGAAAGGGGTGACCGCCGGGAAACTGGCCATCAATGTCCAGAAGAAGTTCACCAGAGCGCAGGAGAAGGTAGGGTCCGCTCTCCGGGGGGGGGGGGGGGGGGGGGGGCTTCCATTGACTGTCCGTTGTGTGGCGCGTCGGGCCGGCGGCGCGTCGGCGGCGCGCAGCCCACCTGCTCCTCCTGAATGTCAACCGGCCCGGACGACACCGTCGGAGTTATTTTTGGAGCGCGGCCTGTTCTAATCACTCTCTGCGCTTTAAGCCTCGGAGCTTTCACGTCCCTAATCGCCACAACACAACAGGAGCGTGCGTGCGTGCGTGCCGGTCAGATCTCGGTGTGGTCGGGCCATCGGCGAGAAGAAGGGACCCGGGGAGTCCGGGGAAACATAAACTTAACGTGCGTGTGTGGGAGAGAGAAAAGAGAGTGTAATTTCATGCTGGCGTTCCTTCCTCCCGACCACCTTTGCAATAGGTCAACTTTAATTTGGTCTGCCCGCAGCTGGGCGTCATGTCAGACATTTAGCAGAGCTGTAGTGCTGTATGAGCGTTTCTTTGGCCTTTCCAATCCGCATTTTTCCCCTTAAAGTTCAAATCTCTAAGGTTATTATATATATATAAAAGAAATTAAACAATCCCATATTTGATATGTACCCCTCACTGTTCTTGCCGGCACTTTACAAGAAACAGCCAATCAATGTATTTGTATTACGCATGTATTATATTGTCGGTGGCGGGGTCCGTCTTGATGAAGCCGTGCAGGGAGCCGATCATGTCGCAAAACCCATGTTAAGGCAAACTGACGAGAAAATAAACTACAACCGGATGTCGGCGGGGGTTGGGGTGGTGGCGTGGCGAATGGGGTTGTAGGATTTGTAGTGCACCCCGACAGAGACGCTCTTGCCGACGGGTGCGTAAAACCGCCGTCCTGGCACACATCTCGGCGTCAAATTAAATGGGAGTTTCAAAGTCGCCACATGACGCGGTCGACCGCTCTGCCGCGTTCACGTCAAGTCCAGTAATTCAAAGCGCTTCACAGACGGAGGTGTGCTGATCAAACAAGTATCAGCTGAATCACCTTGTATGCTTATACAGACACCAATGTATATTCAATGTCTCACCCTGAACCCTTGAGACTCCAGACCCTTGAGAGTTCACCAGCCGGACCCGACCCAAGATTTCACCGGCATCGGTGTTGACGATGAGATCCTTCACCCCACCCGGGAGACGGGGGTCACTCGGCGCAGCGGGCGCTAACAGACGGGCGCCCTTTTAGAAAAGCGGCGCCCGCTTTGAGAAGTGAGCGGTGGGAGGAGCCTCCTCCTCCTCCTCCTCCTGCGAGGAGAGCCGCCTTCAGCTGTCGACCTTGGTGGGCACCCTGCCGGCCTTCGACCCCATCGCGTCGACCCCGTTTTGTTCTGTGCTAGTCGTGACTGCGCCGTGCACCGTGCGCGGCGCTGAGCAGTCCTCTGTGACCAACGCGTCCTAAATGGCGGAGGACGACGTGTTGATTGTGACATGACTCCGCTCCACCCACCCCGACTCACCAGCCATCATCCTGGGTTTCCTCATTCTCAAACTTAAGTCAAATTGTAATTTTTTTACACAAATAACTATGAACGAGAGAAGGCGTTGCCCCGTTACGAATAAAGACAATCAGTGACTAAACTGGTTCATTTTAATGTATTTCTTGGAAGAATCCCGGCCCGCCGGCCCGGCACCGCGGCGGTCGTCACCGTGATCTCACGTCGCCCGCCGCGCCCCCGCCCCCACGACGGGGCTCGCCGGGACGCTCACCAACCGGGCAGTTGTGCCGCGGTGCACGCCGGGAAATTCCACCGGCGGTGGAATCCGGATGAGTCCGGACGGACGCCTCGGTCGACGGGGGCCGGCGGAGGGGGCGTGGCCCCCGTAAAAATGTGACAGCGGCTTATGGAGTCCTGCTCCCCCGCCTTGTGTTTCACGCCCGTTTTGTGAACCCCCCCCCCCCCCCCCAGCGGCTTCTCCTATGGCTGCTGACATTGTGCTTTCCAAATCCAGGTGCGGGATGGGCATTTTGGGCGGTGGTATTAATTATGTGACGAGCTCCGTGAGTCCAGCGTTATTTTTAGCTCAACAAGGGGCGAAAACAGACCCTGCCCAAATGTCCGAAAACGAGGCCGCCTGTTGCACTCATACATGAGAAGTCACTGATATTGACGAAAATCAAAGATGACGTTTGTCTTTGCCTAACACCTCAACGCCAATCACCCGACAACGTTCTCCGGATGACTTGTCGGCGCTTTTCGTAGGCGACGTTCCAGAAACGATCGCTCGTAATGTGGACGGTGCGAACGGCCAGGTGGAGGCGCTGATTCAGAACGGCCAGAGAAGTCTGGGAGGTTTCAGAGAAAAAAAAATAATAATCGCCTCAAAGACGCCGGCTCACTACGTGGCCATGTCGCCGCAGTCCCAATCCCAGACGATGCCCGGCCCGCCATCACCACGCCCTGCCGCCCCCCCACGTCAGAGTCCAAATCCTGCCCGGTTGTGGCTTCGGGCCGCTCTTGTTCTCTGCGGTCAGCCTGAACACCTGTCCTCCACCCCCACCCCCTCCACCCCCGACTCCAGAGCTGCCCGGGGGGGTGAGGGGGTTGTCTATCTATAGACACCAGGGCCTCTCCCACATCGCACTAATACCCCACAACACACTTGTGTGGGCGAGTGTGTGTGTGTGCGTGCGTGAGTGTGTGTGTTTTCACACTTGTTGCATCTGATGTCTCTTTTAGTAAATAGGAAGTGAATGAGTGTGTGTGTGTGTGTGTGTGTGTGTGTGTGTGTGGTTTTAGTGTGCAAGTGAGTTTCTGTGACTCATCTCGGCCGAAATGTGGGGAGGGGGAGGTGTGTGCGTGTGCGCGCGTGTGTGTGTGTGTGTGTGTATGTTAGTTGGCGTCTGTGGGGGTATTTCGGGGGGGTCTGAAATTGAACACGGCAGCACGGGAGGGGACGTGGGCGAACAAGCCACACGGACCGGGCAGGAAAAATGAGTCTGCGGATGCTAAGACAGGTTAAAAACAGCTTTTCCTTTCTTTTGGGAGCTTTTGGAGGTCCCTCTCTGTCTCCTGACTCACTCATCAAATGAGACTCCTTTGGGCTCCTCGCCCTCCCCGACCGATTCATTTTAAAGGGGCTCTCCAGTTGGAGAGGGGAGTGGCCTTATGTCCATCTCACCCAGGTTCAGACTAGAAGGTCGATGCAGTTTCATCCCGGCGAGTCCAGGGCCACGGACCACACGCCCCCTGTGTTGGCTCCATGAACGGCTGCGGAGGGAATGGCCAAGCTCCTGTGTAATCTCCCTAAAAATCGCTTTGAACTTAGTTTTTTTGTAAATCGATTTAAAAAAAATGAAAAAATAAAAATCTTAATAGTTTGAAGAATACGAACGCGCCGCAGCATCGCGGTTCAAATCCCCCTGCTGTGAAGTATTTGTGAAGTATCGTATTTCCTCAAATAATGACCGGGGGCTTCTATTCACCTCAACCGCGGAGGGCACCGGGACTTTATTGGAAGCAGGTTTATATTAGAGGCAGGTTTTTATTTCTAATTCCCTATGTTTAATAAGTGTATTCGGTCATATTTGAGTATGAATTTTAAATAAAACTTCGGTCTGGGTGCCAAACGAGGGCAGAGAGGGCCAGTGATCGGGACGCACTCTGCGCACCCGTCCCCACCGCCGGCGACGCACCCACCTGGGCCCGGCGCGCAAAAACGGCGTGTTTTTTATTTTGGACGTAGCTTATTTCATTTTTACGTCTCCTCATGGAACCAAACCGTGCGTAATGGGGACGCTTTCCCTCCCCCCACTCTCCCCGATCGCCCCCCTCTCCATGCGCCGTGCGCAGAAAATAATCTTAACGAGTCTACGAGCGGAGCCCCGCCCCCACACTGTTTTTATTTGGGGTTTTTTTTGGAGGACCCGGGCGGTGTGTTGCACTCCGCCGTCGGGGCGCACGGAGGTGGACGATTCACACGTATAATAATATATTTCTGATTCCCCTTATTGAGAATTCCTCACTGACATGTCATCCCTGTGCATTTTCTAAGATTCTATATGTTTTATCCTCTTACTTTAATGCACACTGACTGGAATTATTAAAAAAAAACGGCCGCTCGACTTGAGAATCTCAGTCGACCCGACGACTCGACTCGACTCGTCGACAGCCCTATTCGGTAACGGAAGGTTTCAGGTCTCAAATGTCTTTGAGACCTGAAATCAAAATGAGACCGAGATCAAAACGGCACTTGAGGAAGACCCCGCCGCGACGGCTCCGGGGGGGTGGCGCTGCTCATCCCCGCCGCTCGCCGCCGGCCGGAGAGAGCGCCGACGCTCCTGCCGTACAACTTGGCCGCTCGCGTCACACGGTTTGTTTCTCCTGCTCTGTGCGCCTTGGCCGTGCGCGCCACAGGCTTTCCCCCGAAGCGCCGCAGCGGCTCAAGCTGTCAGTTTACACAAATTTCTCCTCCAAATGTGGGTCAATATCGATCAAACTCGAATGACAAGACGTCTGAAACGTCCCGGTTTTGACGAGCCATGTCTCTGCGTACTGCCGTTGTCGTGCTTCAGACACTTTTAGACCCGAAAAACGGCAAGATTAAAAATAATCTTGCGGGCTGCTGCAGGCAGCAATGCAGGGGGTCCATGTGAGTAGCGTTAGTCACGAATTACAGTTTCCCGAGTCCCCATGAAACACAGCATCAATTTAAACAAATTTTCAGACTTTCCATGGAACGCGGCATTACTTCCTACCAACACGAGTTACAATTTTTCCAAGTTCCCATGAAACGCAGCATCGGCCCCCTCTCGTCTCGTCTCGACCCGGCGCAGATCCTGTGCGAAGCAAACCAATAAACACCAATGGAGTCTAGACGGCTGCACCCCGTGCACCTCGCCCCATGCAAACCCCCCCCACAGCCACACCCTGCACATATATAATAAATTTGACCCCAGCCGGCTTCACCGTCGCCGCTCGCCCCGCTCCGCTGACATTCAGCTACTTCCGGTAGATTGGCGATGGTTTTCCACTCATTCATGCTCCAAATATACGCTGCCCAAAATCCAACGACACCCTGCGGGCTGGACCCCCAATAAAAAAAAAAGCAGAATTAACGGATTTGATTTACACTGATGTACATGCATAATGTACATGGGGTGACTTGGATCTTGTTCTGAAGGTTATTTTGTGATAATGACCGTCTGGCCGCACATTAAATAATGTGTGGCCACTAACTCCATAAAATAGTGAGATTTTTTTAAATAAAGTTATAAGTTAGAAAATAAATAAATGATATAAAAAATAAATTAATAAGATTAAAACATTTATAAAACATGTATATTGTAATTGTATGATATATATTATAAAATATATTGATGCCTGCCATTTCAAATAAGGTTATCCGTCATCAAATCAATCCGTATACATTTTGGGCTCTATTTAAATAAGGGTTTAAATTGTTTCATGGATTTCTGCAGTTTTTAACATATGGGGGCCACCACTGATCTGGCGACAGCCGAGTGGCAGAGCATAAGTTGAACAGCTTCCCTATATAAAAATCCTCGATGTAAACACCAATCGTTTGTATTTTAACGTCGAGCACTTCCTTAAGGTGAAGCCAAGGAAGAGGCAAACGCGACCGGATGAGCGGTGACAAACAAACCGGAAGCCAAAGGTGTGCAATGCGCTGGCAGCGTCCGCGGGGGAAGTCCCCGTCTGGCACCGGCTTGGAGTCTTGGCCGGGATTAGGCCGGCGCCAGGTGTCCGGCACACCGGGAGTCTCTCGGCGCGCCT
>NC_137189.1:44756982-44806982 GCF_960531495.2 Zeus faber
AAGTCAACGCTCGCCTGCAGCACCATCGCTGACCCCAACACCCGCAGCGCCATCACTAACCCCAACACCCGCAGCGCCATCACTGACCCCAACACCCGCAGCGCCATCACTGACCCCAACACCCGCAGCGCCATCACTGACCCCAACACCCGCAGCGCCATCACTGACCCCAACACCTGCAGCGCCATCACTGACCCCAACACCTGCAGCGCCATCACTGACCCCAACACCTGCAGCGCCATCACTGACCCCAACACCTGCAGCGCCATCACTGACCCCAACCTGGAGGTGGCCATGTCACGTGGGGTCGAGGGACATTTCTAAGACCGATATACTGATATTTGATAGATTACTTTATTGAAAACGCATTGGTTTTTAAATGTAACTAAATACAGCACTAAACTAAATACAACTCACGCCCTTTCGAAACACGCCTGTTCGGAAGGGGCCGCACCGCGGACGTGGGTGACTCTGTCGCAGAGCCCGGAAGCCCCGCCCCGCTACACCGAGCTGAGCGGCTCGCTGTGGTCGCTCGTTGTTTATTAATTTTGCATGTGTCACGTGTCCAAATTGCACCAAATTCGACACCGCGCGTCCTTGGGTCCCCAGCGATGCACGCACCGAGATCGGATGAACGGTGAACGAGATGAACGAGATAATGGAAGGACATACATATGTACAGACAGAGATTCTTTCCTTTATACTTAGATTATAGAGTTAGTTATAGAGATGGTTAGATCATAAATGGGATATAATTCATTTGGAGCTCCCCCAATGCAGTACAATAATAAATACAATAAAAGTAGCTGCCGTGATTCTCACATTCACATGAAACAGTTGCCTGATATGCAATGTGGAATATCCACCTCGCGAAGTAATGCAGTCAGTTTTGAAGGACGATTACATTTTTTATTTTTATTTTGACTCAATCTGTTGATTAAATACCTACATGTGATTTTTTCTGCATGAAACTATTTTCGAGAAAATGTGCCGCGCCACATCACACCACGTCATTGATTGTTAGCGTAAATGGCTGTATTTTCAAACTCCCTACATGTATATAACTTTTCTATTAGAGTTAAAAGTTGTGTTGCCATTTGTTGAAATTCAAGGAATCAAAAACCCGCGGACCCAAAATTTGGTCGAGGGATTGACTCGATCTCTTATTTTTGGTTGTATTTTTGGCCCGTGGCGGTCAGTCGGAGGTGCCGAAATTGTATAAATTGTAAAAAGAGAGAAAAAAAGGAACCATATAAAGTACCCGCTGTTTTAAAATGTCCGTACGTCACCCTCTACTGCAGAAAATGCGGTGAAAGGGCGGGGATGACCGAAGAGACCGGAAGCAGGTTGGACACAGTCCTGACTCAGCAAACACAGCGTGTTGCATGCTGCACGCGTCTGTTATTTTGGTGTAATACAATACGTTATACAAAGATAAAATGTCCATTGCTGCTGTCTTGACACTCATTTCACTTCACGCTTCTTTAAAACTACATTTTACAGTTAAAGTTTGATTGTTTTCGGCTCTTTGCTGCCCCCGTGTGGTGGTGTGCAGTACTGAACATGTCACCTGCTGCCTGTAATGGACTTTAATTTCTCTCTCTCTCTGTCTCTCTCTCTGTCTCCCTCTCGTGTCCGTCTCTGTGTCACTCAGCGAGGGAGCAAACCACAGTAAAACACCCGATTCACCACCAAAGGTAAGCATCGCTCGAAATAAATGCCTTCCGTCTCAAATCTCTCTCTCTTTTATCCTCGTGCTTGACGTCACGCGGCCTGAGCATCATCTCCTTAGGAGCGCCCATGGAACATATAGAGGAGTGACTTCCAGTGCGTTGTAATAATAATAATTGTTTGCGATTGTGCTGGCAACATTTTTAATGGTCACAAGGGCGCATTAAGTGCTGCTTTTCAAGTCAAAAACCTGCATTACCATAGTGGGGTTTTTTCTTTATTTTTATTTTTTATTTTTTGTGTTTGGGGGTATTTTGAATTCTGTACTAGAGCACGAGGTGAAAATGCTCTAAAATTTGTCTGAAGGAATCTGAAGGAAGGTCAGAATTCACCGCTTCACTTTCCCATTCAAGTAGGAAAGCTATTCACCATTTCACGCAAACATTACTTTCTCGGCCTCCCCTGTCAGCAATAGTCCAAATATCACATACTGTGTATGGTTGCTCTCTCTAGTCAGAGGGTGTATGTACAAAATTTACCCACAAGGACTACTAAAGGACTATTTTTTAGTAGTATTAGTAGTAGTGATGATATTATTATATTAAAAGTCACAATTTCCGACTTGTGAGGTATGACATCGTCATTTTTGTGATGTGATATGGGACTGATATACAGTATAATTTGCAAGCATCAGAAACTGTGGATTTCCTAACTGAGATTGTTTTCCTTGCAAAATGGAGAACTTGTACATTTGCGTGCCCTGCCCAAAAGCACTGCGGCGGGGGTAGACATTTAACTGTCGAGGTTGAACCCTCCATCCTCATGATCCCGGTTTGCGTCGCCTGATGCCTACGCGCTACGAAACAATCCCTCCGCCCGCCCATGCCGTGTTCACCGATCCCGTGCGACTAATCGTTTGTCTTCTTCACAACAATTGCATGCGCACGCGCATCCGCCCACGCACGTGCCGCGCCACCCAGAGGCCCGGCGCTCCTTCCGGCCCCGCCCCCGGCCCCGCCCCCGGCCGCCCCCCGCCCAGGCTGTCCCCCTCGCCGGCCCGGAGGCGCGACAGCGACGACTGCCGCGCGGGAGAGGCGCCCGGAGCCGGACCTGCAGCGCCGCAGGTCAGACGAGCCCCGGAGCAGCCCCTCAACCCTCCTCCTTCCCAGACCACCCCTCCTGGCCCCTCCCGACACTCCGGCGTTGGATGTGCATCGGGGTCATAAACGCTCAAAAAACGGAAGCAGAGCTGCTGCTTTGAAGCCTTTTGCACATCCAATCGGATTGATCGTTTTCTTGCTTTCCACTTCCTCACCCCCGAGCTCAGTATTACTCTGTCCCGTCCAGCGTCGTTTTCCCTCGGCCCCGCCTCCCCCTCGGCCCATCGGCGCCGTCTTCGCCGCCCGCCCTTCCTCCTCGCAGCTTTCCGTTTCCGAAAACGAGCGCCTCCCCGTTGTCGTGCCCAACCTCCCCTGGACGGCCGCCTTTCCTCCTCTTGAGCAAATCAAGGCAAATAGAAGATGAGCTTGTGGGGGCGTTACAATCAGTCAGATGACGACTATACTGTACGCCCAAGGCCTTTAGCTTGGACACTCCGGTCCCAGACAAAGATCCTCAGACGATCAGAAGGTGATCTCGTCTTTAGGAGCACACCCCCATCTCCGGCACTCATTATTTGATACGGTCAGAAGCCCTTGCCCTCCCTCCCAGGTCGGCCTGGCCGGCTGCTTTAAAATGACCTTCGGCCTTGAGTCCTGGCTCCTGTAGTGTGTGCAGTAGCTGCTGTATAGCACTTGTCAAATGTGGTACAGTGTGCACTACTGGGATAGATTAATAAACAAAGTCTTTCAATGTGAGTCTGTCTTTTGAAAGTCTTTTGGTGTATGAAGGCTACGTCTCCACTTATCTTCCTGGATGCCACTAATGCTCCCCTCCCACCCTCAGACTAAAACCCTGATGCTTCCCCCTCTCCCACCCTGCGTTTGCATATGTGTGTGTTGATGTATGTGTGTGTGTGTGTGCCGGTGTAAGCCCCGGCCGGGAGGGGGTCCCTCTTCCCGTAGCTCAAAGGTCGGAAGAGGCCGGTTCAGAGGCGGAGGGTCAGGCAGGGGCAGCCAGGGAAAACAAAGCTTCTGACCATGTCTGCACGGAGCCCGAAACATTATTTCTCAATTGAATTTGTTTCTAAAGAAAGAAACGTGGATCGAAACCACCACGTGAAACAGCTGTCTGCTCCTATTTGCTTGGTCAGAAAATGAGGAGTTTATCGAGTTGAAACGAATGAGAAAACTGTAGATCCTGGATATCAAAGGAGATCAACGTGACATTGACGTATTTTGGCCGAGACCCTCGACTCACTGTTTGCTTTGTCCGTTAATGCCTCGTGATAGGCGGCGTCGTGGGACTCGTGGGAGGTAAGCCATAACAGGCCTCAGCCTTTACCAGATTTATCATCATTTTTTTTCCTTGCGAAACCGCGGCTGCAAAGAAAATCCCGGGAAGTCATGTGAATACCAGTACAGATAGAAATGGAACATAACAAACATCATCAATGCAAAAAAAAATAAAAATAAAAATGGTGTGTGTGTGTGTGTGTGGGGTGGGGGGGCAGAGAAGTGCTGTGGGCTTTGGCGAACGTGCAAAATATCGCGATTTTATTGGGGGGGGGGCGTAGTGAGGTTCGCGGGATTTACTATTTACAAGTAAAGTAAACATCCGGTTTTTACGAAGTTACGTCCCGAAACAACCGAAAGCGACGGGGAGACGGGGAGAGCTCCCGAGGTCCCTTCCCTCAGTTGTGGCTCCGCTGTGCCGCTCCGTCTGCCCAGAGCGGCACAGCGCCTAGAGGACGGGGGGAGGGGGCCGGGGGTCCATGTGTTTGTGTTTTTTGGAGCACCTGCCCCTCAAAGTCTCTGCACGGGACTGTAGAGCGGGGAAGTGAGATCCCATCACCAGTGGTTACTCGACAGCTCTGAGCGGAGAGGGAGCGAGCCTCTGCCCCCTCTCTCTTCCCTCTCTTCCCTCTCTCCCTCTCCCTCTCTCTCTCTGTCTCCCTCTCTCCCTCTCTCCGCTCCGGTTCCAGAGCACGGTAAACTGCGTCTATGCCGTTTCAATGCTCTGATTTTGGATTAAAAACCCCAAAAAACATCTGTCATCAATGTCAATCGTGATTGATGGAGTCAATCGGCGAAAGACGATATAATCGTAAATCTGCCCAAGCCTACCGTGCTGCTATTTAAACTAGTTATGGCACAAATCGCTCAGCAAAGAAAGAAAAGTACTTCTGCTAGTGAACAAAATGAGAACTTTAGCCACAGGCTAATGAAGAAGAAAGAATTGCCATTTAAATGATACGTGTCAATGCCACCGTCACAAGGTTGGTTTTATAAAGAAAGGTCGACTGTCAAAAGATGAAATCTCTACAGCTTTACCTCCATCTCTTTCAAACCCCTCTCTCTGTGCTGTGACACCTTAAAATACCTGCCCCGCCTTTTCAATTCCCTGTCTTCCCAAACACTCCTTACCCACCCAACCACACAATCCTACCCACCCAACCACCACAATCATTCACCCTGTGTGTCCCTCTTTTGGGACCCTTCCCACTCTTGCGTCTGCCACCTCCGCCCGATCCTCAAAACCCTCGACTGCCGAACCCCCGCAGCAAGATAACTCCTTTGCGGCGCAGGATCCCCATCGCAACGATGACCAGCACGCAGCCCAGGAGACGCCAGGAGACTGGGGTGACGGTGGTGATAGTGGCGATGGCGGCGATGACAGCGCCCGGGCTCCCCCAGGTCACGCCCAGCCCGACTGGGACGACGCGGGGCGTGCCGAGGCGCCGGAAGCCCGGAGCGCCAGCGGGACCCCGGCCGCTCAGTCGTACGCCCAGCCCGGCTGGGACGACGACGGGGCTCAGGAGGGACAGGGAGGCTGGGGAGATGCAGGAGGGGCCCAGGTAGGGCTGGACGGACTGTGGAGACTGTAGAGAGCACGGGGGCGGGGGCAGCTGTGGCCGGGCGGCAGAGGAATTGCGGCTGAACGAGCTGGACCCTTTGGCCGTCGGTGTCGCTGGGAGATGAGAACGTGACGTGACGTGAAGTGCGGCAGTGTTATGAAAATACCACTTCACTGGTACATTTGGAGTGAAACATGTTTAGATAACCGTAGTGCGGTGCGACCACAAGGAAAACTGGTGGAGGTGCTTTTCTTTGGCACGTTCTATTTTGTTCCCATAGGAAAGCTCTCGGGAAGAATTTTGCCACAAAGAGGGAAATATTTTGTAACCACTGTCCAAAACCTTACACAAAGTTACAGCACAGCTAACGGCATCGGGAAGGTTGTTTTAATTATTTTGCTTGTACGTGACTCGAAAGCTCTGGGAGGAGTAGTGTGGCCAAGTCTGCCTATAACAATGATTAGAAGAAGATGTGCAATAATACAAAGTGTGCGGCGCCACCATTCAGACATTGAGGCTTAACTGTCTAATTAAAAAAAAAAAGGCTTTCAGTTGTCGCTTAGCAACAGCACAGGTCCATCCTCAGGTGTTGGGTTCACACCTGAAATGGAAGTGATGCGATTGAGATGAGATTCATGAAAATGTGAGGTTGCATTTCGCAACCAACTGAAAGTTTCTCCCCATAGCGACATGGGAAACTCACAAAAAAGGCTGTACGCCATCTCCAGAGCCAGTGTTGAGGTTTGTCCGTTCTGGGCTACTGTAGAAGTAACATGGCGGTGCAACATGAGCGTGGAGCGTCCGTGGAGCGTACCCGCTCCCTATGTAGATAAAAATGGCTTGTTCTTGGGATTATACTCATTAAAACATACTTGTGATTTTGCTGTTTTAGCTTCAATCTCCAGTTAGAGCAGCTGTTGGAAATGGTGTCTTAGTTGCTGACTCAGTGTCTTACCGAGAACACCCAGTGATGAGATTGAACATTCTATTTGGCCAGAGATTTCACTGATTTACGGTTTGATTTGGATGGGTTTTTTTTTCTTTTGTTAGGTGAAGAAAATATGCTTACTTCCTCATTGTTCTGTCCATATACTGTGCATACATAATACTGTATAGGTTAAATGACTCCACACGCAATTTTGTTGCTGCTGTTGAGATGACGTCTGGTGATGCTGTCAATCATTTTCTAACATAGCCACGGCGTCGTGTGTTGCCAACAGTAACCACTCTCTAAACATTCCATGACAAGGCCCTATTGTATTCAAATACATTTACTGTGTTAACCACACGCACAAACATGCACAAACACACACAAACTGGTTCTGCCTCCAAATATTGGTGGTCGTCGGTGTGAAGTCCTTAACCCATGGATGTGGTTTTGTAGATCTTTGGAGGTGTCTTCCTGGATTAAATTCTCAAGCACAGTGGAATAATAATAATAATAATAATAATTATTATTATTATTATTATTATTATTATTATTATTATTATTATTATTATTATTATTTTCGATCCAAACATGTAAGAAGTCACATAGTGCCCTCAATCTTGATGATCAGTAACAATGAAAAAAAGTCTTACTCTGCATTTTTTTTTTCATATTGTCTGTTTGCTGTCTTTTAGAGTGCAGTGACCAATGGCTCCGATGGTGAAATGCCCCCAGGATTCGTGTACAAGGTGCAAGAGAAAAATGTTTTGCGAGCGTCATGTTATTCAGAATTCCTGCATGCAGTACGCCTAAATCCTCTCAAAACAAACAGGAAGCCTATTTGATCAAGAGATACAGTAAAGTGTGGTAATCAAACAAGAAGCCGCCAGGTTTGTGAATGCTCATATAATTAGAATAGTTTAACTACTGAGATATGAAAAAATGAGAAATAAATAATATTATATAGAACATAGAAGAAAAATATTTCTGTTACATAGTTACACGGTTACATTACATTTTTCAGATACATATTAGTTTACTGAAAACTTCAAACAGGATAACGACAAAGTTTGAAGGCATCATGAGGACATAAATTACAATTTGCGATGACTAATATAAACGTAACCCTCTGTTGCCAGTGTTCCAACGGTTGCTCCCCAAAAATGCTGCGCATAAAATATAATAAAATAAAACAGCTCTGACCCGTGGAGGCATGGAGTCCACAAGACCTCTGAAGGTGTCCTGTGGTATCTGGCTCCAAGACGTTAGCAGCAGATCCTTTGAGTCCTGGAAGCTGCGAGGCGGGGCCCCCATGGGTCGGGCTTGTTGTTCCAGCACAAACCCGCAGATGCTCGAACGGATTGCGATCGGGGGAATCTGGAGGCCAAGTCAACATCTTGAACTCTTGTTCTCAAGTTCCTCAAACCATTCCTGAACAAATTTTTGCTGTGGGGCAGGGCGCATTAACCTGCTGAAAGAGGCCACTGCCACTAGGGAATATCGTTGCCATGAAGGGTTGTACTTGGTCCGCAACAATGTTCAGGTAGGTGGCACGTGCCAATGTAACATCCACATGAATGCCAGGACACAAGGTTTCCCAGCAGAACATTGCCCTGAGCATCACACTGCCTCCACCAGCTTGCCTTCTTCCCATAGTGCATCCTGGTGCCATCTCTTCCCCAGGGTAAACGACGCGGTCATTTGTGCTACAGTAGCTCTTCTGCGGGATCGGACCAGACGGGCTCGACTTGGCTCCCCACGCGCAATGAGCCCATGGGCGCCCATCACCCTGTCGCCGGTTTACCGGTTGTCCTTGCTTGGACCACTTTTGGTAGTTATTAACCACTGCATCCCGGGAACACCCCCAAGACCTGCCGTTTTGGACATGCTCTGACCCAGTCGTCTGGCCATCAACATTTGGTCCTTGTCAAAGTGGCTCAAATCCTTACGCTTCCCCATTTTTCCTGCTTCCAACACATCAACTTCAAGAGCTGACGGTTCACTTGCTGCCTCATACATCCCACCCCTTGACAGGTGCCGTTGGAACAGGATGAGCAATGTCATTCACTTCACCTGTCAGTGGGTTTAATATTGTGGCTGATCGGTGTATATGTACAGTATATAAAACATACCCATACTTCAAATTGACTACAGATTTATTCTAAAGATTACAGAAGTCATCTACATGTAACCAGTTACTACCCAACTCTGAATATAACATGTATAATGTATAATAATCACTTTACATGTACGGTTACCTGCAGGTGAAAGCTGTGCACGACTACGCAGCCACTGATGGGGACGAGTTGGAACTGAAGGCCGGAGACATGGTGCTGGTCCTGGGATTCGACAACCCCGACGAACAGGCCAGTGGCTGGTGTTGTCCTTCTACGATCACATGAGCTTTGACCTCACGATAGGAGTTCGGCCCGGTGTCATGAGGTCATCTTCAAAATGTGGCATTAAAAACGACCATAACCCTACTCTCACGCCGGAAGCCGATCAACTGATCAAGACGATCCCGTTCAACTCACTGCTGAGCGGTTGCCATAGCGGCGTACAAACAGATTCACGCACGTAGAGCTCCATTCATTTATTTAGATGTTGTTGGCAAATATATTTATTTTTAAGTGGGACGGTTATTTTTATATTTATTCATAAAATATCCAAATGTCCAAAAAATCCAGCGTCTTCCCACTGCCCCTGCACCATTCCTGCTCCTCTCTTTTTTCTCTTGCACTCTAAAACATACAATAGCAAAACATTGCAACCTTCTGTCTTCCTCTTTATGGATGTGTGTGAGTGTGTAAATGCACATACAGTAGTCTAACTTTTGTAAGTTGTTTTCCGTCAGATTAACTTCTGAAAATGTTTTTCCCGTGTTTTCTGACCATGTGATTTGTTCTGCATGACGTCATCCCGTACATGGAAAATGTTTTTAAAAGCTGTGTGGAGGTATAGGGACAGTCTCCGTGACAACTCATCTTCAACTTAGATCCAAGTTGGACTTTCACATTTTTAATTCCGTGCGTCATCACCACCTCCCTCTCCATACATTTTTTTTATTTTAATTACGTCTCTTTAAATGAATAGCGTAGCGTACACCATAAAGTACGGGGGAACCGGCTCCCGCAGCAATGAGTTTTTCCTCCATTTTCGGGGACAAAGGTTTTTGTAGGAACCAAAGTCAAGGGTTCAGGGTTTATGAGGGGACGGCGGAAATGCATTATCGCCCTTATCGACCATCACTGACTTCAGCTCAACTTTCTCCCGTCGCCAAGACCTTGAGATCACGCCGCGTCGCTCCTCGTCGCCACCTCCCGTTGACAGTGAATGACTTCCGGCCGCTTCGTCGCTACACGTCGCTTCTGGCGCGAGCGTCAGGGCACGCGTGGCATGGTAGCCGCACGTGTACTCGCTGATGTTTTGAGTACATCCTCCGCCCTCAGTCTGCCTTCGCCCACGCGGTGTTGTGGGGGCGGTGATGAAGCGGTGCAGCTTCCGTGCAGCGTGTTTCTTGCGCAGGTGCGGATGCAGCCGCAACGGTCGGTTTGTGGGAGTGCCAAAGGGTCAATAAAACCCTGATGTGACGACGCAAAAACCCAAACACGGTCAGCTTCGATGTGGGAAGGTTGAGTGCAGCAAGTCACCGTTTGATAAGATTCGCTTTGATTTCATTTGACCTGGCTGACAACAACGATCATGACACAATGCCAAAGAATCGAAAATTTCAAAGTTTCAAAAATTAAACAACATTATCGTCAATGTGTATATTGTGTATTCCGTATGTAGCCTCGGTCCACTCAAAATGGACCTGCGGCCCTAGTTTTGGAGTGGGCCCCACCAGTTGAGAGCCGCTGTTCTGATGTGCCCCCTTTCTGTCTTTGCAGGACGATGGCTGGCTGCTTGGCGTCAAGGAGTCTCTGTGGCTGGAGAACAGGGACATCTCCACCAAAGGGGTTTTCCCCGAGAACTTCACCCAGAAGGTTTGAGCCGGAGATCGAGTACGCGGCCACTCCGCCCGACTCCTCAGCCGTGAAAACCCCTCAAATTTCATGCCGGCGAAGCCCCAGATGAACTGGGGAAAAAATGTCATGGTTCAATGCGATTGATAGAATCCAATGGCTACGCCCAATTTATCCATTTATTGATTTGCTCGCGCTGCTTACATTGCCCTCGTGCGGCGGGCTCGAGGAAGCAGCGCCAGTTCAAATGGACACAGAAACGAACCACCTTGCCCCATGCTGGAGTTTATAGTCAATGGAAACCAGCTGAAATGTTTTGGTGTATCAAGAAATAACCCGCCAGTGAGTTTGATGGGCTCCATATTTTGTTTTGACTTCTTATTCTGGACTTTATTGAAAATTTTTTTTGCTTAACTAAAAGGGACGTCGGAAAGTGTGTCAACAGTCACGACGCGGATTAAGCTCCGCAGTTGCTGAAGGAATGTCAAAATTAAAACTGATTTTGTGTCATTTCAATTGAATTTTGCATCAAGTTGTTTGCAAGGTTTGGCTTTGTTGGAATCAGCGCATGTTGTTTTTCATTTTTGAACTTGAAGCTGAATTATCTGAGGGAACAGTGGTTTGTCTTTACATTGAGTTCAGCGGCCATTTTGTTTTCGGGACATCGTGTTTGGCTTGTGAATTAAATGTATTTTGTAATTTGAATTTATACCTAGATTATTGCAAATTTATACCTCTATTTGTGCAATTATCCCGTCCCTCATTAAACATAGCTGTTTTACCAACGAACTGGAATTTGTGCTGCTGAATATTCTCTATTATTTTCATAGCTACAAGGCCGAGTTCGGATCATTGAATCAGTTTTCACATACTGCGAAAAATCGCAACTTATTTATAATATGATGAAATCTTTAAATGGTCTTTGAAAAGAAACGTCAGTGCTTTGAAGTAAACTGGCAGTGAGTTGTCCGACTCAAGTCACATGACCTTGCCGTTTATTGATGACCATCAGTAAAGGGGAGAAACTGTATTAAACACAGGAACCAACAAGTTGTGTTAGAAATGTTGATAAAAAAACAAAAAAAAAAACATGACAAATTGTTATCATTCGTAATATGGTGCAGTGTGTTCAAAACATGCCTGTTCGTGAAAGCCCCGGCGAAATACACACCACACTGAACGGACATACAGTCTTGCCCTTTTGGATAAATCGTTGTTCGCTTGTTTATTGAAAGTTCATTAATTCATTTACTCTCCACGTGTGGTACCTCCGCACTAAACATGCCTGTTCAGAACGGGCCGATAGCGTTCACGGGGAGGCCCCGCCCCCCGCTGGCTCGCTGTTTATTGAAGGTCTATTAATTATTATTATTATTTTTTAATATATATATTTTATTTTTTATTTTTATTTATTATGTTATTGAAAATGTATTGGTTTTGAAATACAATTAAATATAGCACTAAACTAAATATAACTCATGCCCTTGCGAAACACGCCTGTTCGGAACGGGCCGCACTGCGGACGTAAGTGACTCAGTCGCAGAGGCATTGCACGCCTGTTCGGGGTAATCGAAGGACAGACATACAGACATACAGACATACAGACAGACAGACAGACAGACAGACAGACGGATTCCTTCCTCTATGAGCGCGGACGAAAGTGATTCGGTCGCAGAGGCCAGAAGCCCCGCCCCGCTACACAGAGCTGAGCGGCTCGCCGTTCGCTCGTTGTTTATTAATATTACACGTGTCCAAATTGCACCAAATTCGACACCGCACGTCCTTGGGTCCCCAGCGATGCACGCGCCGAGTGTGAAGTAGATCGGGTGAACGGTGAACGAGATAAACGAGATAATAGAAGGACATGCATACGTACAGACAGAGATTCTTTCCTTTATACTTAGATTATAGAGTTAGTTATAGAGATGATAAGATCATAAATGGGATATAATCAATTTGGAGCTCCCCGTTCTTGGGTCCCCAGCGATGCAGCCGCCAAGTGTCAGGTAGATCACACGAACGGTTGTCGCGATAATTGAAGGACATACAGACATACAGAGATTCCTTCCTTCATAGTTAGACTACTTCAAATAGGGAACACTTAAATCCAGATAGGGATGATTTAATGGTTCAACCCATGGAATGATTGGCTAACCCATAATGAGATGAACAAAGACGCTTACGTGAATCCAACAGAACAGAGTAACCACGGCAACCCACCCGGGGCGTCTCCTGGCAACCCCCATGCAGCAGAATGTTGGCACCGCATTCCTCGTCGCCACGGGTGCTAGACAAAGCGTTGGGGAGAAACACATCAACAATAAAGTCAAACGATAGAGCGAACCATTTCTTACGTGCCTGACTCTGTTTCACCAAGCCAAACGCACGGCAGCGTCCTTTGCTTCTGAATTATTGACGTGTTGCTCTGTTCTCAGGCTTTTCTCAGATGTCACTTGGCCCTGATAGAGTCCTTGTCCACCTCCTCTGCATTACAAATTTTTATCATGGCTGCAGCGAGGAAACACGGTTGGTCTGTAACAGTACCTTATCCAGGTCACCGGAGGCAGCATGTGTGTGCGTTATGGCATTTATGTAGGTATACAAGTCATTTTTGCCTACTGTCACTTAGACGATGGTTGAACAGTTGTTGAATTGTTGGTTTTGCTACCAATGCATTTCCTTTCTTAGATAGATAGATGGGGACTGCCAGCCATGAGCCCTTGAGCAAGACGCCTTTGAGCCTCTGATGTAAACTGGCAGCTTATCCAACATATTATTAGTTGTTCTGGATAAGGGTCTCAGCCACGTTGCTGCGTTGTGAACTTAAAATTTCCACAGGTAGCATACTGAGCATATTCCCTTTTAATATATGACATATTGCAGGCCAGGGGTCTATGACTGCTGAACATTAACAGGTCGTATTACACAACCACCAGTGATGTTGGTGGTTACCGACACGTGAAACAACAGCAGTCATTCTTTAGAACGTCAGAAAGGGGGTTTTTTTTTCCTCCAGAGCGAGATGCTCTCCCTTTGTGCTCCGTCTCCTCGTCTTTCACGTATGGATGCGGTGTTGGCTTCGTTGGCCTCTCCGGTTACCACAACAAGCGGTGTGGTTGCCTGGTGATGGGCAACTATAAAAACTGCTTCCTGATCCTGAGTCAAAACACAACACAGCTGCTCACTCATCGTTCCCAAACCCTCCTACAGACCTCCTCAAGGCAGACATGGTAAGGATGATTGTGAAGCTTTTTTTAATATTCAGAGAAATCCCAGTATTTAAATACTCAGCAGTATGGATCATAAGTTATGCCGTTTCTGTGGGTACGGTGTTAAGTTATAACTGGCCCAGTATATGAGAGCAATGATTGGGGTTTATTTTAGTATCTAAGTGATGATTACAACGTTTTTTTTTTTTTATGGATTTTCTTCTTATGTAAACCTTTATGTATAGAACAATTTTTTGTATTGAACAAATATTGAATAGTATTGCTTGTCGCATGTTGCTAATAGAAAACTGCCCCACAATGAACACATCACAATCCGTTTCATGTAAAACAAGAAAAGTGACCTATGTTATAAATGAAAAAAATCGATGTCAATATCATATAAAAATAAATAATCAATTTCAAAGAATATTCTTTTCAAGATGAGTTCATCTGTCAGAATGTTTTGTTTTTACTGCAAAAAAACAAAAACTTTTTTTTCTATAAAGTTTTGGAATGGAATAGTTGCTACCAAATAGTACATTTTCTGGTTGATGACGCGTTTAGTTGATTCTTGCACTTCTTTAGACCTTTGGTTGTGAAAAAGCCCATTAGGTTTATAATCACTGCGGCCTGAATCCCTTTTCCCTACAGCGTGAATGCATCTCCGTCCACGTCGGCCAAGCAGGGGCCCAGATAGGCAATGCATGCTGGGAGCTCTACTGTCTGGAGCACGGCATCCAGCCCGATGGACAGATGCCCAGCGACAAAACCATCGGAGGAGGGGACGACTCCTTCAACACCTTCTTCAGCGAGACTGGAGCTGGAAAACATGTTCCCAGGGCTGTCTTTGTTGACCTGGAGCCGACAGTCATAGGTAAGGAAATGACTTGCTAAAAGAAAGTTTTCAAATGAAAACATTTCATTTTTGGAGATGGGTTAGACAGCCGTGGTTTCATCAAATGCTGCTTAAAGCCGGAAAAATGGCCAAATCAGAGAAATCGTAAAACATGATATTGTTTCCTGATGTCACTTATGGCTACAATCATTTCAAGCACACCAATAAATACATCCAATAAACTTATAATATGAATTCATGAGAATTTGAGACTAAACACAGTTGCCAATACTGCAATAATAGATTTATGTATAACTTTGTTGAAATGTGTTTAAAGTAATCAGATATAACATAAAACTCATTAGTTCCATGAATAAAACATGAAATAGGAACTACTTGTACATTTTTACAGCCATTTTTATAGGTATACAAGTACCCAAGAACATTATTTTACTGATCGCCTTTTACCTCTGCTGTAGCAAAACTGACATAGAATAGAACAGGGAATACTGTAACACATTCTCAGTCTGCAGTAAAGCATGGTGTATATTGATGCAGTTTTCTACCGTCAGATGAGGTACGTACAGGAACCTACCGCCAGCTGTTCCACCCTGAGCAGCTGATCACAGGGAAGGAAGACGCAGCAAACAACTACGCCAGAGGTCACTACACCATCGGCAAGGAAATCATCGACTTGGTTCTTGACAGGACTCGCAAACTGGTGAGTCTTGTCATTTCTGATGTCAATGTATTCAGTCAAGAACAAAAGATGGGATGTTCTTTAATATAATTAATGTTTTCACTCAGGCTGACCAGTGCACTGGGCTCCAAGGTTTCCTCATCTTCCACTCCTTCGGTGGAGGAACTGGCTCTGGCTTCACCTCACTGTTGATGGAGCGCCTCTCAGTGGACTACGGAAAGAAGTCCAAGCTGGAGTTTGCCATCTATCCAGCTCCACAGGTTTCCACAGCTGTGGTGGAGCCCTACAATTCCATCCTGACCACCCACACCACCCTGGAGCACTCTGACTGTGCCTTCATGGTCGACAACGAGGCCATCTACGACATCTGCCGTAGGAACCTGGACATCGAGCGTCCCACTTACACCAACCTCAACAGGCTGATTGGTCAGATTGTATCATCCATCACTGCCTCGTTACGCTTTGACGGAGCCTTGAATGTGGACCTGACTGAGTTCCAGACCAACCTTGTGCCCTACCCACGCATCCACTTCCCCCTGGCCACCTACGCTCCAGTCATCTCAGCTGAGAAGGCCTATCATGAGCAGCTGTCAGTTGCAGAGATCACAAACGCCTGCTTTGAACCAGCCAATCAGATGGTGAAATGTGACCCACGCCACGGCAAGTACATGGCCTGCTGTCTGCTGTACCGCGGTGACGTCGTGCCCAAAGACGTCAACTCCGCCATCGCCACCATCAAGACCAAACGCACCATCCAGTTTGTGGACTGGTGCCCCACGGGCTTTAAGGTGGGCATCAACTACCAGCCCCCCACCGTGGTTCCTGGAGGAGATCTGGCCAAGGTCCAGAGGGCCGTGTGCATGCTGAGCAACACCACAGCCATCGCCGAGGCCTGGGCTCGTCTTGACCACAAGTTTGACCTGATGTACGCCAAGAGGGCCTTCGTCCACTGGTACGTTGGTGAGGGCATGGAGGAGGGAGAGTTCTCTGAGGCCCGAGAAGACATGGCTGCTCTGGAGAAGGACTATGAAGAGGTGGGCACTGATACCATTGGGGATGAAGGAGAGGAAGAAGGAGAAGAATATTAAGCACGTAACAAAACATTCCCCAACTTATGTTCCCACAGTCGATTGATACAATAAGGCCCCCTACCACCAGCCTGAAAAAAGAGGAAGATAGCAAATTGTGGTCAAATGTACCACTACCACTCAACCAAACATCATATTAACCTCATCTAATAAGTGTTGACATTTGGCTTCCACATACCCACAGACGACTTTTGATAAATAATACACAATCTAACTCACAAATAATGACACATCAATATAAAGCTTAAATTTGTCTGGAGAAGTGGGGAAAACATTCTTCACGTCAATGTTTCTTTGTTTGAAATGCTTTCCGTGAACTTCTATTCCGTTGTGAACCACTTGAGGATTCAAAATTGTGACATTGTCAAAGACTTTTATATGTATCCATGGGCATTGTTAGAAAACATAGGAACAAAAGAGAAGACGGCAACACTTTGTTTCTGCGGTAAAAGTAGTATAAACAGTCGAGAGTAAAGAAGGGACTGTACTGAACCTACAGAGATGAGGTGAGATGATGTCCTACAGCAGGCTGCGTAGATATCGAAGGGAATCAACCGTCCTTCATCCTTTGGCATTCAACTTTAGGCAATAATTTACTGCATTTCTGAATAAAACTGTTGACACAATCAAACGGAACTCGGCATTATTCTGTACAAAAATATAAGTCTTTTGGCGTAGAAAATAAACCGTTGGTAACCGAGTTATTTGATATCAAGTCATTCCCTTCTTGCAACCAATCGAGTGTGTCACAAAGCACCACATACTTTCATTTCCGACAACTCCTCAACCTTCATTTTATTCGGCACGGCCAGAATAAAATGTGGTCCCCGAAAACCTACCACTGGGAATGAGGGTTGGCGACCTGCACAACTCGACAGCAATAATCACTCTGTAATATACAATGTGGATGAATAGGATATGGACTAGAGTGTGTCACAAGAAACAACGCAACTGCAGCGAGGGAGACGAACTTATTTCGCATCTTCCTGGAGGGATAGAAAATGATTTGCACAATTTAGGAGGGAAGAGATGGGAGAGGCCCAGGCTCATCTGAGCATCCATATTTGGCCTTGTCCCAAATTGAAAGGCGCGGGCGCGCGCAACGGTCCGGGACGAGAGGCGCTCAACAGATTCTCGATTGGTGTTGCCTTGGTCGGGAGAGATTGGGGGGAAACGTTCATCCTGGTGACGGAGCCGGAGAGCGCGGCAGCTGCCCACCCACCGTTGACGCATGCGCGACGCGAGGCCGCCCACATTATTCAAACATGCGTGCACCTTTCCAGGCTTTCATTCACTGGAACTTATGTCTATTGTATTCGGTGAACGAAGGTTGTTGTTTTGGGTTTTTTTTATCAATGTAAAAATTCATAAATCTAAAACAGCAGTATGCCGACAGGCACGCACGCACGCACGCACGCACGCACGCACACACACACACACACACAAGGGTAAGGGTACTTTATTATTATACTTGGATATGATTTGATTCAACTAATTGTCATTGCACACAGTATACTTGTAATTTAATTAATTACAATTTAATGACTTTAATAAATTATTTAATTTTTGTCATTTAATATTAGTCATTTCCCCCTGGGATTATTAAAGTATTTCTGATTCTGATATAAGTACTGAGGCCACAAAATGCAGTACTTGATGTATGTGTTGCCTCAGTACAGACAGACAGACGGATAGATAGATAGATAGATAGATAGATAGATAGATAGATAGATAGATAGACAGACAGACAGACAGACAGACAGACAGACAGACAGACAGACAGACACACAGACAGACACACAGATAGATAGATAGATAGATAGATAGATAGATAGATAGATAGATAGATAGATAGACAGACAGACAGACAGACAGACAGACAGACAGACAGACAGACAGACAGACAGACACACAGACACACAGACAGACACACAGATAGATAGATAGATAGATAGATAGATAGATAGATAGATAGATAGATAGATGGATGGATGCAACAGTACCTCAAAGCCAACCTTCTTGGACACAAGGTGTGTAGCTGCAGCAAATACACTATACCTGACAACAGACATCTGCTTGATGTGAGCAAGAAACTTACACTGATCATTGTCGCCGCTCATTTGCGTAGCTGTGCTTGCTCTGCCACGACACGTCTGTTAATAAGGTGTGTCGATTAAGAACTATACAAAAATCGTCACCAAATAAACACACTAGAACAAGTGAAATGGGCCATGAGGGCCAACACTACCTGCGGGTTGGAAAACGGGTTAAATGTGATCGTGCGGTCAAGAGGTGAGCAATTCATCGTCCGGCAGAGTGAACTCCATCTTCGGGCGCTTCCTCGCTGACCGGTTCCCTCCCCGTTTTAATTTTCTTTCCGCCCTGTCTTCGAAGCGTTTCGTTTCACCGATGAGGGAAAACATTACAACAGTGACCAGGGACAACGCACATATTAACCTGAATGCCACATTAAGAAAAAGACAAACAGCATGTAAGAGAACATAAATGATGTATATATCGTAGAAACATGTTACGCAGGCATCATTAAATTGAGTGCTTTTTAATTATTTTTTTTTTAATTTAAACAAAAAAAACAAGACTTTGTTTTTCGCGTACCGGCAAAACAGATCCACGGATGACGCGGTCTCCCAGGTACTGCACACCACGCTCACGCACCTGGATGGCCAGAAGGGGCCCTATGTGAGAATGCTGTTCATTGATTATAGTTCAGCTTTCAACACCATAGTTCCCACCAGACTGGCTGTCAAGCTGATGGAGCTCGGACTGAATGCTCCGCTGTGCGCCTGGATCCTGGACTTCCTCACAGCCCGCCCCCAGGTGGTCAGGGTGGGGAAGTACATGTCAAGCTCCCTCACCCTGAATACAGGATCCCCCCAGGGCTGCGTCCTCAGCCCCCTACTGTACTCCCTGTACACACATGACTGTGTGGCCAGGTCCAGCTCCAACACCATCATCAAGTTTGCTGACGACACCGTGGTCGTGGGCCTGATCACCGACTGCGATGAGAAGGCCTACCGCGAGGAGGTGGCTGACCTGTCACTCTGGTGCCAGGACAACAGCCTCCACCTGAACGTCAGCAAAACCAAGTAGCTGATTGTGGACTTTAGGCGTGGATCACAATCGAGGACGCACGCGCCCTTGTGGATTAATGGGACTTCTGTCGACAGGGTGAGCAGCTTCAGATATCTGGGAGTCCACATCACAGAGGACTTAACATGGACTGTACACACAGACACTCTGGTGAGAAAGGCGAGGCAGCGTCTTTACCACCTCAGGCAGCTGAGGAAATTCCGGGTCTCGGTGAGGATCCTCAAGTCCTTCTACTCTGGAGCGGTGGAGAGCATCCTGACAGGCAACATCACTGCCTGCTTTGGGAACTGTACTGCTCAGGACAGGCGGGCCCTGCAGAGGGTGGTGCGTTCAGCTGAACGTACCACTGGAACTACCCTCCCCCCATTGCAGGAGTTATACACCAGGATTCAAGATTTCAAGATTCAAGATTTTTATTTGTCACATACATATACATACTTCCATAAATATATGCAGTGAAATGTAATGCAACGCACCCGGTGATAGCACACACTATGTCCTAGGAAAAAATTAAAAAATTAAATAAAATAAAAAGTGGAAAATTCCTTTCTAATAGACCGACTAACTGACTCCTAAAACGTAATACAGTAAGTGGAATACTTATAGAATAAGATAAAAAATATATAGAATAAAATACAATAAAAATAAATTGAAATAAAATGGAATAGATAGAAGGAATATGCCTATGTATATACAGATATGTGCATTTAAAGTGGCATGTGAATTAAAGTGGCATGTGAATGTGAATAGTGGAGGTGTAGTAGCAGAGCCCACAGGATCATGAAGGATCCTCATCACCCCAACAACGGACTGTTCCAGCTGCTGCGGTCAGGCAAGCGCCTCCGCAGTCACGCAGCGAGAACAGAGAGACTGAGACGGAGTTTCTTCCCTCAAGCCATTAGAACTGTCAATGCTGACCTCACCAGGGGTCCTAACTGAGCCATGCACTAGGCTCCACTACCTACTGTACTGTATGTAGCATACTGTACCGCATACTGTGTCACTGTTCAGGGTTGTTCGTGATGCCGTATTGCTGCGCCGTACTGTTGTATACTGTGCTGTATTATCCCAAACACTACCTCACACTATTCACATTCACATGCCACTTTAATGCACATATCTGTATATACATAGGCATATTCCCTCGATCTATTCCATTTTATTTCATTTTATTTTTATTGCATTTTATTCCATATATTTTTATTTTATTCTATAAGTATTCAACTTACTGTATTACGTTTTAGGAGTCAGTTAGTCGGCCTAATAGAAAGACATTTTTTATTTTATTTTTTCCTAGGACATATTGTGTGCTATCACCGCACCGCACCGTTGCATTACATTTCACTGCATATATGTATGAAAGTATGTATATGTATGTGACAAATAAAAATCTTGAATCTTGAATCTTGAATCTTTGTTCAAATCGTGTTATTCTTAATATAAGCACCGCTGTGGGAGATGCTGTAAGAAAAGCCCTGCCACTGAAATCGAACGTTCTTCATCCAGACGAAGTTTGAATAAACTATTATATATATATATATATTTTTTATTTTTATTTATTTTTTTACCGCTTCATCGTTACTATCGATATAAAAAAAATAAAAAATCGAATTCATTTAAAGATTACGCCGTCCTACCGTTACCGTACCGCCCTTTTCAGCCGCAGTCTAAACACGCATGCGCGCGTTTCAAACGGCGCGCATGCGTGAACGGCGGGCCTCTGGACCCGGCTCTGCGGCTCGCGCGCCGCCGCCGCCGCGCTGCGCCGGCGCAGGCGCAGTAACGAGCCTCCTCCGAGGAGCGCAGCATAATACCCCTCCTCTGATTGGCTGCTGCTCGGAGCAGACCGGGTTGGAGCCCGCCCCCACCTCGGTGTCTATATAAGGGCCGCCTCTCCGAGCGCCCCGCACTTCACCCTTCATCCACCGAATCTTAAACGTCGGCAAGAAGGACGAGAACAAAAAAAGCTGCAATAATGGTGAGTTTCTGTGCAGAGTGACGTTGTCGTTTTAGATTGGTTTTAAGGAGAAAAATGTGTTTTGAACGTGCGCGTTATTTAAAAAAATAAAATAAAATAAAAAAAATACAATGAAATCAATAACCCGAGTACGAATCGTTTCGTTTCCGTGAAAAACGGTATTTTGACGGATTTTGGGAGAGTTAGTAAAGATACAGGTGCCGGGGTCGATACGTGGATCAGGGGGGATTTAACTCATCCCTCTAAATTCCTTTTCGCATGTATATGTTCAGAGAGCGAGTCACCATGGCAGTATGGCGAATGGGAGGAGGAGGAGGAGGAGGAGGAGGAGGTGGTGGAGGAGGGGGGGGGGGTCTGTCGCAGACAGTGTCGTCAAAAAATGTAGTTAATCCGGTTTTTGTTGTTTTTTTGTTTTTTTTTTAAATTCTGATTTATCTTGTGAAACAGCGCGATGCGATGACCTTTTTACGACATATTTTTTTTTTTTTTTTTTTTTTTTAATAAATGAAGAGAAACCCGACCACGTGCCGTAAAGGAGGGAAACGAGGGGTTTTTTTGGGGGGGGGGGGAATCGCCCCGGCCTCGGAGGCGCGAGCTGACGCGGCCATGTTGGTGCGGTGCACAAAGCGGCGGCCTTGGCGGTGGGTGCAGGGAGTGGCCGCACCCCCCACCCCCACCCCTCTCGTTCCGCTGACGAACAGCTCTGGTCGGGGTTGAGCTTCTGCAGCAAATGATGTCCCCTCCGCCAAAAAAAAAAAAAAAATCCAGCTTTAGGATATTTTATACCGTCACCTCACACGAGCACCAGAGTCACCTCTAAAGGGCTGTGCAAGACAAAGGACGTAGAGTAATGATCAGAATGGGCGAAGCCGGTGAAATACAAATGTGTATTGTACAGTAGAAGCAGAGAGTGCGCAGCGTTGCGCACGAGTATGTGCAGCTCGTAGGATAGTAGGGATTTATATTAGCGGTCCGATAAAATGGAGTGACCAGCTGGATTAATGTCTGAGTCATCAGCTGAATGGAATGGACCAAGTGGCGCATTGCAGGTATTCCTCACAGCTATGAATGAATGGACTTGTTCATGGAAATGTAATTCTACACATTGTAATTTGAGTCAATCTTAAAAAAAAAAAATGTTCTTTTTTCCTTTTCTCTTTCTTTTCTTCTGTACAGCGTGAGTGTATCTCCATGCACGTTGGCCAAGCCGGCGCCCAGATGGGCAATGCATGCTGGGAGCTCTACTGTCTGGAGCACGGCATCCAGCCCGATGGACAGATGCCCAGCGACAAAACCATCGGCGGAGGGGACGACTCCTTCAACACCTTCTTCAGCGAGACTGGAGCTGGAAAACATGTTCCCAGGGCTGTCTTTGTTGACCTGGAGCCGACAGTCATAGGTAAGGAAATCAACTGAAGCTTTTTTATCTTGATCACTTGAATGTGTGGATTTTTGGTTTAATACCAAATTGAAAAAATAACTCCCCATAACTAGTAGTGAGACTAGAGTGTTTTCAGGGCATAGTATGCAACAAATTGCATAATGAAACAGTTATTGCTCAGAAAAATAACCAAAGCTGGTTTAATTTAGCTTTGTTGGTGTCATTTATGTTTTTTCTTTTTATGGTTTCTTCTAAAAAAAAAAAATCAATGAAATCAATGCTCTATTTGACTTGAGACTTAAAGCCTGAACAGGCACCGTGTCCTCATGGTGCTGTGGACACTGAGTTAAGAAATTTGTACCACATGAGCTTTAATAGATTGATCTTGTTTAGTCTTGACGACTTATTTTGAAAATTCAAGCCAGTAATCTCGTCTCTTGCAGATGTTGGAAATTTTGATTTTATTCCTGGCATGTAATTGTATTAGTGCAGTGGAAAGATAGGGGGCAAATTTCAAGGGCCGTGCAAAACAAATTTGTACTCCTCCTAATTTCATCCAGATGAGGTACGTACAGGAGCCTACCGCCAGCTGTTCCACCCTGAGCAGCTGATCACAGGGAAGGAAGACGCAGCAAACAACTACGCCAGAGGTCACTACACCATCGGCAAGGAAATCATCGACTTGGTTCTTGACAGGACTCGCAAACTGGTGAGCAGCACAACATGTCCAGATAGGCCTCTTCTCACACCTCACGGATCAAACAATGAAATGTGAAAACCTTGTCACATGACCTTTTGATTGCATCCTCCACAGGCTGACCAGTGCACTGGGCTTCAAGGTTTCCTCATCTTCCACTCCTTCGGTGGAGGAACCGGCTCTGGCTTCACCTCACTGTTGATGGAGCGCCTCTCAGTAGACTACGGAAAGAAGTCCAAGCTGGAGTTTGCTGTTTACCCCGCTCCTCAGGTTTCCACAGCTGTGGTGGAGCCCTACAATTCTATCCTGACCACCCACACCACCCTGGAGCACTCTGACTGTGCCTTCATGGTCGACAACGAGGCCATCTACGACATCTGCCGCAGGAACCTGGACATCGAGCGTCCCTCTTACACCAACCTCAACAGGCTGATTGGTCAGATTGTATCATCCATCACTGCCTCGCTGCGTTTTGACGGAGCCTTGAATGTGGACCTGACTGAGTTCCAGACCAACCTGGTGCCCTACCCACGCATCCACTTCCCCCTGGCCACCTACGCCCCAGTCATCTCAGCTGAGAAGGCCTATCATGAGCAGCTGTCAGTGGCTGACATCACAAACGCCTGCTTTGAACCAGCCAATCAGATGGTGAAATGTGACCCACGCCACGGCAAGTACATGGCCTGCTGTCTGCTGTACCGCGGTGACGTCGTGCCCAAAGACGTCAACTCCGCCATCGCCACCATCAAGACCAAACGCACCATCCAGTTTGTGGACTGGTGCCCCACGGGCTTCAAGGTGGGCATCAACTACCAGCCCCCCACCGTGGTTCCTGGAGGAGACCTGGCCAAGGTCCAGAGGGCCGTGTGCATGCTGAGCAACACCACAGCCATCGCCGAGGCCTGGGCTCGTCTTGACCACAAGTTTGACCTGATGTACGCCAAGAGGGCCTTCGTCCACTGGTACGTTGGTGAGGGCATGGAGGAGGGAGAGTTCTCTGAGGCCCGGGAAGACATGGCTGCCCTGGAGAAGGACTATGAAGAGGTGGGCACCGACAGTGTTGGAGAGGAGGATGAGGGAGAAGAGTACTAGGAAGGTACTCTTTCCACTTCCTGGTTAGTTAAAGCAGCCAAAACTCCTAAAGGGTAAACAGACTATTAAAATTGGAACTCATTCCATCTTAAAAACATTCCATAGAGCTATGAGAATCTCCCCGCCTCATCTAAATCAATAAAGCAACTTAAAAAAAGAAAATGAAAGTTCCTGGGTTTTTTTTGTTTTGTCTTTAATTTGTTAGTGGGTGAAAGTTATTGAACTGGGTTGTGTCAGGTGCTGTGGCAGTTGAGCGTGTTCCCTTCTGGAAGACATTAGACTCGACTTCCAAAGACCTACACACCCTTGCCAGGTGTGACTTTTCTAGAATCGCTTAGTGTATTTAACACCAGTCTTTTTATTGTATGGTGTATTTTTCACACTTAAGACAAAATGGGCACATACTGTAAGTGCTGGAGGTAAGTTTCATTTAGGTGGATTTAAATGTATATTTAATACAACACAGACATCATTCTAGAACCCAGAATCGTGATTGTGGCACAACCGCCCATTTTAGTAGTTTTTAAAGCTTATTGTGCCTAATCACCAGGTGTTATGACATTTCACTGTGTATGTGACAAATAACCACCTGAACTTGATATACTTAACCATATATTCATAAATTTATGGGGATAAACTAATGACAAGATAGGCCCTAATCTTGAAAATGAAGATATGTTTTATATGTAAGCCATATTTTTCTTGGAACTAGGTAAAAATGGCAGTCTATCCAAATGTAAGGATGACTTTGCAAAAAAATTTCACAGAATGTTAAACTATAGACATAATAGAACTTAGGGAGGATCAATTAAGCTAAGCCTGGTTTATAGTCAGCATGGCCGCAGTGTCCTTTACTGCGTGCGGCATAAAGGACGGCATTGCGGCAATCTATACCATCCGTCCCTGTGTGGCCACAAAAATAACCAGATGATGACTTATAGGAGATAGCTGTCTCAAGATTTGGACTATTTTAATACCTCGGGACTAATGTTTACACCGGCAATTTGCACAAACTCACAACTATATACAGTGTATGTGCATATAATATAAACCCTGCACTAAAAATAATATACATACATTCAACACTTTCTATTTTAATTTACTGCTCTTCTAGTTGGAAAAATAATTGTGATCATTATTGTGATATTTCTTACATTTCATTACTAGTTCTTATGTGTTGTTTGTGAACCCCCCGGCATCAAGAATGCACCTCGTTCTTTCTTACACTCAAAGTAAAAATAAAAAAAAATGTTGTTTGTTAATCGTTTGTAACATACTGTTAAATTCATGAAGACAACACAGATATCGATAGGTACTTTATTGATCCCAGAGGGATCGATTGAATGCCAGTCACAAATTGCCCCCCTCCGTGGAATTGGGTGATGGAGTCACAAAGCACCCCGCGTCTTTTGCACAGAGCCGAGCCGCTCACTCTGCTCGTTGTTTATAAATATTACACGTGTTGTGTGTCTACGTTGCACTACATTCTACAATGCACGTCTTTGGGGAACCAGCGATACACCCGCCAAGTGTGAGGTAGATCGGATGAACGGTTGTCGTTTGGCTTGGTTGACGGTTGTTGGCAAACACAGAGATTCCTGCATTTGTAGTTAGATGTTTTAATTTATAAATAGTCCTTTGTGCAACCATTCTTCCAATAATACAATACAGAATTTTAAGGTCTCGCGGCATTGCATATTGAAGTTTGGAAAGGAACCGAATTATGCCAATCTACTACCACAGTAAAGGGGGGACAAAATCTGGCCCCGCCCCTAATTGTCATACCAGTATTCCGTTATGGAGAAGATACTGCATTTTGATTAAGGCCGAGCCCCAATTAAATATTGAAGTTTGTAAAGAAACTGAATTGAGCCCAAAAGAACAGGATTAGGCCGCACCCTTAATAGCACATCGAAGGTCGTGAAGGAGCAGAATTGACAAAATAGACACAAGATAACCTACCAAGAACATAGAAGACGGCATAGGAGACCAGGGATTCTACAATGTAATTTAGAGCTTTGTATACAAGAGGACTTCAAAAACAATTCTAAAGGAAAGACAATGCAGTGTAACTGAAACTCGAGTGATGTTTTGCATTCTTGTTTTTGTTAAGTCTAGTAAATTCTGAATACGTTGAGGCGTCAGTGGACTTTTGAGGAAGATCAGCAGTCGTCCAGTCGATTTGTGATTTACACACAAGTTCGCTTTTCAGCATCTTTCCGGGACAGAAGGGCTTTGGCAATGTCCCTAATATGAAAGAATGCTGGTCACTTACTTAATATGGGAGCTAAAACTCAAATCAGAATCGAGGATAACCCCCGGACTTGTAATTTTTGATTTGACCCGAGTCTTGCAGAGAGTCCCTCCCTTTTGGCTTTGGGGCCGACCAAATGGGCTTTCTTGCCGAATTCTCCCCTGAGAGGTCCCCTGCAGGGAAGCAGTGCCTCTGCTGCACAGCCAGGTACGTCTCTTCACCCGTCGGCACAAACGCGGCCCGTGATGCCAATCGCCATGGCAACAAATATAAACACGTCAGGGGAATTCCCCGACTAGCCCGGCCCCCGGTATCTGCGGCAACCAGGGGGCATCATCATGTGATCCTCCCCCCTATAAAGCCCAGCGCTTGGAGCCCGATGGTCAGTGAGGAGGGACGACACAGGTTGTGCGCTGTTGGTCATACGCACGCAGGTTGTGTGCTGTCAATCGCGCACACGCAGGTTGTGTGCTGTCAGTTGTGCAGTCAGTTACACACAAACACACACACACACAGACACACACTCACACTCGCTGTTTTCTTCAATGTCATGTCTTGTGAGATGCAGGGATGCAGCAGGTTAGCGCCGCTGCAGTGGTGGAAATAGAACAAACAATTCTCCTAGAAACTCAGCATTAACCGGAGCTTTCTATGAAACAACGCAGCCAACTATGCAGCCAAAAACCCCTTTTTTGGAGGGGTTTTTGGCTGCCACTGCATACTGTACTACCATAATACATTTTTTACGAAATGATGCCTATAGAGATTTATAGTGAAGGTGACCGACTTGGTTTATTTGCTGAGCCCATGTAAGCCTCGAATCAAAGACCACCCCGAAAAACGAAAAAGATATTCGCCCTCTCCATATTTCTTCCATATATTTCCAACTTCATACTCATCCACCTTAATTTCAGCGACAATTACTTCCTTGGTTCTTACAAATTTTTTAACAGGTTAGGGCCCACGGTCTGCATCATTAATTCCTTCATGACATGCTTCATGTTTCTTCCCCTCTTCCACATTGCCCCATCATCAGCAATAAGAGGCTGACTAAGGTTTAGCTGTATCACATGGAATACTGTATATTGTTGACGATAAAACTAAATAGTAACAGCCTGATCAGCCTTCCTTGTCGCATTCCATCCAATCCCATATTGACCTGGGTTGTCTTGCCATCCGGAAAATCTCTAATCCAATTAAAAGATGCAGAGATACATTGAAAAGGTTCAACCATGGCCCCTAAAGATAAAATAAACAGTTCGCTGAAATATACATTTCGGAAGCTGAAGCCAGAAAATGCGTCTCCTCTAAGTGACTGGTACAGGAGGCAGCATATGCTGTTTTCTCTTTGATGCAAAAATTGGTACAATCTACCGCTCCAACCGTGCCTGCATCCCAGCAATGAATCCCTCTACACGTGATTGGTGCTTTTTCGTCATATGGAAATTTGATGAAGCCGATGGTGCGAGGTCTTGGACATTATGTAGGTGAAAGGGGGGTTGGTCTGGAGACTGAGGTCACCTCAGTCTTCTTTATTTTAGGTTACGCGGTAAAGTCGAAACCAGCTGAACAGCCATTGATCGCTCAATAAACAGATCTCGAGCAAGGCGCATACAGTATAGAATTATCCTCTACAAGAGCTTAACGCTGTTGCACCTGCTTGGAGATAAATGTGAATCCTTTATAGCTTGTGTGTAAAGTTAATCAACTGCATGTACACTGGCGTTAATTGATGGGCCTAGAATGTAGTCGGAGCTATTGGAATTAATACACCGAGGCAGAGTCTTGATCATTTGTGTGAAGTGTCTGGAATGGGTGGCGTCCCAAGAAAGTACCCATTGTATAAGATATTTACTGACAGACAGTGCCAGGGGTCTCAAGAGAGAGAGCCCATTGCCAGGGGCCCCGGTGATAAGGGAGATGGAATGTGAACTGTGACCCATAGATTGGAATTAGATGGGCAACGTTGTCTCTGGACAAGCATAAAAGCACACTCCCTAGTTCCATCCGGCAGAGAATACTTCCGGCTCTGTTCTCTCCCGGACCAACCATGGCAAGTCTGGTCTGATGCTGTTCTTTTGTAATAAACCTATTATTTTAATCAAGCCAGCGTCAGCGGTCACTCCTTCTTCATCAACACATCAAAATCAAACTTCATGTACGAGTAGCATGAGGCAGTTCTGAATTTGTTCCTTAAGTAAGAACAAATTCAAGCGAGAACATATTGATGAATCCCGTATTTTCGCTTAAAAGATGCATATGAATGATTTTAAGTCAACTCTTGACAAACGGCGACTCCTAGATCTACTTTAAGATGATCTGTATTTATTATGCGTTGTTTGAGTTTGGCGTCTAGGCTCATCACTCCTGGCGAGTTGTACAGCAAAAATAGGCATACTTGGTGAAGCTAGAACTATGAGAGATGAGCTTGAAAATCTCCCCATTAGATAGAAGAGGAGGTGGAAGGAGCGCAGCAACGCAGAAAGCAAGCAGGCAGCAAAGCAGGCAGCAAAGCAGGTAGGGCTGGCGGGACTGGCTGCTCAAATAGGCCAGCCAAGAAGGCATTGGAATCTTGTGTCGAGTTGTCTGACAGAACTACGCAAGCTCTGCATCATCATGGATGTGTGCTGGTATTTTTTCCACTTTTTAAAATGTATTTCTCTGTGCTATTTGTAGTTGTGTCACTTCTAAAGATTGGTTGCTGAACTACGTCCTAGAGCCTGAAAACCTGCAAAAATGGTAAGATTCTGCAGAGATGAATCTCATCTCATTTGAAACAAAATCTAGAATTTTGATTTGTTTCAAATCATTTCTGGCAGTACTGTATTTGCGTGTGATTGTAGAAGAGCCCGCTCATTGTTGTATCTGGTTAATCTGTTGTGGCTGATTACTGAACAAGAAAAGATCGTTTACATGAAAAATGCAGACAAATTTTATCCAAAGTAAAAGGTAGATGACACATGGTTTGTAGGAACACATCGCTCCATCATTTATCTGAGTCTGAAAATGTACTCTTTATTCTTTACTAAGTGACTCATTACCGAAATCTCAAAAAAGAGCCAAACCTTTCATCACTACTGATAGTTCTCACCTTGATTGTGAAACTTCAGCTTCTTATATGCAAAATGTTTCTTTTATTTTGCTTTCAAGCTATCACTGAACTTTATACTTGCCCGAAATGCCAAAATATCCTTGTACTTGCCTATCTGAGGGTCTGTGATGAAAAAATAAAGTAATGGTTAGATGTATTACAGTACCTAATTATTCATTGTACCTTGCTATGGGACGTCAAGAAAACTGTTATAATAACAGTTCATAGAATCATATAGTTCAAACCCACCTTACTTCTAATGCTTATCCCTGTCTTGTGCCAAATATATATAGCACTTGTCTGCAATACTTATCTGCAGTAGTTTATTGAATGAGAGGATTTGTCCAAAAGTTTGTTAAATTTCCTCAATAATGGGATGAGGTTAATATTTGAATATTCTGACTGCCTATGTCCATCTGAAGGGGGTGAAGCTTTTTGTCTCTGCTGTGTTGGGAAATTTTCAAAGTGTACTAATTTGAATATTCATATGATTACACTCCAAATCACATTGCATATGACTGATCAAAATAATTTGCAAAGGTGCAAAGTGTGCATATTCTGTCTAAATTGGAACATTGCACAGTAATAACTGAACTATAATAACCACAAGAAATGAACTCTCCCCGGGTTTGGTACAAATGGCTGGTTTACTCTGTGTTTGCAGCGTAGACAAAATTAAATTCAGACACGTACTATGAAATTACAAAAAATGTAAGTGCAAGACATGCAGTTGGTGGTCTGAATTGAGTCTGTTTTTGTGCAGCGTGAGTGTATTTCTATGCACGTCGGCCAAGCCGGTGTACAGATAGGCAATGCATGCTGGGAGCTCTACTGTCTGGAGCACGGCATCCAGCCCGATGGACAGATGCCCAGCGACAAAACCATCGGAGGAGGGGACGACTCCTTCAACACCTTCTTCAGTGAGACTGGAGCTGGAAAACATGTTCCCAGGGCTGTCTTTGTTGACCTGGAGCCGACAGTCATAGGTAAGGAAATCAACTGAAGCTGGTTGTAATTGTATAATTTGAATGCATTTGTTTTTTTAAATTGTAGTATCTGCTTGTTCTCACAGTTTATCAAAAACAATGATCAACAAGTTATTGGCTACTGTGCGTGCTTTGACTCCTACGCTGTATCACATTAGTGCAAGATAATGCCCAAACTCCAAGTGGTGTGAAAGACATTTTAACAAATCATTATTTTATCCAGATGAGGTACGTACAGGAGCCTATCGCCAGCTGTTCCACCCTGAGCAGCTGATCACAGGGAAGGAAGACGCAGCCAATAACTACGCCAGAGGTCACTACACCATCGGCAAGGAAGTCATCGACTTGGTTCTTGACAGGACTCGCAAACTGGTGAGCAGCACAACATGTCCAGATAGGCCTCTTCTCACACCTCACGGATCAAACAATGAAATGTGAAAACCTTGTCACATGACCTTTTGATTGCATCCTCCACAGGCTGACCAGTGCACTGGGCTTCAAGGTTTCCTCATCTTCCACTCCTTCGGTGGAGGAACCGGCTCTGGCTTCACCTCACTGTTGATGGAGCGCCTCTCAGTAGACTACGGAAAGAAGTCCAAGCTGGAGTTTGCTGTTTACCCCGCTCCTCAGGTTTCCACAGCTGTGGTGGAGCCCTACAATTCCATCCTGACCACCCACACCACCCTGGAGCACTCTGACTGTGCCTTCATGGTCGACAACGAGGCCATCTACGACATCTGCCGCAGGAACCTGGACATCGAGCGTCCCTCTTACACCAACCTCAACAGGCTGATTGGTCAGATTGTATCATCCATCACTGCCTCACTGCGCTTTGACGGAGCCTTGAATGTGGACCTGACTGAGTTCCAGACCAACCTGGTGCCCTACCCACGCATCCACTTCCCCCTGGCCACCTACGCCCCAGTCATCTCAGCTGAGAAGGCCTATCATGAGCAGCTATCAGTTGCTGAGATCACAAACGCCTGCTTTGAACCAGCCAATCAGATGGTGAAATGTGACCCACGTCACGGCAAGTACATGGCCTGCTGTCTGCTGTACCGCGGTGACGTCGTGCCCAAAGACGTCAACTCTGCCATCGCCACCATCAAGACCAAACGCACCATCCAGTTCGTGGACTGGTGCCCCACGGGCTTCAAGGTGGGCATCAACTACCAGCCCCCCACCGTGGTTCCTGGAGGAGACCTGGCCAAGGTCCAGAGGGCCGTCTGCATGCTGAGCAACACCACAGCTGTCGCCGAGGCCTGGGCTCGTCTTGACCACAAGTTTGACCTGATGTACGCCAAGAGGGCCTTCGTCCACTGGTACGTTGGTGAGGGCATGGAGGAGGGAGAGTTCTCTGAGGCCCGGGAAGACATGGCTGCCCTAGAGAAGGACTATGAAGAGGTGGGTGCTGACAGTGTTGGAGAAGAGAACGAGGGAGAAGAGTACTAGAAAGTAGCCTTCAAAGAAACGGACTACCAAATAGGGGAAAACGGATCATTGACATTCTGTTTTAAATAAAGACAGTCCATAGAGCTATGAGAACCTTGCTGCCTCATCTGAGCCATTAAAACAACGAAATAAAAATAAAATTCCTGTGTTTTTTCTTTAATTGGTTTGCAGCAGATAACATTTATGTATGAACTTATTATTAAGTGCTCCAATTGCATATTACTGCATTGTATATATAATACTGGACTCTGATGTCTTATTGAGTCCACCCCTCAATTGCATCTTGAAGGCCCTAAAGGCACAGAACCTAGAGGAGACCACTGGACGAGAAAGAGTTAAAGCTCGTAACTTATAACAGGTACGTATGTGTGAATGGGGAATACAGCAACAACAGCTAACGGTTTATGACATTTTCAGATTTTGTGCCAAAACTTTACCCAAGAGTTTTCCGACATCTTGGGTTAAGTGCAGCAGAGAAACAGATATACTTTATCTATTTTTCTGCACAAACCCAATCTTAATGGAAAGTGATAGGCGTCATCATGTGACATCTTTGTGATGTCACAACTGTCCCCCTATAAAGCTGAGTGATATGAGGCTTCCGTTTCAAACTCAACTCTGAGCACATTCATACATACAACCGGCCACACAGGGCCAGTACACTTTTACAGGTTTACCAGGAATTGTCAATTTTTTGTTAAGTCACTTTATAAAGGTACTAATTGTTACCCCCAAATGTTCCTGGAAAGCAGGAATTGAGTATTTTGCAATATATTTATTACCCATTCCCAATTCTGGATGAGCGTTCTGTTTGTATTTGACGTGTTGTGATTGATAATTGATGATAAGTATCAAATACGTATCAACATCCAGATGTGTGCTTCGCTCATTTATTTTGGTATTGTTTCCCACTTTGAAAAATTTATTTCTCTCCTGTTTGTAGTTGTGTCCCTTCTCCAGATTGTTTGCCAAACGACGTATTAGAGAGCCTGACAAATTGTAAAAATGGTACGTTTCTGTACAGATGAACCTGAAAATCTTCACATGGTTTGTTAGAACTGGTGCGGTTTTCACCCTGCATCATCCCAAAAAGCTTGGTTGTTATTCCAGTTGTTTTAATTTAGCCTTAAAAACAGGGCAATGCAGTTAAGATTAACCACAATATGTACAATGTTACTGCTGAACTATTCTGGGGTTTAAGGTTGGGCTTATGCACCGGGGTCTGCCACAAATCTCCTCAGTTCACAGAAATTCAGCCTGTACAAATTCACTATCCTGATCCATTTAGGCAATTCTACTCCACTTGGTGATCACTACATGGAAGTGTTTGATTTGTGCAATACAATTAAAGATGATCTGTGTAGATACATGCAGTTGTACAGGGTGCTTTCACAAATACTTATCAGTTGTATGTTATTGACACTGTGGTCTAGCACTTACTGTAGGCATTCGTTCCGAGTCTGAATAGACTTGCTAGCCGAAATTGAATTCAGCACATTTCAATTTGTTGAGCAGTTGGAGCAATGAAATCTACTGAATCTTTTTTTCTGTACAGCGTGAGTGTATCTCCATGCACGTTGGCCAAGCCGGCGCCCAGATGGGCAATGCATGCTGGGAGCTCTACTGTCTGGAGCACGGCATCCAGCCCGATGGACAGATGCCCAGCGACAAAACCATCGGAGGAGGGGACGACTCCTTCAACACCTTCTTCAGCGAGACTGGAGCTGGAAAACATGTTCCCAGGGCTGTCTTTGTTGACCTGGAGCCGACAGTCATAGGTAAGGAAATCAACTGAAGCTTTTTTATCTTGATCACTTGAATGTGTGGATTTTTGGTTTAATACCAAATTTAAAAATAAATCACCATAACTAGTCTAATTTAAATATAAATGAGTACTGAGTGAGAGAGAGAGTGTGTGAGAGAGAGAGAGAGTGTGTCTTTAGGGCATAGTATACAACGAATCACATAATGAAATGAAAAGATTATATTTCATCCAGATGAGGTACGTACAGGAGCCTACCGCCAGCTGTTCCACCCTGAGCAGCTGATCACAGGGAAGGAAGACGCAGCCAACAACTACGCCAGAGGTCACTACACCATCGGCAAGGAAGTCATCGACTTGGTTCTTGACAGGACTCGCAAACTGGTGAGCAGCACATGTCCAGATATTTGTCTTCAAATACCCACGTCTAACCACAAATTTAATGCATGAAATGTGAAAAACCTTGTGACATGGCCTCCTGATTGCATCCTCCACAGGCTGACCAGTGCACTGGGCTTCAAGGTTTCCTCATCTTCCACTCCTTCGGTGGAGGAACTGGCTCTGGCTTCACCTCACTGTTGATGGAGCGCCTCTCAGTAGACTACGGAAAGAAGTCCAAGCTGGAGTTTGCTGTTTACCCCGCTCCCCAGATTTCCACAGCTGTGGTGGAGCCCTACAATTCTATCCTGACCACCCACACCACCCTGGAGCACTCTGACTGTGCCTTCATGGTCGACAACGAGGCCATCTACGACATCTGCCGCAGGAACCTGGACATCGAGCGTCCCACTTACACCAACCTCAACAGGCTGATTGGTCAGATTGTATCATCCATCACTGCCTCGCTGCGTTTCGACGGTGCCTTGAATGTGGACCTGACTGAGTTCCAGACCAACCTGGTGCCCTACCCACGCATCCACTTCCCCCTGGCCACCTACGCCCCAGTCGTCTCAGCTGAGAAGGCCTATCATGAGCAGCTGTCAGTTGCAGAGATCACAAACGCCTGCTTTGAACCAGCCAATCAGATGGTGAAATGTGACCCACGCCACGGCAAGTACATGGCATGCTGTCTGCTGTACCGCGGTGACGTCGTGCCCAAAGACGTCAACTCCGCCATCGCCACCATCAAGACCAAACGCACCATCCAGTTTGTGGACTGGTGCCCCACGGGCTTTAAGGTGGGCATCAACTACCAGCCCCCCACCGTGGTTCCTGGAGGAGACCTGGCCAAGGTCCAGAGGGCCGTGTGCATGCTGAGCAACACCACAGCCATCGCCGAGGCCTGGGCTCGTCTTGACCACAAGTTTGACCTGATGTACGCCAAGAGGGCCTTCGTCCACTGGTACGTTGGTGAGGGCATGGAGGAGGGAGAGTTCTCTGAGGCCCGAGAAGATATGGCTGCCCTGGAGAAGGACTACGAAGAGGTGGGCACCGACAGTGTTGGAGAGGAGGAGGAGGCGGAAGAGTACTAGGAAGGTAGCGTTCAACAGGCAGTGGTTACATCTTTCCAGTTCCTGAATAATAGTTAAAAGAAGCTGAACATCAAAAAGGGGAAAGCAGACTGTTGATATTGGAACTCATTCAGTTTTTAATAATTGTCCACAGAGCAATGTGAGACTTGTTGCCTCGTCTGAACCATTTAAAACAACTTAATAAAAAAAGGGAAAATACTTTTTTTGCCTTTAATTGGTTTGCAGCAGATAACGATTTGTATCAACTGGGCTTGTGAAAGACAATAATCCTGTGCTGTGGCAATGAGTTGTGTTTCCTGTTGGTATTTGACTCTTACTTTCTTACAAGGAGAAGAGTTTACACAGCAGGCATTTGACTCCCTATGACTACATTTTAAACACCAGCCAAATTATGGCGGTCAAAAAACATTGTTTCAGACAAAGACAAAATTAACACATTATGTACAATCTTTTAATTTAAATTAATGACAAGATAGGATCTAAAAATGAAAGATGAAGTTATTATTATTATTATATTATTGTTATTATGTTATGTAAACAGTGGTTGAAATAGAAAAATAAAGACCGCTTTAACTGAACTCACTTCTGACCACTCACCTCTATCATCCAGCGATTATTCTTCGTTCTTGGCTTTCTGAAGGCGAACATCTGTCGCAAAACATTGCAGCTAAATCCAGTTTGAATGACGCAATGACGGAGGAAGGGCCCATTAATTCCCTTTTAATCCACTGAATGCTTTGCCAGAGTGTATAAATCCCGCATTAATAAAGCAGAGGCTCAGTTCGTGTGGGTGTTTAACCTGAGCGTTGGTCACTGCTAATCCGGGTGGAGCGAGAGTGACGCAGAAGGTGTCTCACAGTAACGAAGCCGGAGGGCTCGGAGGGGGGCCTTGAAATCTGCCTTTACAGACAGCACAAAGGGTTGTAACAACTTCCATCACGAGGCGGTGAAAGGCAGACTTTTTAAACCTTGGGGTTGCGAGCCCATGTGCGGTCATTAACATATGCACCCAGGGTCACTAGGACATTTATACGATTGATATGCTGATATTTGATCAATCGAAATAACAACAAAAATGTAAAATGGGTTTGGAATATGTCATGATCTCTATATTATCCATTTGGAGTTTCCTCCGCTTTTTCTTTCTTGCCCAGCTCACACGAGGTGATTTATCCATAGAATTTATTTTCCCTAGAGCCAACGTGAGCCTCATCTTAAAACGTGATATTGATTATTGTTTTATAATTATCGCTTGTCATCAAATTAAGACACTGTAATACCGTGATACATCACTTCATAGATTTTAATGAAAAGGTACACTAAGTCTGAAAATGTGGGGAGCTTTATTCCACGTGGTTAATTTTGCAGAAATTAAATGGGATTCTTTAAAATGGGATGCAGTAGAGTAAAGCGATTCTCTGTGATGAAGGCCCCCGTTTTGCCCTGGTTTAAACTTTTGAAAGGTAAAAGAATAGAATTTGTAGACAAAGAGATGTCACGCTGAGTGATTGCAGCACTTACACACAAAATGATTTATTTTGTCACACATACAAAATAGTTTTTTGTTTTTTTTCCCATACAACAGTATTATTTTTTTTTTCCTTTTAACTTGCTTGAGGTATACAACAATAACTCAGTGACTTACGGTTGACTGACTGGCACACAAAGAGAAGGCATGGACTCTGTTTTGTTTCTTCTTTTTTTTCCCGCTGCCGTGTGAAACAGGGTTGTCTCTGACCGGTTGAACGGCTGCGTTTCCAGAGAAAGGGGACAATCTGATCTTCTCATGGCCGTCCAAACCCAACCAAAACAAGTTTTTCCACGTGGCGTGTCAAACAAACCGGTTAAGGGCCGCCCCCAGCTGCTTTCCCTTCCTGGTTTTCCCCCAATTTTGCCGCGCGCTCAGTCATCGAGCAGCTCGTACGGATTAGCTACGCCAAGGCAAACAATGCTAAATAAAGCCAATTCTCACCAATGCTAGGCTAACAGCTAGCATCAATACTTAAACTAGTTAAGTCTTTAATCTGGAGTTTGTGTTTTTTTCAAGAAATTGTTTTATTTCACCGTGTGTAGACCTGTCAGCTGCAATCAGCTGAAATTGAAGAGCAGAATCTATGTATTTTGGCACATGAGTGGCATAGCAAAAATAAATCGTTCAAAAATGCCCCCAAAAAATAAATAGTGTATATACTTTATATATTGGAGGCCTTTCAACGGCCATGAGATAATCGGATCTGCGCCGTGGCAATGGGGAAACAATGTGGAAAAGTCCAGCCGTGTTAAAATTCACGTTGGGAGGAGGAAAGCCGGCAGCCATTCTTTACCATGAAGATCTTCAGCCTACGGGGCAGGGTGGGACGAAGCTGATGGGTCGTTGGATAAGATTACAACTCCGAGTGCGAGGGGTCGGGCGGTCAGTCGGTCGGCCGGAGTGACGCGAGGAAGGCGGGTTCGAGGGTCATGCCGGTTGTTACTGGGGGAGAGCCTTGAGGATGGCGTTGACCTCCTCTGCCACGGCTGTCAGAGCAAACTCAAACTGATCCTGGAATTGGAAGGACAGACGACTCACTTTACCGACAGACGGAGACTCGATGAGGACATTTGCCTCGCATTACGGATCGAGTGTCTGATGTTCCCCTTTGAAACCAAGTGTTGTGTGGGGGTGGGATTGGGGGTGGTGGGGGTCTAAGTAGCCACACCCGCCGCGGGTCTGGGTAATTGGGCCGAGGATCCGGGTGGTCGTACGCCCCTTAACCGTCAGCGTAATCAACGAGCAACAGGTAAAACCCTCGATCCCCACACACCCACGCACAGGAGAGGATCCCTTGTCGTGACGTTCCTCCGGGCTTACTCCACCTTGCCCGCTCTACACAATTTAACTGGTGTGTTTTTTCAATTCCATTGCCTGTGTCTCTCTGCGTCGGAGGGCCCCGAATACGCTACTCGGGTGGTGTTTGGCGGGCAGGTCTGCTACACCCAGACTCTCCAGAAACAACTAGAAAACTATGTTTGCTCTTAGAGGGAGTTATCACGTGCTTCGGGAGAGAAGTTATTGTTGAAATGCTGTTTCTGTGACATGAGAGAATACAGCAGTAGTACGCAGACTGTGGGACGTACCCCCCTAGTGGGGCGAAAAATAATAACAATTTCAATATATATTTTGACATCAATAATTCAATTTCACGAAATATGTTTAGGGGTTGGGAAGTTTAGGGGAGAAAATGGCGTTGTTATTTTCATTAGCTCATTAAAAGTAACACAATTGTTCATTATTTCATTAATTCATTGTGTTTGTCTATGTCATTTACAAATAGATTATTCCCAACTCTGCCTCAAAATATGCACAAGATGCAGAGTGGAAAAAAAAAACTCTTTCCTGGAGAAGTTTTTGCAAGCTGTGTATATACAGTACACTTTGGGCCGTGCACATGAGCATAATTTTTCAGAGAAAAGTTCCCGTCTCTGAGTCGTGCTATCAAGTCATCTTGGCTGTCTTTCCACCAGTCGTTACAGATGTGTTCTGTATTTTCTCACATGAACAGCCGTCAAACTACTGAGGATAACTTAAACTTGAATGAAGTTCAACTTTGTTTCACCGTCACACGAAGGGGTTGGTCTGCAACAATGTTCAGGTAGGTGGTACGTGTCAAAGTAACATCCACATGAATGCCAGGACCCAAGGTTTCCCAGCAGAACATTGCCCAGAGCATCACGCTGCCTCCGCCGGCTTGCCCTCTTCCCGTCGTGCGTCCTGGTGGCATCTCTTTCCCAGGTAAACGACGCACACGCACCCGGCCATCCACATGGTCCAGTTCTGACTCTCACCTGCCCATTGTAGGCGCTTTCGGATAGGGCGTCAGCATGGGCACTCTCACCGGTCTGCGTCTATGCATTCCCATTCACGCATCAATGAGCCTCGGGCGTCCATGACCCTGTCGCCGGTTGACCGGTTGTCCGGTTGTCCGGTTGTCCTTCCTTGGAGAACTTTTGGTAGGTACTAACTACTGCATACTGGGAACACCCCACAGGACCTGTCGTTTATGAGATGGTCTGACTCGGTCGTCTAGCCATCACAATTTGGCCCTTATGCTTGCCCATTTTTCTTGCTTCCAACACATCAACTTCAAGAGCTGACTGTTCACTTGCTGCCTCATATATCCCACCCCTTGACAGGTGCCATTGGGACGAGGTGAGCAATGTTATTCACTTCACCTGTCAGTGGTTATAACGTTGTGGCTGAACAGTGTAAACGTGTCATCTGTTTGTTTCTCACCTTGGTGCGCACCATCCCAGGTCTCTGGTCACGGACATGCTCCAGCGTGGCTGCAATGTCAATCTCCTTCACACCTTTAAGAGAGAAGATTACATTTAGATTATTCAAGCACATGCTCCAGGTAGACATTTAAATACATACCTGTGTAAATACATACCTGTGTGAACGCTGTTACATGTTGAATCTTTGCCATGTAAACATATGAAAACACGAAGGGCTGCCACCGACTAAAGATTTTCCTAATCGACTATAGGTCATCAGTTCAAGCCATTAGTCAACTAATTGTCTCATGTTTATGATATTAATAAAACATTTTAAATATGTTCTTGGGGCATCAGAATATAGTTTGAGTTCAAGGGCTGAGATAGAAGTGAGCCGCCTGTTAATTACACCGGTTAAACATTGCATCGGTTCAACTTATAAGACGCTGTTATTTTATTAATGTACACATTCAAAATATATATTGACATCATTTGCACTAAAATTTGCCGTATGGAAGATCGTTCTCCAGGTGTCGCTGTCGCCTCCTTAGGGGCCCCTCTTCAGGCGCATTTCCCAGGGCCACGGACTCAGTTACTCGCTACACCTTCCCCGTCCCCGGCCGGATCCTGGATTTACAGTGGCCCTCCACCCTGACCTCGCCTCATCTGCCCAGGGCCGCAGACTCGCTAACCGAGCCTTCCCTGTCCACGGCCCCCCTGGGCTCAGGCGCACCACCGGCCCACTGCCCGGTCCATCGCATTTAAAAGCATTTAAAAGCATTTAAAGTACGATTTGGTTATTGAAGAATGTGATTGACGGTTTTAAATGGCTCTGATAGGCTATACACAATATTTTTTATGATATATGCAATATTTATTCTGACTTTTACACGAGTCTAAGTTCAAACATCCATTTGAGCATCAGGGAAATTAGCCGTAAGGAATATCCTAATATCCCCTATTCCGAATGTGTCGGAACAACCAGCAAGGGGAGTAAACATTTATTTTTGTTAAAATTTGTTTCAAATTAAAAGCCCTCTAGCATTTTATACACGGTCCAGCCATATAGGTTTTATGGTTCATTTTGATAAGGCGCAGCTCCCCAATAGTTTCTTTCTTCTCGTCGACTAACGTTTGGTCGACCATTTAGGGGGAACCCTAAAAACAAGTGCACACAAACACAGACACACATACACACACAAACACACACAAACACACACCTCACCTTTAGCCATGCGGTTTAGAACCATATCTATCAGGATGTAGGTCCCAGTACGACCTGTGCCGTCACTATGGAAACAACAACAACACATTACCTTCCTAGATGATTATAAGAAGCCTAAACAGCATTTCAAATCCTATTTCAGATTTGTGAAACCTTTGCTCTATTTGTGAAAACAGGAAAAAGGTGGATCTTCAGAACTCGTTCTGCCGACTGGGGATCAGTTTTGCACCCTCCGGCCAAAGCTGCCTTGTGCAAAACATTCCACCGAGTGGACGTGCATGGTATTGTAGCTAGATTTTCACCTGCAGTGCACAATGATGGGGCAGGATCGTCCTCTATAACACTTGTTCACCTTTCTGTTGTGAGAGAGAGAGAGAGAGAGAGAGAGCGAGAGAGAGAGACAGCAATAGAGAAAAAAACAAGAAAGTCACAGGGTTACCAAGAGTAACGGCACAGAACCCTAAAACGCTGCAGAATTCTTTTTGAGAACAAATATCAGACTTTTTGACCCAACCCTATTTTTGCTTTTCGATATTGGAATGAGAAGGGGATTAGGGCCTAGATAGTTATTTATTGATGGTAAAGGTTTGGTAAAGGGTTAAGGATTAATAATGTTGTGTTATTTTTTTAAATTCACTTTTAATCAGGAATAAGGCTTTGGGATATTGAACGTATTCAAAAAGAACATCCTCGCAAAATACAGTGTAAAAGTGTATACTAGTAGTCCCTGCACGCATGTGGGTTTGTAGCTTTACGACGATGAGGAGGCGCAGGCTACTTCTCCGGCTGATGCAAACAGAGGATGGAACGCTTCATCAGCCAAACCAACGGCCCAACGGGGGTGAGGCAGCGAGAAAGAGCAAGAGACGGAGGGAGAAGAAAGGTGAGTGAGTCAGAAAAGCCACGTGAGAGAGCGCTAAAGGGAGAGATGGGGAGAGCAAAGAAAAACAGAGAGAACAGACAGAAGAGATGGAAAGAATTTGAAAATAGAATGATAGAACAATAGAGCAGCAGATAGATAGATAGATAGATAGATAGATAGATAGATAGACAGATAGACAGATAGACAGACAGACAGACAGATAGCGAAGAGAGAGAGAGAGAGCAGAGCAGGGATTTTCTGCCATGGAGCATCTCGTTGCAGCTACATCAGTCCATGATCATTTTTGTGACTATGCAACTGGAGCCAGACTACTAGCTGCAAACCACAAGAATGACACAGAAAGATGTGTCCAAAATTAAACCAGGGGCCCTGGCCATCTCCATTGAAAAGGCGTAGGGAGGGAGGAGAGAATGGGCAGACAGGGGTTAAAGCGGGGGTGGGGCGGTAATTTAGATGGGAGTATCAAGTGGGTTAGGGGAAAAGAGGGGGCTTGCGCGACGAGATTAAAGCTCAATGGAACCCATTTGAATCAAATGTCTATTTATCATAACCAATTTTAACAAGTAAATATAGCTGCAGGCAGCAAGACACGGGGTCCAGGTAACAGTTTTCCGAGTTCCCATAGGACACACCATCACTTTCGTAACTGATTACAAACATTCGAGATCCCACGGAATGTAGCATCAGTTTGTATCTTTACTTCAGCATTACTACTAAAAATGAATTACAATTTTCAGAGTTTCCATTGAACGCAGCATGGACTGATGTAATGACGCGGGGACAACCCTCTGTGACTTTATAGTTTTCCTAGTCCTGGTGACATGCAGAAATTAACGGCCTCATCTTGGCTGCGTGCTGCTGGACAGAGCGGAGGAAGCACCGGCGCTGCTGCTGTACGATTGGCTGTTTGTGTCACATGATTGTTTCTCTGCTTTGTACGAGCTTACGTAATTCTAGTGGTGACTTATTTCCTTTGATTACATTCTCAAAAAGTCATGTTTCCATGAAATACGAAAAATGTTGTCGCAACATTTCCGTGTGCATTTACCGTATCATGGCTTCTATTTTTCAGATGCCTCACTGGATCTTGAACGCATCACTCACTCATACAGTCGAGCGGACAAGTTTTTGTCGACTATAATTTTTTTTTGGTATTTTTTCATGAATCCGGTAAAGTAACGGGGACCAAAGAGATAAAATATCAATCGCACAGATCCACAGACATGTACACAATGTGTAGACAATGTACATTCTGAATTAGAACCTGCACATTTATAGTAAATAGTATGATGACCTCATAAAGCGTCTTATTGTGAGTCTCATCTCGTTCATTTTGTTTACGAACAGCGGCGTGCCGGTGAAGCGCGACCACCTGGATATTTGGGATCAAATTGGATCGGTTTTTCAATAATTTCCACTCCCTATGTAGGTTGATTTGGATAAAAGTTACACCACGAGATGTCTGTGACATACCGGTTCAAACGACACCCCAACCGTGTTCGTAAGTTCTGTCATCGTTGCGTCTTTTAGATACTTTGGCGTTCAATGATTTCCGCTCCGCGCGTCGATCGTTCAGGATGAAAGTTGAACCACGAGATGTTTGTGACATTCCGGTTCACACGAGACGCGACCGGGGTTTGTAACTTCTGCCGTTGTTCCGTTTCAAATTGTTTTAGCCTGAAAATTTCAGAGAATTTGTCCCCAGCAATTAAATATAGCCGCAGGCAGCAATACGGCAGTTTTGTCGTGTTTGGTATGTATTACAGTTTTCCGGGGTTCTCTGAAACACAACACGATTTTCCGAGTTCACATTGAACGCCGCATGGGCTCCCCCCGCCCCCCCAGATGGTCGTCTCCTGGTTGCTCGTCTGGCGGAGCGACCACTGTGCGGTCGACACAGCACACCCCTCCTGTCGGAAAAACAACCGTCCATGATTGCCTGTAAACCAGAAATCCTCATTGTTATGACTCGACATGGAAATAGGGCTGCAGGGACAGGTGCCCGTTTGGTGCCGTGTCGAGGCGACGATGACGTAGTGACGGAAGCGTGACCGCCTGGTGCCGCGCGGAGCAACAATGATGGAGTGATGTAACGACGTGGTGACGACTTTGTGTGATTATTAATACTTTTCCAGGTTCTGACGCAAAGTCCATACGGAGCGATGGAGTCTACACTACGCAGCTTGCACGATGCAAATGGATGCTCGGAGCTACAACCTGCACATATGCGAGGAATTGGATGATGATGTCACAAAGCGTCCCACTCAACAAACTCAACTCTCTCCACCGCCCGACAGGAAGTTGTAGAACCTTGGCGTATCGGCGATGCACGAAAGGTTCGGCTACTTCCGGTCAAATTTTAATGTTTTTTTCCCTAATTCCTGCACAGAATGTAGATCTATATGGATGAAACTTGAACCATGAGATGTTTAAAGGCATCCCAGTTCTAAAGAGACTCCAACCGTGTCTGCGGCTCCAGCGGTTGTCACGTTCCAGATATTTTTCGCCCGAAAAATCCCATTTGGGGGTTGCTCGGATTTTTAGGGGTTGGTAATTAAAATGTTATTACCAAAAGTTTTTGATTCTTCCCTAATTAACAGCTGGGGGTTTTTTTAAGCACCTGAAACTTCAAAATTGGCAAAGTAATTGTAACTTAGGTTTATCGTACACTGGGAAACCCCGAGGAGAAAACTGTATTTTTTGTTGATTTATGCTCAGTCACTGCCCAATCTATACATATCAAATATAATCTAGACATATGTGTTAATAACATGCTGTCCATTGGTTATAGTCTTGCACATCAAAATTGCTTAAAACATTTCCCGGTTTCATCCTCCGCACTGGCGGCGCAATACCTGCGGAAGTCCAGCAGGGGGCGCGTGGAGTTGGGAATGCCCTGGGCGGGCCAGCTCAAGAAGTGGAACTGGGTCAAGGTTCGGGTCTCCTGGGTCTGGACGTTCTTCAGGTAGAAGCTCCGCACCAGGAAGTCGTTGCACCAGATGTGCTCCGACACCAGGTTCACCTGGTAAGCGGATCGCAGGATTCGAGTGCCGTTTAAAACATTGGCAAAACAATTAAAGAACCCCACCCTGGATCCACCCATCTGAAACTGTCAGGCCTCCCTCTACGGGAATGAGATCAGAGCCGTGCACCTCAGAAAAAAGGTCTTTCAAAGAGTTAAGAGTTTTTAGAGTTTAAATTGGGTTGGAGCGATTTACATACTCAAGATTCAAGATTCAAGAGGTTAATTGTCACATACATATACATACGGTCATACATATACGCAGTGAAATGTCATGACACCTGGTGATTACGCACAATAAGCTCTATAAGCTCTAAAAATAATAAAAATACTAAAATGAGGCCGGAACATTGCACACACACACACACACACACACACACACACACACCCCTCTCTCTCTAGTGTTACCTCATAGATGTGGTAGAGCGAGGAGCCTTCATCGGGCCAGTAGCGATCGCACTGCTTCTCTCCGTCCTCCACCAGAGCGGTCATCATCACTATCACCGTGCAACCACTCTCCCACACCATCTGCGTGGCGCACGCACGCACGCACGCACGCACGCACGCACGCACGCACGCACGCACGCACGCACGCACACACGCACACACACACACACACACAGGTCATCCAACTTGAGCACTTGCTCATCCAGCCTCGTCGTCGTTTTGTGGCAGACGCCAAAGAGCAAATTCTCGGGGGTTGGCTCAAAATCCCGAAGGGGAATTTCACTTCCCGAACCTGGGTTTTCCACCTCAGCTTAGCAGTGGAAATCTCCCTTTCGCCAAAGTTTGTGGCCCCGGGTAGAAATCGCCCGCCGCGTGCAGCTTTCATGTTACCTGCCAGAAGTCGGAGATGGTGTGCGAGAGGGGCCCTTGCGTGGCGATGTAGGCAGGCATCCTGGGGTCGTGCTCAATCTAGAAGAGTGTTGGCGGGGGAAAGGTCAAGCTTCAATCACCATGGAAACCAGGAACGACAGATAAGGACAACCTCCACACCTGAAATGCATATAAGAGATAACGCTGCGGTCGGTGAGCTTACTATGGTGCTGCCGTTGATGTAGTCGGCGCGGGAGGGGTTGACCTCCGCCCTCAGCTTCACCCTGGAGTGGTCGTCTGAAAGACAGTGAGAGCCAGTCAGGGCATCCTGCCACAACGCCCTCTTAACGCCACGGTGCCCAAGTGGCGGTGCTGGGTCTTACCGTTTCCAGGTAAATCATAAAGGCGTACACAGGTTTTCTATTTGCCACGGTTCTAATTCCCATTTTTCGTGTAAACATCTAAACATTGGGAATAGAAAACCTGGGAGACAGTGGTAAAATATTATATGAAAGCCAAAAATGTTGACATAAGGCGGATTTGAATAACGTCTGTTTGAATAACGATTTGAATTATTTATTTCCAATATTAGATCGTTCAAGATAAATATTTCTAAATGAGCACTTATGGTGAGTTTTGAATGTTTGTTTCCGACAGAAATTCTTATTTGAAACACATTTCACATATTAAAAAAAAAATATATTTTTTAACCGTCTTTAATAGTTAAGGCCTGACTCTTATTTAATACCAGAGATTAGTGTTTCAGTCGGGAACTTTTATTTTCTCTTCCCACTATGTTGTTTCATCCGACCAAAATGCCGGGGTGTTTTACAGCTTTTTTTGCCCCGGGGGTTTTCAGAACTCAAAAAAGATTTTTGTTTCACTGCAGAATAGCTGTGTTGGCGTCTCACGCTCTCTCGGGAGCAAAGCAAAGGAAAAAGGCTCGTGTCCATTTTCGACCGAGTCCGTCCGTCGGGTCTGGAATCCTGTGTTTTCACACCATCAAAGTGCAAAGGCTGGAACAATAATTCAATTTGTGGATCCGTCTGTAAAGCCAAACATATGAGGAGACCTCATTCTCCATCACTGACATAACTGGATGTCTTTGTGAGGTTGTTTTTGAAAAAGCCTTGACAGGACTTGAAGACGGACTCTGGAGACCAGTTACTCACAACACAAATCGATTCCATATCAGCGCCCTCGGCAGCTGCCTACCCGGCCAACAGGGGGCGAGCTGCAGATTTGCGCTACGACGGTTCTGGGTATATATATATATATAATAACTCCCTTGTAACTCAGAAAGTTAAAACTCCTGCCACGCAATGAGCCTGCTTTCAACCCCTCGAAATCAAAACGGTCGACTCAAAAAACTTGGCAGGACTGCACAAGTATTTGTTTTTAGACGTTCTTCCCTCCGCCCCGGCGTTCGGCGACTCACAGGGCACGGAGTCCGGGCAGCGGTTCTTCTTGGCGTTGGCGTCGCTCTGGGCCACTGAGATGGCGCTGGGCTCGGCCTGGTAGGAGCACAGCCCCTCCCACTCCTTCATCAGACGGTCCTTGTTCCTCAGGTGGTCCTCCATGTAGGACTGTGGGCGGGGGCAGAAAAAGGAGACAGGAACGTCGGCGGTTAGTGGGAAGGCAGAGTCTTTGTGTCTCCACTTCCACTCCAGACATATACCTTCGTAGCAAAAACAGCACAGCGCCAAGAGAGACTAAGGAATCAACTTTGTTACCATTCCAAAATGGTCTAAACGTTCTGTGATTTATGTTCTTACAATCAAATTGGCCCGGGCCTGTAAGCTACGCTACGTAATATGAAAGAGGGGATTCCATCTTATAAACAAGAAGTACATTATTTCCGTGAACAACATTTTGCATTTCAGAATGAGGCCAAAAAATATTTGAGATCCACACTGTGGCAGCCGCGCCGAACACACGCCACTCGGGTGGCGTTTTCCGGGGCCTCCGGCACAGAGACACAGACGACGGGGTTTCAGACACACAGTTTATTGTAGAGAGTGGGCCAGTTGGAACACGCCAGGAGCAGATAGACATGTGTCATGACAGGGGCTCCTCTCCTGTGTGTGAGTGTGGGGATGGGGGTTTTACCTGTTGCTCGCTAGACCAAAAACGAGCAACAGGTGTGCCGCCACACTGGTCCTGGGCCCCCAATTACCTAGACCCCACACCCCACACACATTGCATGCGGCCACCCGAATAAATACCTTTGACAGAATTAACCTATTCCCGTGATGATTCCACTCACAACTCAGGGGCAAACCGACTCTTCCGAGTCTGGTTTGTCGTTCACAACCAGCGCTCCCTCGCTCCCCGCGCTTCACACCCATGAACCAAACGATGGGAAAGTTGAACATTTGGCGGTCGCTCACCAGAATCATGTGTCCCGTGGAGATGTCCATGTTGGCCTGCGCGGGCTCTTCGCACCAGGAGGGGGTGCTGCCATGGGAGCTGGGGCTGGCCTGGGCCCCCTCGCTGAACTGGGACGACACGCTGCTCACCCTGGATGTGTCGAGGCCTCCCGCGCCGTTGCCTCCCCCTCCGGCCGCCCCCGCTCCTCCTGCGGCGCTGACCCCGCCGCCGCCGCCTGCCCCGCCCGGCCCCGCCACGGCCCCCAGAGCCGCGGCCTCCAGACGTCCGAAGGCCCCTTTGGAAGCCATGTGCTGGCGGCAGAGGTCCTGGCGAGGGAAGACGGACGCCGGTGAAGGACTGGGAGCGGTGCCTGATCTTGTATCGATTTTCTGACTTCGATACGGATTCCTTGACTTTTAAAGCTTTTTTATTACTACCATCAGCTCTTTTGTTGTAGCAGGTATTCAGAGTTCAAGGTTAAATACTGCTCTGAAATATGTACAATAAAAAAATATCCCTTTCAACAAAGAGTACAATTATATGACCCATTTACTCATATTGCAAAAACCTTCAGTTTTACATTGGACTCAGTGACACTGGAAAGATAAAAAACATGGAGATGAGGATTAGATATACACGAAGAATCCCACGGAGATCGTCCTACTTGGTAGTATTGAAGAAATCTGGTTGATACGGTTATGTACTGAATATCGATATCCAGCCCTAGAGTGAATGGAACATACCTAAGTCGGCCAATCACATCTTCTTGCCCTTGATTTGCGTTTTTTCTGAGGCGTACCCAAGAATAAATACTTTATTAATACTTTTTTTTTGCTCGATTCAATTGGAACAGTTTGTCTCCAAATCTTCCTCGGGGAAAAGAAAGGCTTTCATTTCAAAACGCCGCCATCAAAGCTATAATCCGAGGCGTTAAAGTCGTGGTCACAGGCCTACGGCTTCCGCCTGATGAGAACCCTAATCCCACTCCAAGGTTCTGCAGAGGAAGGGAGACGTCTGTTTTACGTTGAATGTGGAAGGACATGCCCTCATGCTCGGCCGCGTCGGCGGAGACCGAATCTGAAGCTGCGTCGGCTACGGCTGAGAACGCGCTTTCCATATTTGTCATTTTCCAGTTTTAGCCACGTGTCGTTGTCCAACAACGTCTCCCACGTTGTCCAACAACGTCTCCCACGTTGTTCCGGCGCCCACCTGGTACTCCTGGTGTGAGAAGGTGCCTCCTTCGGGTCCCAGGCCGAGCTTCTTGGCGGCCAGGCGGTGAGCGTGGTTGCGCAGGCAGGCGATGGTCATGGCGGCGACCAGGACCGCCCCGACGCAGGCCAAGGCCACCAGCGTGGCAAACACCCAGCGGGAGCTCGGCCGCAGCGGGGTCGCCAGGGGCAACGCCTTGCCGTCATTCCTCTGATGGGATCAGAACGAGGGAGAGAGAGAGAGAGAGAGAGATTCAGATTCAGCGAGTACCGTCTGGCCATGGAAAAGGGGCTGCCGCGGTCAGACATGGCAACCCAGGGGGACCGGGCGGTGCTCCCACCGCAGCCAAGTAGACGTGGAGGCAGACCTGCACCTCCTCGGAAGCCGCCACAAATATCAGGACAACAGAGATGACTACAACTCTAAATTGAAAATAAACAAATACATAAATACATTACATTTAAATACGAGGAGGAGAAAAAGCAGAATGCTCAACTGTGGCAGTGAAATACATTGCATGACATAACTCACCTACACGCGTCATGTGATCTGTTCTTCACCTTTATTTTACTTTATTTATTTTTTGTCTTGTCT
>NC_137189.1:44811982-44826982 GCF_960531495.2 Zeus faber
CACTGTAACGGACAGAGACACACCCAGGTGTGAGAAATGAGGCTCCCTGGTGGTGAGCGACAGCCCGGGGGCCATTCACTTCAACGCAGTTTGATGCAACCGCAGCTACAGCCCAAGCCGCAGGGCCCCGGCCAACTGGCCAAAATGTCAAAAGAATGTCATTTTTCGACAACTGAGGGAATTCGGTGGCCTACATTTATGACTTTGTTCTAAAATAGTATTAGGCTCGTAGGTAATGACACGATGGTCTATCCGTCAGTACTGAGCATTGGCTGGCAGGTGTGTAGAGTGCCGCAGGGATGAGGTGTTTTTGGAGGCCAGCCTGGAAGTTAGCCTCGCCCTGGTTCCCTCGACAAAAAGCCAACGGCATTTTTCCGTTGGCTTCTGGATTATTCCAGAAAATAAACTCTGTGGCAAAAAAAAAATTCATGATACTTACACGTTTTGGTCAGCAAGATTATCTTCACAAATGAACACCACTTTCATGATTTTTGAGAGTGAACGCAATCGGCAGAAGTAAAAAGCTGACGTTAGGCTATAACCGAACTAGACTATGGTTGCTTGACTTCTGGGTCGCCACCACTGAGCTTCCAACTTGTGATTTGATTTTGCGCGCTGACCTCTTCTACAAAAGCCTGGAAAGTCTGAGTTAGAATAGTTTGCAAGAGCGCAAGTATAAACACAACTAGTATCTAGTAGTGAGTACATGACTTTCTGTGTTCGACGTGATGACGTTAAATGTCCCCGACAGCTTCTGTCGCCTCATTCAGCCACTTCTTAGCGATCGCTTTTTTTTTTAAGATGCCTAAAAAACTCACAAGTGGGGTTGTGTACCGACGTATTTCATGTCGTAGAACAAAACGGGACAATGTGTTGAGCTTGCGTTAACCACAGACCTTATTTCAGGCATCCCACCAAAAACCCATTCAAAAACCCATTGACGAGGGAACCGGAAGTGCAACAATGCAAACTCATCTCCGGGTTTTAGGGTTCATTCCTGCAGCACTCCACCGGACCCTTCAGGATGGTGGAAGCATTGGGATGGTTGGCACTTGGAAATGATTAGCGCTCGCTCTGTTACGATGCTTGTACATCTTTTATGGTTTTATGGTCTGGTCTTTTCCACGGTAGCCACGCCTCCTGACGGGCTCGCTTCCAGGGCCGTTCCTGTATTTGCGCCGCCCCGCCCGCGGGCTTCGTCCACCCTACCTGACGTTGACGAAGGAGCCGGCGGAGAGGAGGGTCTTCTCCGCTAGGAGCCGCAGCAGACCCACCCCAGCGTTCAGACTGAGGGGGCTGCGGGGAAACAAGCTTTACTCAGGCATCCGGGCAAACAGTCCCCCCCCCATCTTCCACCGCTCAGCACCACTTTGATTCCCGCCTCCGTTTCTTTCGCGGTCAAAGAAGCTCCGCCTCACCTTTGGTTGGTCACGATGTATCCGAACTCGTCCCGCGCTCCGGCCACGCCGTCCGTCGCAGGCCGCCACTGCCGTCCCCGGCTGCCCTCCTCGGACGAGGCGGTGGCGGCCACGTCGCTCGGGCCGGGGCCCGCGCTGCCGTACCTGAGCGGGGAGGGGGGGGGGCCGTCGGGGGGAAGGACGGGGCCCGTCGATTTGTCGCCGGTGGCAGTTTTCGCCGTCTTGAACACCATGGTGCCTTCGCCGATCTGAGCGCCCGGGGAAAACAAGGCGCTTTAACACGTCGGGGCCGCGACGCTGAACTCTGACTCGTTCATTAAGCCCACACTGCCACCTGGTGGTCAGAACCACAACCTACAGCCATTCAGTTGTGAAGTACATTTATATATATATATATATATATATATATATATATATATATATATATATATATATATATATATAAATATATATATATACACACACTGTATATATATATATAAAAAATAAGGACATTTAAAAAGTTAGATATGTGCATAAAAGGTCCACAATCGTGGGCAGATCCTGGGGTCTCCAACACCAATTTAAGTTTTATCTGAAGCTTTATTTCAATCAATGTTGTTGTTGAGGTTTTTGTTTCGGTTTTTATTTTTCACCTCATTCGCAATATATTCAAATATGTGTGACAAGGTCTATAAACACCCAAATGAGCAACAAAATATAATCTGGGCTCAAATTTGTGAGACAAATTAAATGCCTCGTGCAATATTTTATATGTAGTGTATATACTGTATGTATGTATATATATATATATTTATAAATATATACACACACACACACACATATATATATTTTTATATATAATTACAGTATATATGGTATTTCATTGTAGACAAGGAAGGCTTACCTTCTTCCGTTCGACAACATCATTACCATTTTTATCTGAAAAAAGAAAACAAGATTATAAAACCATCCTCCTTATCTCAACTAATGTGGTATGCATTAGAGGTGTACAGAGACGTCATTATCTGACTCTGTATCTGTATTCGCATAGAATACGTTTCCGCTACCCTTCTGTAGCGGAAACGGGCAAATGTTGTATTTTCTAACATAATATTCATTGTCAATACAACTTTTGTGCCTTCAAAGCATTAAATTGACTTAATATTGGCATGTAGTTAATTATGAAATATATTTCCACCTCCTCATACTGTAGTTTTCATCGCTCTCGCTCTCTTTATTACCAGCAATGGCTAATTTTTTTGCAAAAAACTTGAATTAGCATAACGCACTTTTCCTTGTGGTTTCGCGCCCGAAACACCAGAGTTTCATTGTGCGAAAAGGGGGCGTTCGGGGAGGTGGGTGGGAATGGAAGAGGCGCCATTCTCCATGTTACAAGTCAGTGTCCCATCAAAATGATTCTGAAGCTGTTATTTTCGAGTAAAAAAAAATGTACATAATGTTTCTTTGACTGGGAGACATTGTCCAAGTTTAAACCTGCATTATCCAGGCTCAAACCCCAACCCTTAAAGTATGACTTCCTATGACATCAGCGCTGGCCAAAAAGAATGAAGACGTTTTTGTGATTCTGTAACATTCACACACAAGGCAACATGACATTACCGGATAGGAAAGCGCAGATGAATACGGTTCTTTGCATTATATTAAGTTACGTCACATCCATTTTTTTCCCCCAACTTTCCTAACCGCGACCGTATTCATCCAATCACGTGTCCCGACATATAAACCGTAAATGTCGGCACACCTTGGTCGTCTTTCTCAGTAAGGGAGACGTCCAGCTGCGGGTTTTTCAGGGCGGGCGGCGGGTCGTCCGGCTGCTTGGGGGCCAGGTCCTTCATGTCGACGCCGTAGTGGTCCAAGAGCAGAGCCAGCCTCCTCAGAGAGAGCTCTGGGGGGGGGGGGGGGAGGGAGGGAGGGAGAGAGAGAGAGAAAGAGAGAGTGAGGGAGAGAGACCTCTGGACACACACACACACACACACACACACACCATGAGACACCAGCTTCTCTCTAAATGATGCAGGAGCTCCTTCAAGAGCCGCTGGGAGTCCAATGCTGAAGTGGCGTCCACTTTATTTCCCGGGTTCGGAAAGTGTTTGTTTTATGCGTACTTAAAAAAAATAAAAATAAATAAAAATAAATCCCCCTCCCTTTCCTCTCACCATCCATCCCGGCCAGGGAGCCGTAGTCCTTCCCCCGCTGACCCTCCTGCTGCTGCTGCTGCTGCTGCTGCTGCTGCTGCTGCTGCTGCTGCTGGCTGAGTGCTGCGCCCTGGGAGATGTAGTTGTCCCCGTAATCCAGCGGGAAGTCCAGCTCCTGGAGGACCGGCGAAGCGAACTGCGCCAGGGAGGCGGAGGAGGAGGCCGAGGAAGAGGGGGCGGAGAGGTAGAGGGAGATCAGGTCTTGGAGGAGCTGGCGGTCCTTGTCCAGCGGGTGGAGGCCTCCCCTAGAGGAGGGGGAGGAGGAGGAGGAGGAGGAGCGAGGGGAGGCGGGGAGCAGGAGGGCGAAGGCGCCGTTGTCGTCCAGGGAGTTGAGGGAGCGCTCCTCTTCGTCCTGGTAGCGCTGCTGTGGGAACACACACACACACAGGTCGTTGGAGTTTGCGGAGCGTGACTGGTCCGTGCGGGAAGAACAAAGTGAAATCCACCTTTTTCACAAATAAAATACAGTTTTCACAAATCTGAAATCTCGCTGCTTAGGCTTTTTAATACGATCTAGTCCAGGTTTAACTGCGATAAGTACAGGCATTTTAATTTTACTTTTGAGCCTTAAATGGCCTGTGTGGAGAAAAGAACCGGGGAGTCCACCTTCTCTCTGTTTTCAGAAATAAAATTCAAAAAATTATTGACATTTAAAAATCGTTTGGCAGACCCCCTGCAGTGGCCCCTAGGGGTCATGGACCCCTGGTTGAAGACCACTGCACTCAGAATTTCAAAATTGAGCTTGAGCAAACACAGAACACAAAAACAACATGGCGTCTCATTGTGTTTAAATGTGAATTGTGAATGAATTTGTGAGTTTGTCTTGTCGTTGTTTGTAATTCGCAGCAACCCAAAATTTGAGGGACTGACATTCACAATTTTTTCAAAGAATAATTAAAAAGGTTTTTATCAAGCAACAAGGGTAGAAGTCGCGAGTAATACACACACTAAAACACGTCGAGCATGTGAGTCTGTGCACCGGCCACCGGGGGGCGTTACAGCAACACTCCGTCACGGAGACTAAACGTGCACCAGGCGTAAACTTGATGTAATGAAACCTGGCTTGACGACACAGCCATTGGCCCTGGCCGTGGCCGTGGGGACGGGTGATTTAACCCGTGCTCATCGACTGCTCTGATGAGCAACAGGTGCGTAGCCCAATGAACCAGACCCAAGACAGGTGTGGGTGCATATTCCCACCTGCCGATATGTGTAGGGGCCCTTCAGAGGCTTCTGCATGTGGACGGAGGACCGGGGGGCGTCCATGACCATGTAGTCCAGGTACTGCTGCATCAGCTCGGGGTCGGCCTGCTCTTCCGGCCCCGGGACCCCCCTCGGACCCGGACCCTGCAGCTTGGAGGGCCCGCTCTCCTCAGTCAACCTTGAAAGGGACAAAGGACGGGCGGTTTTCCACTTTTTAGAAAACTACTGAGATGTTTCACAAGTTTCCACATGTCATTCCATTGATCATTACAGCCTGTTGCCGTCGCGGCGGCCGTGGTGGTGGTGCTGACTCACTGTTTTGAGGAGGAGCCGACCCGGGGAACCTCGCTCAGCTCTCGCCCAATGATCCGTTGGGTGATGTCGTCCTGCCAGGTCAGGCCTGCGCAGCCACAGGGAGACGGCGAGTTCGGTCATTGCGCTGCGACAGATCACTCGACCGTATCTATTTGGTTTTTATATACGATTTATCTTCAGTGGGCAATGCTCACAGACATTTTTGATACAACAATTGTCATCAGGCTTGTCCTTTGACTTGATTTGATTTGCGGAGATGTACGTTAAGTCATAACACAGCTCGATAGATAGAAACCTCAGTTTAAAGACTAAGGTGTAAATATGTTCACGTCATCTGGACATTGTCTATGAGATCTTAAGAATGCTCAAGCTCCACGGGAACACCGCTTGCCCGGGTGACTTCTTAAAACAGCTTCAGACAACCCGTGGCCAGCAACGTTGAGCCGCGCAAATAGCCTAGCCTCTGTCAGCGCTGTCCGTCTGTTATTATGGAAACTATGAGCAGGACTGATGGGGGCCCTGCTTGGATGTGCCCAGACTAACCAATCACAGTGTTAATGGTACCCCAGGACCTCACCGCTTTATCTCATTTGCAGGAATACCTCCTCGCTAGGCGGCGATCTTAGGAATAACGGCCTCCGAGATCTGTCTCGTCACCACGGAGCGACTGGGATTGGGGATTTCTGTCTGACACCACAAAGGCCGAGACTAACGTAGCAACGAGAAAAAAAAGGTTGTACCACGGACGACGGGTTTCGTCTGTTCTCCCTGTCGCACAAGGGTACGCGAAAGGCTCGATTAACGTTACCACAGCAACCATTGGCAAGCTAGCACCAAGGTGGTTGGAAGCATCCGCGCCAACGAAAGAGAGGACGTAGCGAATCACCTCGCAGCATGAGGTCCATCAGGACCTCCTGGAGCCGGTGCAGGACGGAGACGGACAGGCGGTACTGGATCCGGTCCTGGTGAGGACCCTGGCACTGGCCGAACAAACCGTCTGGAGGGAGGAGGCGTGGCGACGTACACGCACACATGTAAACATGAAGAGAAGGACCTGTCAGGCAGAACGGCGTTTACCCGCGGTCTCTCCCAAAAGAGACTCCTTGTCTCCATAAGATTTCCTGGTCATTCGAAGGCGGTAATTGAAACAAAAAACAACAATCAAACCACCCAGAGACTGGACTCAAATGGCAGATCACACACACATACATTATACGCCGCATTACAAAGGCACACACACACGCATACACACACACACACACACACACACACACACACACACACACACACACACACACACACACACACACACACACACACACACACACACACACACACACACACACACACACACACACACACACACACACACACTCGAAAGCCAAGGCACTGACAAACCACATCCACATAGTGTGTACAAATGCATAGAATCCATATTCCCAGACATCCACATAAACCAGGTACACACACACACACACACACACACACACACACACACACACACAAACACACACACACACACACACACACACACACACACACACACACACACACACACACACACACACACACACACACACACACACACACACACACACACACACACACAGCGCAGTGGTGTGTGGAGATCAAGAGTGAGTGGGACTTGATGAGTCATTCTCTCTCTCTCTCCCTCTCCCCCTCCATCTCTCTCTCTCTCTCCCTCTCCCCCTCCATCTCTCTCTCTCCCCCTCCATCTCTCTCTCTCTCCCTCTCCCCCTCCATCTCTCTCTCTCTCTCTCTCCCCCTCCATCTCTCTCTCTCTCCCTCTCCCCCTCCATCTCTCTCTCTCTCTCCCTCTCCCCCTCCATCTCTCTCTCTACCTCTCCCCCTCCATCTCTCTCTCTCTCCCTCTCCCCCTCCATCTCTCTCTCTCTCTCTCCCCCTCCATCTCTCTCTCTCCCTCTCCCCCTCCATCTCTCTCTCTCTCTCCCTCTCCCCCTCCATCTCTCTCTCTCCCTCTCCCCCTCCATCTCTCTCTCTCTCCCTCTCCCCCTCCATCTCTCTCTCTCTCTCACGCACAAACACACACAGACGGAGGGAGACACAGTTGTCAAGCGGCTGATGTCACTGTCGTCATGGAGACGGGCAGCGGTGAAACGCAATTGGCCGTGAGGGCTTGACGAGGGGAGGCCTTGTTTACGTTTCTCTCCGTGGCTCTCACCACCCCCCACCCCCCTTCTCACCGTCTTCCTCCGTCCTTCCATTCCCCTGACACCACCCTCCTCCACCCACCCTCCCTCCCTCTCATACCTCCATGCGTTTAAACTCCCCCCGCCCCCCTCTCTCTCTCTCTCTCTCGCTCTCTCCATCACTTTAATTTTCTTGTTATCTTTCTCCTCCTCTCTCCATCACTCCCTGTCTTCCTGTCTGTCTGTCTGTCTGTCTGTCTTCCTTCCTCCGTTCTGTGGCATCTCGTCTCACGTTGGGATCTGCGGTCGGAGCCTGACACGCGCCTCCAGCGCCGCCGAGCGAATGTGCTCTCGCTCACACGCCTGACCACACGCGTGTTGACAAAGACACACACATACACACACACACATGCAAACACATGAACACACACACACACACACACACACACACACACACACACACACACACACACACACACACAGGCAAAACAAAATACTGTATATACAGGGCATATTTGTATGTATTTTTTTCTCTCTCTCTCTCTCACACACACACACACACACGCACACAGGCAAAACAAAATACATACAGGGCATATTTGTGTGTATTTTCTCTCTCTCTCTCTCTCTCTCTCTCTCTCTCTCTCTCTCTCTCTCTCTCACACACACACACTGGAAACCTCCAGCTTCCTCAGCGTCCGACTGGCGGGCCGCCATGGGCGAGTGCTCTCTGCTGTAAAAAGTGGCCGCTCCAAAGCAGCAAACCAGAAGCGTCTGGAGCCGGGGAGCCTGCGTCCTGCGCTCATCACCGCCCTCCCACCCCGGCTAACCCCCTCTGTCAACCCAAACACTATACTATATAACATACTCTATTTGAGGATAATTATAAAACATTTTGGACCCCCCCCCCCCCCACTTCCTCCAATTGGCCGCAAACCCTCGACTCAAAATTGCAAATATTAAACATGTTCCATATTCACTATGTGGTATCCTGCGGTGCGGTGCGGACGGAACAAGTCAAAAAACATGGCAGCGGCCACGGCCGTGAAGCATAGCGTGAGGGGGTTCTAAGAAACGGAGCATCAGCTTCATTCATGATTTGCGGGATGTGTTGTGTTTTTCTGCTTTTCCCGCCCCGTCGTCTGCCATGTTTGTTTACACTAAATTCACGCTTGATCTGCAGAGATTTGGACTCTGAATCTGCAAGCACGTGGCACTGTTTTGGGGCCAGACCATTGCCCTCCATCGCCCTGTAGGAACAAAACCGTTAAATGGTGTCAATGGTATGTTGTTGTTGTATGTCGTGTTATATGCTGTTGTGATATGATGTTGTGATATGTTGTTGTGATATGTTGATGTTATATGTTGTTGTTATATGTTGTTATTGTTGTTATATGTTGTTATATGTTGGTGTGATATGCTGTTGTTATATGTTGTTGTTATAGGTTGTTATATGTTGTTATTGTTGTGATATGTTGATGTGATATGTTGTTATATGTTGTTGTTATAGGTTGTTATATGTTGTTATTGTTGTGATATGTTGATGTGATATGTTGTTATATGTTGTTGTTATAGGTTGTTATATGTTGTTATTGTTGTGATATGTTGATGTGATATGTTGATGTGATATGTTGTTGTTATATGTTGTTGTGATATGTTGATGTTATATGTTGTTGTGATATGTTGTTGTTATATGTTGTTGTGATATGTTGATGTGATATGTTGTTGTTATATGTTGTTGTTATATGTTGTTGTTATATGTTGTTGTGATATGTTGATGTGATATGTTGTTGTTATATGTTGTTGTTATATGTTGTTATATGTTGATGTGATATGCTGTTGTTATATGTTGTTGTTATTGTTGTGATATGTTGTTGAAATATGTTGTCATTTTTGTTATATGTTGATGTGATATTCTGTTGTTATATGTTGTTATTGTTGTTATATGTTGTTGTTATATGTTGTTATTGTTGTGATATGTTGATGTGATATGTTATTGTTATATGTTGTTATTATATGTTGTTATTGTTGTCAAATGTTGTTGTAATAAGTTGTTATTGTTGTGATATGTTGATGTGATATGTTGACGTGACATGTTGATGTGACATGTTGTTGTTATATGTTGTTGTTATATGTTGTTATTGTTGTGATATGTTCATGTGATATGTTGTTATATGTTGTTGTGCCATGTTGATGTGACATGTGGTTGTTATATGTTGTTGTTATATGTTGTTGTGACATGTGGTTGTTATACTGTATGTTGTTTTTATATGTTGTTGTGACATGTTGATGTGACATGTGGTTGTTATATGTTGTTGTTATATGTTGTTATTGTTGTGATATGTTGACGTTATATGTTGTTGTTATATGTTGTTGTGACATGTTGTTATATGTTGTTGTTATCTCTCACATCTGTTCATTTTGTCTGATACTGACCGTCGGTGCACAGCTGGTCCCGGGAGCAGAGCTTCTTCTCAAACACACAACCTGCGAACACGGAACGACAGAGACGTGAGATTTACCGAAAAGGAAGACAACAGCAGCAGTTCACCAGAGTGCACACAAACTGACAGCCCATAATACTTCTGACACGTTTTCAATATTCTTCCCCCTGGCCTGTTCACCGTTAATTTCACAAGTTATTCTAGGGGACGGTGTATTTCATCTTTGGACATGACGTTTTACTCTTTTCTTTATTCTTATTTTTTTCTATAGTTTTTTATGTTATTTTTAGGTTAGGTCTCAGTTTACTGTCAGCTTTATTGTCAAATTTTCCTAATTTTCCATATATTGCCATGTTCTTTTTTTCCCCCCATTTTTATTTTTATTGTATTGCTTTATTAGGATTTTGCTTAATTATGATTTTTTTTTCCATTCAATTAAATGTAATTATCAGAAATATCGCTTGTCTTTAAATATTTTGCATCTTCACATCTGTCGATCCGTCCTCGACATCGACCGAAAGGATTGAACAAACCGGCGTGGTGGTGATGTGCACGGGTTGAAAAACGTGTGTGTGTGTGTGTGGGAGTTGACCTTTTGCCGTGTTCCCAGCCATTGTACACACCGCGCACAACACCAGACGTGACGCCGCTCGCTCCCCGGGCCGAGTGTTTGCTTTGCGTGCCTCGGTGTTGAGTTCATTAAGGGCTTTGTGTGATCCTATTCACCATTTATGTATTCTGGTTTTAACTTTAATCGGGAGGTAAACCGAGGAGCCACGGGGCCCTATGGCAACCGGGCAGGGCGGTGCGGGTGAATAAACACGTCTACTTATAGAACCCACAGGCGTCCTCCTACTTATCGCTTTACTCACCTCTGCTGTGGTTTTCAGACTCCTCTCTTACATCTCGGCTGCACACGCTCGTGTTTTCTAGTCTGCGCTTGGGTTATATCATGGTGTAAATACAACAAGATGGGAAATCTACAGCTACACATTTTCTCGTTGATGCACCATGAAGTAGTAAATGTCCTGGTCCTGAGCCCTTGAATCCCAACTAGTATATTATGTAATAACACTGGTATTACACTGTATATACTGTTACAATATAGTTAGTATGTAGAAATCATTCATATTTACAGGTTATACACTAATATTTTATTCTGCATCTGCATTGTATTGCATTTTGCATATTCTGTATATTTTTATAGATACGACTATTTTTTGTTTTCCATGTTTTGGCTATTTGTATATATTTGACAATTTTTATTTGATTTTTTATCTCATTTTTTATTCTATTTTATTTTATATTTATTTTTATTCTCCTTTTTTCATACTGTTAAGCTTTTGTCATGCCAATTGCCTGCGGAGAAATGCACCAAACCTCACCAGAACAAATTCCTAGTATATGTAAATGTTCATGGCGAATAAAACTGGTTCTGATTCTGATTTGCCAAGAAGTATGTACTGTCTTTTCTAAGTAGTATGACATCCTGCTACATTCTTTATTATATTTGAGCATACTATGGTTTGTATGCTAGGATGCCATTCCCGACACAGAACTTGTCGTGCACATTTCAATGTCGTTACTTAAAAAAATGGTTTTATATATATATATATATATATATATATATATATATATATATATATATATTTGGTTTTTGTTTTGAATGTTCTGTATATTAAATTTTTTGAAAAAGATTAAAAAAAACAAAAACAAATTAAATATCTTATAATTTAATGTACGCTTTCTTGCGGACACAGATTAGGCCTAATCTTTGACGAAATCACACATTTAATCTACTAGACCACTAAGACCCTCTGAAATGGCCTTTTTCAGTCACGGTTTAAAATAGTCTCAGACTTGTCCTAGCCTTGGTTTAAAAAGATATGATTTACAGAAGGAAGATTAGAGATAATCTAGGTCTAAGTGAAGCCTTAAATAATGGCCGTGGGTCTCCGGGTCGATCTGGACGATAGACAAAATGGATGATCTGGACTAAGACCAGCACCAAGACAAGACGGAAGGAGTTGACTAGTCCTTAACGACCTTAGTCTCCTGGATGAATTTACCTAAGTAGGATTAGTTTAGTCCTGATTTAGATTAAACCCGTCTGCGAAACCGCCCCATACAATATATATATATATATATATTTAAATACTTCTTAACTTGCTTTCTCTATGCCCCCATGTGACGGTCAGACACTTGGCAGCAGCCTTTACAGTTTGTTTGTCGGCATGCTGACCACCAAGCTGTGCTGAGCGTCAGTCGCTCTCCATGGGGGCGTCGTCAGCCACACGGAGCCGGTCGGTGTTGTGCGGTTGGAAAACAAACAACGATAATAACAACGAGGACCTGGAATGGGAAAACTCCATGAGAATGCGAGCTCTTCTGATCCCTCCATCAATCCGTCCTTGGGTCGAAACTCATCACGGTGATAAAAAAAAAAACCCCACCCCCAACCCCCACCCGCCTCCGTCTGTCACCCATTGTCTTCTCTTACAGTCCCACAACCTCTCCCTGACCTGTCTGTCTGTCTGTCTCTCTGTGTGCCGGTTGAGGGAGCCCCTTTGTCTTAGCCTGGAAAAACTCCGTCCCAGGCTCCATCCCAGGCTTATTACTCCACCAGCTCCTGTTGTGAACCCCCGACCCAATCAACGGGCGGGCAGTCACGACATGTTCGCTTAGCGGGATTATCGCCTGTTTGTCGAAGGCATCGTGGCCGACAACCTGCCGTGACTACAGACATCTGATTGGCCGAGTTGACGCCAAAAATCTCCGATCTCTGAAAATATGCTGAAATCTCCAGGGACACAAATCTCCACTTCACGCCCTCATCGCTGGGCTAAATAGGCTTATATGTGCGATTTGGGACGTGGCCCGTCCAGCTACGTTAGGGACACACCCACTCTTCACACATCAAAATAAAAACGTAACAGCCCTAGATGGAGTATCTTCAAATTCTGGTCCCCTGACGAGCTATTTTTGGTTCCATCCCGAGGCTGCAAAGCAGAATTCGTTCATTCGATTCGAAGATTTTATTCAGCGTTTAAAAAAGAAAAGGTTCTCAAATCCACCCCAACTTTGAGGACGACGTACGGCTGGAGGGTAGATTTCCACCATCTCATTCTCTCTCCCGGTTCTTTCCGCTCCCCTTTCTCCCTCCGCCGCCGAAAACTTAATTAAGGTGGAGTGGGCGTTTCCTGCCTCCTCACACAGCATGTCTCCCTGTCGTCCATACTGTCGCCTCCTCTTCCCTCAGCGGCCCGCTGATGCTTGGACATGGAGGGTGCTTGTATAAGGCTCACACTCCATATTCAGTGGTCACACAGACAAATTAAAACCCAAAATGTATGAAACCCCGGACGGGAGCGATGCACCAGGAATCCCATCTCCCATCTCGGGTAAAAGCATAACGGTCACATACACACTGGCGCAGGCGGCTCAGAGAGCCATTTTCATTATGATTCAGCTGTACATCTAGGCAGACCCGGCCTCCGCCGCTCTTATCATCTATTAACCGCCTTTGTGGTCGAATGCCAAATTCTATTCAATAGCCATTTCGTAATCACGCTGGCATTTTGAGGCTGGCTATCTTTTTTTTTTTTTTTTTCTTAATCGCTCCGCCGCCGCCAGCGATATGTCGACGTGGATGAGTCAGCCGGAGTAACGCGCACGGCGGCGGCTCTCGCGTTTTTCGGCGGACGTGACGCCTTCATCCGGGATTTATCCAGTCCGCACACATTTACGGCACCGTCATCACGCCGCCGTCGTTTATTGTACGATGTGGATGCTGTGAAATAAGAGGCAGGCACAAGCAACGCCGCCCCACCCTCCGCCCCCCACGTCAGTGAACCTGCTTCCTGTGCAACATACTTAGCTCTTCCCGGACGGATGCTGTGAAAAGTGCTGTACACCGTGACACCCGTCCATCGCATTAAAGCAGCACAACCGGGATTCAGACATCCAGTGACACCGCAAGCCGGCCGTGACCTGTTCACCTGTACGTTTCCCTGAAGAAAGTACATTAAAGTGGAAAAATCCATGTGATTGAATTCCACTCGAAACCTCGCCCCCATTTTCTGTTTGTCACTTGAGATATTATATATATATATATATATATATATTTCTTCCTCCTTACATGCTGTTTTTTTGTGTGAATGTTCATCCGTATCAGCAGTTCACTGACCACAACAAGCTGCGCCGCTTTATCAAATTCAACGCTGCTGCTTTCCACCAGTTGCGCCTCCCTGTCATTTGCATTCTTGCCGGGAAAGGCGGACCCCGCCACCAAAATGGGGGGGGGGGGGGGGTAAAAAACATACACAAACACATTGAACGGCCGTTTCTTATGAAGTAATAAAATATCAAATATTAGATTTCTTCTATATCTATATATATCTATATATACACACACACACAACGTGATCTTACGGATTTCCACCTAAAATGACGAAATTGCTCCTGCGGACATAAATAAATACACGCAACAGCTCATTGCCCCCGTGGAGTGCATGGCTGCCCGCCCGTTCCCACTGCGTCCTCCTTCCACAGCGGAGCGAGGCCACCCGAGGGACGCGACAAAACAAAAAACAAAAAACAAAAACACGACGACAACAACAGGCTGATGGAGGGGAGATCCCTCCTCCATCAGCCTGTTGTCGCCGAGCATAACGCGCGCCCTGTGCCAGCCTGCACCGGCGTCTGCAGCCCGCACGCACCGCGACCCGTGTAGCGACGCTGCGATATATCAGAACAACACTGGAATAACTTTTAAGTTGGGTGTTTTTAGTTTTTATTTTATTTTTTAATCTTAGACTTCTTCTTCTTCTTCTTGTCCCTTCTCAATGCGCCTCGTCCGCCTCCGCTCCAACGCACCGACCGACCTCACCAGCCCCGATACGCACGTTGAGACAGTTGCGCGACTTCCGCGGCGCGACGCGAATAAAGCGGTGGAACGCGACGACAAAGCTGGCGGTCTCCTCCCCCCGTCGACCCCCCCTCACACCCCGCAGCCCGCCCCCGCTCTCCCCTCTTACCGTATGTCGTGGCCGTGGCCGTGCCCAGCCGGGGCGACGTGGCCATGACGCACAGCGCGGCGTGGACGCACACCAGTCCCCAGAGCCGCGCGCGAGTCATGCTGTCGTCGTTAATCCTCCGGGGAGAGAGAGAGACGGGGGAGAGAGAGAGACGGGGAGAGAGAGACGGGGGAGAGAGAGACGGGGAGAGAGAGGGGGAGAGAGAGACGGGGGAG
>NC_137189.1:44837137-44857137 GCF_960531495.2 Zeus faber
GTGTTTACGTAGTGGCCCCGTGACGGATGTTCCTGACTGGCAGCGGAAGATAAGAATGAATTTGGTTCAATGAGCCTGTCTCGACCCGCCGCGGTGTCCCCCGAGCGCTGGGGAACGACTCGCGGCGTCGCCGTTTGAGCGCCGGCGTCCCGCCCCCACGCCTGCTCCCCACCGTCATCACAGACCGTTCCGATCGGCGAAGGCGACGCTGCATATCAGAACGGTTTCGCAAGCGGTTTGGCCTCCGACTCGGCCCGCCCACCGCCGCCCCGGCCGGCTGCGCTTCGCCCGTCTCTCCCGGCGCCGGGACTCGAAATCGGTACGTACGCCCCCCCCGGTAGGCCTAGGGGCTGGCGGGACGGGCGGGGTGCGAGCTCCGGGAATAAGGGGCGCGGCGGGCGGCTGCGATCTTGCCCGTCGCGCTCCCGCCCCGGCGTGCTTCACGTCCGTCCTGTGGTTTTAACGCCGCTCATATTAGGGTTGGGGGCCCTGGCTCTCGGCTTCTGGGGGTGGCTACAACGTAAAACCAACCTCATACACAGGAATTAGCTGGGACACACACACACACACACACACACACACACACACACACACACACACACACACACACACACACACACACACACACACACACACACACACACACACACACACACACACACACACACACACACACACACACGTTCCTCCCTCATTTACTGCCATAACTATGACAGGAAGAGACTTGTCAAATTGCTGCTCCAGTTTTCCTGGATTTGATTAACTCTGTTTTGTCGATACATGTCGTCACCTGATATTTCTTTGTAGGTACATTTTGTTGTTTGGTTCTATGTTTATTTGTCTCAGCCGTGGTGATTCTCCCCCTCTTGGAGCAGTGATCAGTTGTTTATAGACCCAAACACGATAAATAGTTCTCCAAAGAGGGGGGTTGGTGGCGGTTCTCTATAACCAAAAGCTGTGCTCTTGTCATCCCACATGTCGTCCACAGGACAGAGTTGTTGCAGCAGTTCTTGATGATTAAACAATGAATATAGAGTTGCATTGCAGGTGGAGAAGTTGAACTCCACTTGCAGACTAACTCTGTCCTAGATGCAATGGCACAAATACTCTGTGTTGTACGCCCAGCATGCTGACAGCACAGGTTAAAAAAAACAAAACAACAGAAATAGGCAATACTTTTCCTTAGCAGAGTAGAATGGAGGACAATTACTTTGCCCAGAAATAACGTTTTCTGAAGGTATTCTACATCCATGAAGGATACAGAACCCACTCAATTTTATTATGCTTTTATTATCAATGCATTTGCCGAGCACATCTTTTTGGTGAGTAATACGCAAAATAAAAGGGTTTTCCACCCAGATGCAGTTCAACAGTTATTCATTAACAACGACGTCATGCTGTTGCAAAGTAGCCGCTTTTCCCTATTTTGTGATAAGATCGAAATTACAAAAAGGAGCTCAACTTTTTTTTCTTTTTTTTATAGTTCATAAAAATCACACAAGCAATGGATTGTTACCTGCAGGGCACAGTAGCAGCTGTGGAGGTTGTCCAGACGAGGAGAGTAGATGAACTCTTCATACGCACCCCCCAAAGCCTGGAATGAGACGGAGCGGCTCATTTACACATTTCAGCCAGGAGGGGGCGACAACAGCTATCGCCTTGTTGCACTTTGTTCAGTCCCACCAGGACCTCCGTTCTTTGGGGGATTATTGAATTTGCTGCAGGTTTTTTATTTATTTATTTTTATTTTAGGTTGGTTTTTTTTAATCATGTGGAAAGGTGTGTGCGTTTCTTTTTTAATTCAACAACTTAACATGAAAATATTGACAGGATTGGACTTTAAATAATGCGGGGATGGGTGGAATATGTGACAATCCTTGCAATTCAAATTCAGGGAGCAAATTCACAGAGAGAGAGTTTGCCGCCCAGCCGCCGAGGCACACTTTCCAACGAGGTAGGAAGACAAAACTAAAACGGAGGCTCAAAGCAGACTCACCCCGGGCTGGGTGTCGGCCACACACAGCTCCAAGTCCAGCAGAGCATCGGGTTGGACCCCCAGCTCTGCACACAGCAGCTGGACCAGCACCATGTGGTGCTTCTCTGCCTGGGGGATGCATTCAACACACACACACACACACACACACACACACACACACACACACACACACACACACACACACACACACACACACACACACACACACACTTAGAGCCATCTTGCATTTGCCTCTGGTTGAATTCAGAGACAGGTACTTCAATTGGAGGTTGCTCCAATGGTCGATGTATGTTTTGATTGTTTCTCGGCGCTCATTTAAGTTGCTTTGGACAAAAGCGTCTGGGAAATTAATTAATCCCAGAAAACGATATACAATATCAGCGATAAAAAAAAATAATAATTTGATATCTGCAAAAGACAAAAAGTTTTCTTTGTGCAACTTCAGCCAAAACTTCATTTTGAGCGTATTTCCATGACCTCCAGCAGCCGTCTCTAATGTAGTAAGGTGTGGGTCCTACTGTTGTTTGGGCGTCCACAGCATTGCCAGATGATGCGCTGCCGCTCTCCAGCTCCTCCTGGACAGCAGTGGCTAGAATAGGTGCCCTGAAAATAAACACACAGACGAAGAGAAACACAAGACATTAAAATAACCAATTTATTATTATTTTTTTTTTTTTCATCACCAGCACAACTATTAAATTCAATCCAGATTTAACGACACAGACGACACATCCAGTCTCTGCACTAATAGAGTAACGCTCGTCCACCGAGTCCTCAAGAACAAGGTGCTCTGGTCCTGGCATGAGGACTTCTCCAACTGGGTACCACAATCAGCCCGATGGCAATTATTTGAGCCGATTGTGATCTTTTTGTAAGAGTCCGCAACCATGTGTTTCCAGCCAAATTCAAGGGAAATCTTAGAAAAACTATCCTAAACGCTGCAACAAATAGAATGGAAACGAGGCGAGTTTTGAAACAGTCGGGCTCAGGCAAATTAGGCAGCTGGGTTCCACCTAGATTTAAATTTTCCAATCTTCAATGATACATACGGCTCTTTTGCAATAGGTGGACATCATTGTTTAATCATTAGGTTTATTGTATTGTTTTTAACTGTATATTTCCACTTTTATTCCATGGCCTATTTTTTTTGATGTAAGCTGTTGCTGACCCTGCAATTTCTCTCCGGCGATGAATAAAGTCTATCCATCTGTCTAATATGACTAGTTTCCAATTGTTAATCGCAATTATTAGTACGACTCTTATGAATCGTTAACAAAAAAACCTCAGGATTGTGACCGCGCTATTTGGGAAGGGGGTGGCAGTGGAGATACTCACAGGTGGGTCTCCTTGTTGGGCCCGAAGCTGTCATTGATGTCCCTCTGCAGGTGGATGGCCAGGTGAGGGACCCTGAGGATGGGCCGGGGCACGTGGACCAGCCTGTGTTGCAGCTTGTCCCCGTTCTGCGGCACAGCACAGGACACAAGGCCGCATCACGACTCCCGCGATACGGTTCCCGGCCGTTCGGTGGGAAACGCGCTGCTTTTTGTGTTGGAGTAGAGTTAGGTGTTGGAATGAATGCTTGTATGAACATGGTGACAGCGAACAGTCATTGACTCATTCTACTGTAATATATTATCTATAGCGTAGTACAGGGGTCAGCAACCTTTAGTACTGGAAATATCCTTTTTTGTTTTACTTTAAGGGGACCTATTATTCTCCTTTTCAACAAATAATATAGGTCTGAGGTCCCCAAAACATGTTTTTGAAGTTTGTATTGCTGAAAATATCACGGAGATTATGAATTCTAGCCATTACAACATGCCTCTAAAAACCTCCTGTTCGACGGGCTGTTTCAGTGTGTGCCGCTTCAAATTTATATGAGCTGCCAGGCCCCTAGTTCTGTGAGCCAATGGGGTTTGAACTTTACTTCTGGATTCCACTGTAATTGTATTTAGTCAAACTTTAACCTATTTCACCCTATCAGTCCACCAAAATGTGTTTCCGAACAAATTTGAGGCGAGAAGTAAGCCATCCAGTTGCTGAAGGGATATTTTCTTTCATGTAAAATGTTGGAAAATAAAATAAATACATCTACAATAAAAACACTATTTTTATTGGTTTTGTTTCAAGAAACCCACAGAGGATAGCGAGCCACAGCCTACAGTGTATCTTCAGCATACTTTTTTATTTTCAGAAAGAAACACAGCAGAATTATTTTTTAAATACAGTACGGACAGTTGGTATTAATTCCTCTTTCCTTTCAAAGATTTGTGCTGGTCTTCCCAGCGGCGCTTGTTATTCTCCAGCCGTGGGTGGAGTTACTCAGGTGGAGGGTGGTTCTGATTCTACTGAAGCCCTAAATGACGTAGATAAGGGCTGCCAATCTGAGCGGCTTATTGCACCATGTTTTCTGAAATGGGCAGCTTACAAAAAACTGACTGTGTTGTCTTATTTTTGTGTGTTTGTGTGTTAGTGGGCCCATCAGAGACCCACACTATTGTGCGCAAGCACTGAAAAAGTGAGTTTTTTATGACAGGTTCCATTTATGTTTACCTGGAGCCGCTGCAGGTCAATGTTAATGACTGTAGCTATTTAATCAATATAAAGTGGAAATCAGAAAGGAAATCAAGACAATAAAGAGCTTACCTCAGCATGGATAATAATAAATAATAAAAAATAGATAATAAAAAATAATAATGGCAACAGTTTGTAAATCATCTGCTTGCCAGCAGCGTTGGCTATGAATGCTAATCATTCTGTCCAAGTATCATAGAATTCTTTGTTCTTTTTTTGGAAGCCGTTTGTGTAGCCTGGACTAGGTTAGACCTACTTCTTGTAGATATGGAGCTAACTAATGGAAAAACTCCAGCCACTGATCATAGAAGGCACTGTACCGACTGAGTCAACGGTAACGTCACCTCGGCGTACCGTAGTAGTTTAGCAACTCAGACACACTTTTTCCCTGATAAAAACGTATCTATATATAAATAATTTCTTAATTTGGGATACAAGTTTTTACTATTACAAAACGAAATGGCGATAACCGGAGGAAAATGCAACTTATTTATTTATTTACATTTTTTCCAGGGAGCCAATGGGGAGGGGTTAAAGAGCCACAGGTTGCTGACCACTGGCCTGGTCATAGGAAAGGAAGACAGTTTGCTGCATTTGCATCAGTGTGATCATCGCTGAGTGGGTAATAGACGGTCACACCGCCGTACCTTGACCATGACGCGGCCGGCGACGGTCAGGTCGCGGTCAAACCAGGTGTTCCAGATGCCGCCGCCGTAGCACTCCACCCCCACCTGCAGACAGCCCTGGGACGTCTTCTTAGACCGAGTCTTTACCTAAAAAGAGAGGGGGAGGGAGGGGAATTGCGGGAGGGGGAGAAGAATTTGCGAAATAAAGGAAGTGAGAGATGTATTTTCAAAAAGACAGTGAGTGTGGAAGCAGAGCGTGGAAATAGAGTGTGCAGAAAGAGAGAGAAAGCTGACCTTGGTTCACCTCCACAAGGGGCAATAACACAGGACAAAGGTTTTGTTTTGTTCTGATTAGCTGGGATGCTTGTCTAAGCAAAACCCTTTATCTAATACTCCTTTTATTGGAGCCAAGGTAGATCAGTAAAGGACATTTAGTTAGTTATTCTCTCTCCACAAAGTGCTCGTTTTGCCCCTGCAACTTTTAAAGATGTTGAATATTCCTCTATCATTTTGTCTGATAAGTTTGTTTTCCCTTGTTGCCTTAGTCTTTATAAATACAATTAGCAATTAACTATTATAGGTCCAGGAGTGAGACTATTGAGTGCAGATCTATGTACAGCCATGGCCTAAAAATATTGGCACCCTTGCATTATTTTTTAAATAACACATCATTTATTACGGAAAATTGTGAAATTAAAGTCACAGATGCCTGCAATCTAATAATCATCCAAGCAGTTTAAACGGAGCAGAGTACTCCTTCTGCTGTTTTGAGTCTCCACACGCACCTCACTGAGCACGGAGAAAATAAAAAAAAAAACAAGCAGGGAACTGTCTGAGGAGGTCAGACAGAAGGTCGTAGCCAAGCACCAACAATCTCAAGGCTCAAGTCCGTCCCCAGAGGCCTTGATGTTCCTGTGTCCACCGTGTGCAATGTTATCAATAGGTTTAAAGCCCGTGGTATTGAAGCCAACCTCCCTGGAAGACGACGCAAGAGAAAGGTTGACCAAAGATTAACCTTGAATCTGTGCGTGGCATCGTGAAACCAGGAGAATATCAAGGTTGCCATTTCCACATATTTTATGATTTAAAAGGATATGTTAAGTTATGAACCAAAGACAAAGTTTCTGTACTACTGACAGTGAAATAAAGAATTGTGGAGACCAAGTACTTTTGTCGATTTCAACTTACTTTAGAGACACTTTTGTTTTGTTTTTAAATGTGCAAGGGTGCCAATATTTCGGCGATGACTGTATATGTTGACGGCTTTTGCGTGGGGTCTCACCCTGAGGCAGGGGCTGTCGGTGTGGGCTCCGATCATGGAGAAGCCGTTCCCAGGGAGGAAGCGTCCGCCCACAGCGAAGGCGATGAGGCTGGAGTAGTTCCTACTCACAAAGTACTAAAGGAGAGCACACGGGGAGATGTCCAGACAACAAATTAGCTTTTACTGCACATATATGGAGGGATAAGCCTGGGAACCAGACCAATCCGTGAGCTCATGTTTCATTTGCTCCGCAGAATACGTCCGGCCACCCTCCCATTCAAACACATTTCCACACGACCTTGCCGGGGTCGGGCCAATCACAAGCCCTTGTCTAATATGGGGCGGGTTTGATATGATGATGCAAAGGAGAGCAGTTAACACACCTCACCAAGATGGCCGCCGCTGAGGCGGAACGGTCTTTTGAATCCATTACCGCGGCGGTATTAAACAAACTGGACAGTATATTTTCTATTAAAAAAAAGCTTTTGTTGATAAGAAACGTGTGTTTGCCGTAGTTCCGAGGGGATTTGGTAAAAGTCTAATTTAGCAGCTCGCTCGCTCAGCGGCCACATTTCATTGCTCTGATTAGTTGTAGTTTATCCAGTTGCCTCCAGAAACATTTTGGTCTGCGCCCGTTGGTAACGCCCCAATCGAAAATGAACTGAGAGATTCCAGACCAATATGCATCTGCGAATTGTTCTGGCGGCGCCAGGTGTAAATAAATATAATATTTAAAATATAAAAAATGATATATTTTCTTTCTGATTCTCAATTATATTACTCCTTTAGCTCAGTAAAGGTGGGTTGCGCCAACAAGGTTGAAATTAATCTAGGATTAGGGATCATCGTGGATTAGTAAATCCTCAGTTAAAATAGATGAATCTATTAAAAGAAAGCCCGGATGTGCTGCACCACTTCAATTTAATCTTCGATTAGTAAACCTTAAGAAGAAGAAGAATCTTTAATTATCACACAACACACCATACTACAACACATGCACACACACACACACACACACACACACACACACACACACACACACACACACACACACACACACACACACACACACACACGCGCACATGCTTTGGATGGTGGCCGGTGAAATGAGGCCTCTGCATTTAACCCATCCTGGCTCGTCGTTAGGACATTAGGTGGAGGAAACCCCATGTCAGCACGCGGAGAACATGCAAACTCCACACAGAAAGGCTCCGATTTGGGAGATAACCCGCCCAGAGCACGGTGCCAACAGCGCCCCAGGCAGGAATCGAACCGAGGACCTTCTTGCTGTGAAGCAGCAGTGCTATGCACTGGGTAACATATTTACAAGTGTCGACACAATTGAAAGTAGAGCTTCTATTGGTGGTGTGTGTGTGTGTGTGTGTGTGTATATATGTATTTTTTTTTTTAACAGACTTGAATTCTGGGATTTTACCACGAATGTTGACAGCCTGTTCATTCGTTCATGTCGATCACCATGGATACCAACCTTGCTGGACGGCTTGATGTCCCATTTTTCGGCCTCCTTCAGCTCGATAAACCCTGCCGCCAGGAGACTACGTTTGCATTGTTCAACCACTGAGAAGAGAAAATCAAAAATAAAAAGGTTGCCATTGCCAAGTTTGAACACTTCAAGCACAAGGAGCTGGTTAAAAGCAAAGGACAGGAGCTGAAAGGAACCCCGCTGGGCATGAACGACCAACTCCCCTGAGAGATCAACGACCAACGGAAGGTGCTGCACCCCATCCCGAAGGAGAACCGCCAGAAGGGCAAACGCGTATCGATGGGTGTTGATAAACTATACATAGACTGTCTGTTATTCCGAGACTCCTCCACCTCACCCTGGTTATTTTGATCATTATGTATTTATTCTTGTAATCTGGTAATTATATACTGCAAGATGTAGAAATAAGCATGCTATCTATGTCAGGATTTAAAATATCGCTCACTTTCATCATCTCACCATCACTCTCACTCTATTCTGTCTCTCACTATACGCATGTCTAATCCTGCAATGTTCCATGTTTATCTTTGTCTACTTGTTATTTGTTTGTGTAGATATGTATCCCCACAAACTTCCTGCAATACTAGGACAGTAAAAAGGAATGTGAAGGAGGCAAACTCAGACTTATCTACGGGAAAGCATGGGAACGGTAGTACAGCTATTGCCTTGGGTGCACTGTGCCATCACCCCCTAACTAACTTCAATGACACCCATTAAGTTTGTTAGTTGGAATTTGAGAGGCTTGGGCTCGCCTGCTAAACGTAGCAAAGTCACCTCACCAGGATGAACCCCAGCTTCTGTCTACTGCAAGAAACTCACCTCACTGCATCCGAGCACCTCAAACTCAAAGCTAAATGGGTAAATCAGATGTTTTCTGCACACGCGTGCACACCACCACACCTGCTTCGAACGCAGCCCAGCACCCTCCTGGTTGCATTCCTCTCCTTTCCGCCCTCATTTACTGCCATAACGAGGACGGGAAGAGGCCACGTGACCAGTTGTAGTTCCAGTTTTCCTGGACCTTATTAACTGTTTTTCAATTCATGCTGTCGTCCAATGTTAATGTTTTGTGTAAACGTTGTTTGTTTCTATGTTTATTTGTCTCACCGGTGGTGTTTCTCCCCCTCTTGGAGCAGTGATCAGTTGTTTATAGACACAAACACGATAAATAGTTCTCCAAAGAGGGGTGTTGGTGGCGGTTCTCTATAACCAAAAGCTGTGCTCTTGTCACCCTACAGGTCCGTCTACAGGACAGAGTTGTTGCAGCAGTTCTTGATGATTAAACAATGAATAAAGAGTTGCATTGCAGGTGGAGAAGTTGAACTCCGCTTGCAGACTAACTCTGTCCTAGATGCAACGGCACAAATACTCTGTGTTGTATGCCCAGCATGCTGACAGCACAGGTTAAAAATAAAAAAATAAAAAAATACAAATAAATAATAATAATAATAATAATAATAATAATAATAATAATAATATATAAAGTATCAATTTTTACATCTTTTCTTTCCAATTTGCAGAAGGACTGCGCAGATAGTTCATAGGTAGGTCACATCCCAAGCAGTGGAAACATTACAAAACGCCCCTTTTATCTTTACATTATCTTATCCGAAGGTCAAGGTTCACACTCGGGACAGCGTCTTAGCTCAGCACCTTCTGCGTCCTCGTCAACCCTGAATCCCTTTATTAACCCAGGGTCCGTTCTGGCATTACAAAGTGAAATTCCAAGGTATTCCAGGACTTTCATTTCTGAGGATGAAATTCAAGCAACCGGCAAGAACCCTGTTAACCACGCAAGGAGAGAACGACATGTCACCACTGGAAATGCTGCTTGTGTATTACTACTGATTATCAGTACATAATTAACTGTGTACTTTTACTGACATACAATTTACTTGGGTAATACGTTGTCAGGGGACTTAATTCATTTTAAATCAAATATATACCTGTTCTTACGCCACACATTTATATTTTACGGTACTTTTAAGTGCTAGATCCAATTGAACTAATAGAAGAAAAAAAAGGTTCTTCATACAAATGAAAGCGGTTTGTTTGGATTCACTGACGACAATTTTCACATTTATTACAACACTTATTCTGTCAACTTAAAAAGAAACTTGTTTTTCAGGTTTGTTTGTTTTTTACAATTTTCCTTTACCTCCTCTACCTTTTACCTTATTTTTGATACATGGTAGAGGTAAGTATTAGGTAGACACAGGGTTATTATACATTGCTTTCCATAAAAAATAAAATATATATATATATATATTCACATTTATTAATTTATTAAAATACTTTTAAGGACCTTTTACATTACATTACATTACATTCCATTTAGGTAAACCTTTTAATATGTATAAGCGTTGCAGACTTTTTAAGGACCTGCAGACACCCTGGCCGGTCGGCGGTGGAAACAAACGGAAAGCATGTTTTCCGTTTCGGAGGAGCCGACGAATTGAAAATGCAGACATTTGAGGAGGAAGCGTTTACCATGGTAAGGAGACACTCCATTGTTGGCGAACTTGAGGAATTCCTTGGCCGCCTTGCGCACCGCTTCGCTGGGTGTCTTCATGATCAGGGACTGTGGAGGAACGGGCACGGTCACTTAATTAAAAACAAAACAAGAACAAACAAACACATTTGACATCATTCATGTTGATTACGACTGGTTTGCGCACCAAAAAATAAAAAATAAATACATTTTATAGGCGTCACGACTGTGTTACATGCGCTCTTTGAAAGCCTTCTGCCCGAATCAATCACTTTGACGGAATTTAATTGTTATTAATCCCAGGCCTCCGATTCAACTGAACGCCGAAGGGAGCAGCCGATTCACGGGCGGATTCCTCGGGAGTTTGCAGACCACCTAAAACCCACGGCGAGGCGTGTACTCGCAGTCGTCAAACTACTGTACGTGGAGCTGTCAAACCTGGACCGTATCACAACGTGAAGCCCGCGGTGCAGCTCTAGCGCGGCCTCTGGATTCGTGAACGTCATATTGCAATTGTGAAAACAGCAACACTGTGGATGTTACTGTGTTTCCCCCCCCCCCCGGGACCAGGTATATTTCAGAAACCACCGCACTAGTAGCAGTCAAACCTGGACTCGATTATAATGCGAAACCCAAATTGCATTTCAATCGCAGTTTGTGATTAGTGAATGTAATATTCTATTCCGTGAGAACAGCAACAACGTGGATTTTGCCGTTGTTTTTCTATTCACACCGGCCACACGGAAACACAGGTACATTTCATAAACGCCCGGACTCATAGCAGTCAACCCCGGACTCGGTTATAACAACAAGCCCACGTCGCATTTCTAACACGGTTTCCCCGATTCGTGAAATGTAATATTCTACTTGTAAACACAGCAACGGTGTGGATTCCCTGCGAGCGAGCAGCGCCTCCACGCAGCGGGGCGGCGCGGTCCCAACGGCCACGCTTTGCGCGGCGCCCCAGTCGCTTCTTTTTTTTTTTTTTTTTTTACCTGCGTTCGCCGGACTCTGACGCTGCGGAGTCGAGGCCCGATGGGGAGCGGCGGAGGAACAGCGGCGGAGGAACAGCGGCGGAGGAACAGCGGCGGCCCCGTCAGCTGAGGCCGGTGTGGCCGGCGGAGCGGCGGCGCGGCGCGGCGCACCGCCCCCCGCAGTGCCGGAGGGGGAGTGCTACGGAGGGCCACGAGGGACGACGCGCGTTCCTCGGTTGCGAGTGTCCGCTCTGCCGCGCCGTGGAGCGGCCGTTTGAGTGAAAAGGAGTGAAAACACGAAATAAAGATGCATGTGGAGAGAACCACGAAGTAGATAAACGAGGCAAAACATAAATACATGCATACGCGGATCGTTTTTTAATTTAAAATGTAAAGAAAGGACGTTTTTCAAAAGACTATTTATTTCATTGCGGGGGACCTCTACTGCATCATTCCACGTTTCATTATTTAACGGGACTTTTATTCCAAAACGCCACATTAATTTACTTCAGGGCACTTCTCTTCCGCAATGCCACATTCCCGTTCCTTATATGCAAATTTAATCGGTTGGTTTTCGGTTATTACGGTTATCGCTCAGATTCCGGGCCGGGGAGCGCCACACTGCCGCCGGCGCTTTTCTACGCAACAGCGGCGGGTGCCCGGAGCTGGTCCTCAGCTCCTGACATGTCTTCGGGCGGAGCCAGGGGCCACCACCCAATTCGCCGGAGTCTGTGAGATAACCTCGGCCCATTCATTTGCAATTTAATAAGGAATGGAAAGGTGGCGTTATGACATGAAAGTGCCCCGAAATAAATAAACGTGGCACTATAAAATTAAAGTCCCCTTAAATAAATAAATGTGGAATTAAAAAATGAAAGTGCCCTGAAAAGAATATAAAGCCTTTTGAAAAACGATTTAAAGATTTATTTTTTTATTTAACGATATTAAATCATTTCTGTATTTATATTTACATTTGTTTATATATGTATATATTTATTAAAATATTTATCTATTAATTTATTATTGACTCAAATGACTTTCCATAGTCTACAGCCCGTTATGCAGCTGTAAACATATTATTTTCAAAACTGTTAAATTCAAGTTTAAAACCTAACATGAAACAAAACTGAACTTGACAGCAATTTGCTACATTTCTACAGTAATACCGGATTGAAATATATAGAAACTAATAATAATAATAATAAGGTGATTTGAACAACCACAGTTGATTTCCATTTTGAGGCTCGGGTCAGGGTGGCTGTACACCTGTTGCTCGTTGGTTGGCCCCAAGGAGCAACAGGTAGAAGCCTCACACACCGACAGGAGAGGGGCCCTTGTCCTGACACACCCTCTGTCTGCTCCGGGGCTTGTTCCGTCGCCTGTGTCTCGGTGCCGGAGGGCCCTGGATTCGCCACGGTGGCGCGTGGCAGGCGACACCGCCACAGCTACATATCTACATTTATCGGTAGCTAGTGTGTATATACAGTGCACATTACTGTACTTTTTATTCCAGTACAGGAATTACTGTGGTTTCATTTTGTATGTTTTGGAATTACTCAAGGCAAAAAAATAAATGATAAAATAAAAATAATAACAATAAATGATACATCTTGTTATGCTCCCTGTTGTTTTTTAGGTCACTGTGTTATGAGTGACAAAGCGTGCTTGTCGGGAGAGGACCTTGGCTTGTGTTATGGGAGAATCCGTTGAACTTGAGATATGTACGAAGTGTTTTGGTGGCTTTAGTGCATTTTGGTTGTGAGATTATAAAGCTGCATTTTAGCAGAGAGAAATGTGTGTAAAGTTTTGGAAAAAACTCAGTATTGAGAAATGTATGTAACCAATTGTTAACAATAAATAAATAAACTGTAATTCAGTGTGTGGAAAAAAGCAAAATATACAAAAGTGCTCAAAATGGCATTGAAGAGCAAAATCCCCAAGAAATGAAGTGAACTAAAGTCAGGGACAGGTAAAAAGGCTGAAAAATTTGGATGATAATGCAGAATTTGCAGCACTCAGTCCACGGCTCCCCCGGCGGGGGATCGGCCCCCTGCTGCCGGTGTAGGTACCAGGTGTGTTCAGCCCGGCAGATCGGTGGAGGGGGAAACAAACCCCCCTGGCGCAAGGAAAGTGAGGGCCGGCGCATCCGTCTCGTCGGTGGAGGTGGAGCGGCTCCGTTTTGTATGAGCATTATTACCGGACATTTTCACCGGCAAATGTATAATTTGATGTTTTCTTTTTTTAAATATATATAAACTTCACGAGGCAAAACAATCGCAATTACCGGAGCCAAATATCCGGGAAGGGACGTCGTGCCGTAAAGCATAGCACACCTTTCTTGCGGTTTCGTACCCGACCACAGAAGTTACTGGGGGGAAAGAAGTGAAAAGAAGTGCCATTCTCCATGTTACAAGTCAATGTGCCACCAAAATGATTTTGAAGCTCTTATTTCAAGGTTAGAAAAGAGAGATAGTGTTGCTCTAAATAGATCAAATCAATTTAAATGAGAATTTTTTTTTTCTTTCTCTCTTTATTGCGCTCGGTCTCCCTCTCTGTCTCCGTCTGCACCTTCTTCTCTGGTTCATAGTTGGTTTTCTGTTTAACCCGTGCAGCCATTTATCACTGCTATCCCCCACAAGAACCGGCCTTATAAAGCTCTGAACGCGAAGAGCGCGCCATGGGCCTTGAGGAGGCCCATGGGGGGAGCCGGCGGATGCGGCGCAACACACACACACACACGTACACACACACGTACACACACACACACACACACATACACACACACACACACACACACACACACACACACACACACACACACACCTCTCCTCCAACAAAAATATCTGCACAAACATAATTTACATGACACATGCATATGCACATGCGCACACACACCACACACACCACACACACTTGCATGATCACTAGTGTTGTGTAGATCTATTAATAGAGGCAACCCTACAAACAACCCTGAACGGGAAGTGACTGCTTATGCTCTGTCAAGAGATTTACTGGAGTTGATATTAGTAGATCTGTAGTGCATCCATACTGACACAGATTAGGGCAAAGAAAAGACTAAATCACACTTGCCAGTTGCCAGGTCGGTGCCATGCCACTGTTCAGACGGCCCATTATTCCGAGGGTTAGGGTTAGGAATAACCCTAACCTCAATTTAACCATCTCTAATCTCACACCTAAACTGAACCATCTATAAGCTCATACCTTAATGTAACCATCTATAACCTTATACCTAAACTGAACCATCTATAAGCTTATACCTCAACTTAACCATCTATAAGCTTATACATCAACTTAACCATCTATAACCTTATACCTAAACTTAACCATCTATAACCTTATACCTCAACTTAACCATCTATAAGCTCATACCTCAACTTAACCATCTATAAGCTGACGTTTTTCATACTATTGGGGTTTTGGAATAATTGGCCGTCAGAACAATTGGCAGTCCCCACCACGCCTGCGGTTTTCCCCGTGGTATCTATCTACCTTTTGTGTGTGGAAGCGTTGGACTGTTGAGGCGGGTTGGGGAGTGGCTGGGTTTGTCAGGGAGACCTGGCAACCAACTCCGCCGGTGCTTGGTTTCATTTTTGCCGCACTGCTTCTGAACGAGCACGTGCATGTCCCAGGGAGCCGCATCGGAAAAGCACGACCGCAGCGATGGCGCCTCACCCGCACCTGCACCTGCTAGCGACCACGACTGATGGAAAGATGTGTCTTACCGAATGAAGTGCCTCTCATGCTTACAGAGAAACACGGACATATTGGCAACCAGAGTAAAGTCAGAGCAGAAAACATGATAAGCTCCTGCTCAGTCTGGCTTTTTTTTTCCTCCAGAGCATTAACTTTTACTTTTGCTTTTCATGCTTGTGTACATTTATTATCAGCCGCTTTAAGACTTCGACTGAAGTGGCATTCTAATGAGTGACTTTCACTTTTATCAGAGGAGTATTTTGGTACGACATCTCTGCTTTTACTCAAGCGTGGCTTCTCCACTACTGCTCCGTGTCTCGAACTAATCCATTTGAAATGATGCCACGTCTCAGAGAGGGATTTTTACATTCTGGACTCATTGAACTTGGATTATCATAGTCCTGATTTCTGTGCTGATAGTGCGCTCGCAAGCGGAATAAAAAAGATGGGACGTCATCTGCTTGCTGAGAAAGTCTCGCAATTTAAAAAGCCCAAAGGGATAGAAAAGGGCGCATTGGTGCATAGATAGCGTTCTCAAAGGAATCTAGGTTTATAAATTTGGCAGATCGAGAGGCACACTTGAATCGCCTTTCCTTCCAGTTTAGTTCATAATGTGGCTGACTTCACTAAAACCTGCCTGGGAGACAGAACTTTCCCCTCCACTGTAAAATGTGCGTTCGGATGCTTGCGGGAAGGTTGCACTTTGTGATATCGTCACTCGACTCCGGAGCATTCAGGTGCTTTCGATGGAAAAGGAGGCGGAAATACAAAGAAACAACTACAAACATCAAGTTTTTTATATAATATAACGACGGCCTTTAACTACAAACCTATCATATAAATTCAGTGACGTGGCGGCTCACAGATAGCTTAATGGATGCTCAATAAAAAGGTTACTTGGGTTTTTCATCTTCAGCCGTCCTTTCCTCGGTTAGAGTTGAAAGGTTGGCGAACCCTGCGATCGGGGCAGCGCAGATGCAGGCCGAGCTGCGCACTTGTAATTAGCAGCGGGTCTGCGGGTCCACGGGCGGAACGTGGTTTTCCCCATAATCCCGACACCGCCTGAACGCACCGCGGGCCGGGATGACCGTGGCGCACACATATGACATCATCATTTATGGCACCTTTTGTTGAGGTTGGTTTGCTTTGTTTTTCAGGTTGCAGGCACATATCGTCTCTCTCTCTGTCTCTCTCTCTCTCTCTCTCTCTCTCTCGCTCTCTCTCATTCGTTCCCCTCATCTAACCTAACTCTTTCTCTTCTTCGCTCATCTCGGTCCCGCCTCCGTTCTGACCCCACCTTCCTCCCTCTTGCTTTCGCCCTGGTCTTCCTCCTCTTCCTCCTCCTCCTCCTCCTCCTCCTCCTCCTCCTCCTCCACCTCTATCCCTCCGGGGAGCGGGATAGTTTTCCTTTTTAAGGCAGGGGCGGCCGAGGCGCTCCTCGTTAAGGGGCTTCTGCTCCCTAAAACAATGCGAGGGCGACGCCGCCTTTCCAAAGCCGCCGCCTCGCTGCCTCCTCGAATTGCTATGGTGTGATGTCACCGACGCGGGACAGGCCTCCCCTGTCAGTGACATCACCCACCGAGTTAAAGGAAAACGCTGGTATTTTTTTTTATCTTTATTTTTTTTATCGAAATATAATATCTGTTATCCGTATTTTCCCATCGGCCGGAGGGATTGGCGTCACAATCCTTTGTATCGATCCAGTATTGAGACGACGGCTTCGGCCGACGGTCGCCATGGAGACACTCGCAGCCGCGTTCTGCTCTTCAGTGACTCATCATCGCCCCGGTCCCGCCACAAATGAGCCATGGCGGTGAACAGCATCCTGACCATAACGATGTTTGATCCAAACCGTTAGGGCTAACCCTTTTTTTTCCACAAAGAATGTGTGGAAAAACCAAAATTTGGTGGGTTTCTGCAATCAATCCCGTGGACTCCTCGAATGTTTCTGGAACGCCTCAGAGTGGCACACGAGTGCCGATTATGTATTCGTGTTATGGCGGAGGTTTTTTGTGGACGCTGCATTTAAAACTAGATCTGCAACTGGAGTCAAATCACGAATTAGCTCTCAAAACGTGGAAAAGAAAATGTAAAATTTGCCAGCGATGCCGGCGGCCTTCGCCAAAGCCTGACACCGCTCGAGCAGCTGTGGAATACGATGCTGCGCTGATCCCAGCCCCGGGACAGCTGATGGGGGGAGGAGGAGGAGGAGGAGGAGGAGGAGGAGGAGGGGAGGGGGGGAGGGGGGTATGGAGAGAGAGACAGGGACTTGGCGGGACGATGTGAGGGAGACACCAAGAGGGAGTTGAGAGGGGAGGTGTAAACAAAGACAGGGAACACAGAACAGGAGACAGAGGAGGAGGAGGAGGAGAAGCAGAAAGGGAGAGAGAGGGAGGGAGAGAGAGAGAGAGAGGGAAAGAGAGAGAGAGGGAGAGAGAGGGAGAGAGAGAGAGATGATGGAAGAGGAGGCAAGGGAGAGAATGGGGGGCTGCAAAGATACTCAGTGGGGAATGGAGCGAGAGTGCCAGTGATGGGAGGGAAGGGATGGAGAGGTGGAGGAGGGTTTTTTTTGGGGGGAGGCGTTGGGGGCCAGGAGGGGCCAGCTACAAATACCCAGCGGCGGTTGGGCCCGTCCCTCAGTTTGCCTGCCCTCCGTCCTCCAGTCCTTCACTCCATCCATCCCCTACTCTCTCTCTCTCTCTCTTTCTCTCTCTCTCTCTCTCCCTCTCACTCTCCCTCTGCGCGCCATGACCTCCTACAGCGCCTCCTCCCAGACGGCCTCCTCCTACCGCCGCGCCTTCGGCCACGGCGGCTACGCCTCGCCCTCCCTCAACCGCTCACTCTTTGGCCACGGCGGCTCCGGCGGCTCCGGCGGCTCCGGCCACATCACCTCCCGCGTCTACGAGGTCACCAGGCGCTCCGCCGCGCCGGCCTACTCCTCCTCCTCCTCCTTCCGCACCTCCGCCGGCGGCCGGCCGCTGCTGTCCGGCCGGGCGTACGGCGGCGTGGGCGAGACGCTGGATTTCAGCCTGGCCGACGCCCTCAACCAGGAGTTCCTCACCACGCGCACCAACGAGAAGGCGGAGCTGCAGCACCTGAACGACCGCTTCGCCAGCTACATCGAGAAGGTGCGCTTCCTGGAGCAGCAGAACGCGGCGCTCAGCGTGGAGGTGGAGCGGCTGCGCGGCCGCGAGCCCGCCCGCGTCGCTGACCTGTACGAGGAGGAGATGAGCGAGCTGCGGCGGCAGGTGGAGGTCCTGACCAACCAGAGGGCACGGGTGGAGGTGGAGCGCGAAAACATGGCCGACGACCTGGACAAGCTTAAGCTCAGGTGAGGGAGGGGGGTGTAAGTTTGTGTGCGCGCATGTGTGTGTGTGTGTGTGTGTGTGTACAATGGCAAACTGTACTTACATTAGGCTAGTTGTAAACACAAAAACAACCTATGTAAAAGTGTGTGTGCGTGTGTGTGTGTGTGTGTGTGTGTGTGTGTGTGTGTATGTGCGTGTGAGTGGGCTCAGTGGCTAAACGTGCGATATTTTTGCGGTGTGTGTATATCCATATGTGTGTGTTTGTGTGTGTATTCGTATGTATTGGTCTTATAGAGCTGCTTTCACACATGCATCCGGACAATCAGGTCTGGACATTGTCCAGAGTTGACCTTTTACACATGCATAATGAAACAAAGCTACCTCAAAATCCAACTCGTCTGGAATCGGAGAAGCAACAGAGAGTCTGAGGGTTTCCAGGTTCTGGAAGTTTGAGGAAGCAGAAAAAAATGTAATATCGATAAAGATTAAAAAAAAAAAAAAAAGATAATTTGTAAAAACATGAGTCGCCTGCATCTCGACGCATGGGCCGGGCTCGTTGGTTCGTTGAAAATGTGATCTTTTGAGTGTCAGGTGGAGGAACCAGGACGGTGTCTGGATCACTAAGGTCTCGGTGGGAGAGGCAGAGCCGTGACATTTCAGCGGGCCCTGGGACGGCCATGGCGGTTGCCAGATATAAACCAGCCAACTGGGAGGCCGATGGGTCTTCCTTGGCGGGGGCATCATCGCTTGTTTGCTGTGGATACCAGAGTATTTTTAAACGTGGTCTTTGCTCTTTTTAAAGCGGGAGCGCCTCTAAACCCTTTATCTACACATTCTAATCTAATAGGAAAATAGTTTATGTTTGAAATAATACAATTACTTTGTATTTCAATACATTTTCACGATTTGTTTTCATTGTTACTATGGTTCATATTTTTTTCTTTTATTGTGCACCACTATAATGTCCTCATGACCTTTAAGGAAGTGTGGCCAGTTTTATATTTAATAATAATACTGCAGTCGTGTTATTGGATTAGGGTTAGGGGCTAGGGTTAGGGTTAGGGTTAGGGGGTTAGAGTTAGGTTTAGGGGGTTAGGGGGTCAGGGTTAGGGTTAGGTGTTAGGGTTAGGGTTAGGGTTAGGGGTTAGGGAGCTGGGTTACGGGGTTAGAGTTAGGGTTAGGCGGTTAGGGTTAGGGTTAGGGTTAGGGTTAGGGGGTTAGGGGGTCAGGGTTAGGGTTAGAGTTAGGGGTTAGGGAGTTAGGGTTACAGGGTTAGGGTTAGGGTTAGGGTTAGGGGGTTAGGGTTAGGGGTTAGGGTTACGGGGTTAGGGTTAGGGAGTTAGGGTTACGGGGTTAGGGTTAGGGGTTAGGGGTTAGGGTTAGAGTTAGGGGTTAGGGAGTTAGGGTTACGGGGTTAGGGTTAGGGTTAGGGTTAGGGTTAGGGTTAGGGTTAGGGGGTTAGGGTTAGGGGGTTAGGGTTAGGGGTTAGGGTTAGGGTTAGGGTTAGGGTTAGGGGGTTAGGGGGTTAGGGTTACGGTTAGGGTTAGTGTTC
>NC_137189.1:44859637-44918541 GCF_960531495.2 Zeus faber
GCCGGTCTTGCGTCACGAGTTTATACCCGTCGTTTTAAAAAGCGGCTTGGATGGAAGCGGCCGAGCGTACCCGCCTCTGTACCTGTGCCCGACCCCAGGTATCCGACCTGAACCAGGCCGTGAGCAAGAACAACGAGGCCCTGAAGCAGTCCCGCCAGGAGACCATGGAGTTCCGCCACCAGATCCAGTCGTACACCTGCGAGATCGACTCGCTCAAGGGCACCGTGGGTTCCACCTTCCTCCCCTCCTTCCCTGCCCGACTCCTACGTCGTTCTGGTCTCCCTCGCCAGAAAAGAGCATGTTCTACACATTTATTCTTTTCAAACCTCTTACTCTGTGCTTGTCTTCTGTACAAGGGGGAATCTGCATTCTGCCATATTCTATTCTATTCCTGTTTAGTCTAAGTTAATTCCAAATTCTTGTGCTTTACACTCTAAAGCAGCTTCACGGACCCATGTCCAGCGACAGGGAACAGAGTGATGAGAAACGACATCCCATAAACCAGCCGTGGCTTGCAGAGCTACTGTCTGACAACTTGACGGCGCCACGCGCCTCCACGTCCCCCTGTGGGCCGGCCTATTTAAACAGCCAATCCCCCTTGCCCTGCCTGCTTTGCCGCCTGCTTTGCTTGCTGTGTTGCTGCGCTCCCTCCACCTCCCCTGCATCCACCCGTTGGGCTCTACTCTTCTAACCCTAACCATAACCCTAACCCTAACCCTAACCCTTAAATCAAATCCAAGAGTTGCGTGTCTATGATACTGTGATAAGCTCGCTCACACCCTGCAAACCCTATTTTAAGGGGGAAAATCTATTCTATTCCAATTTGTTTACATAAACATTACTCACAGTTACACTTGCTTGAGTGAAGACTTGCATATTACTTACTGCCATGTTTCACTCGATGTAGTACAGTATGTCATCCTGGTACTTAATTTGATGCATACTATGGTTTTTGACATCCTAAACACACACTTGCATACTAACTCAAAATATTACATAGTGTGCTGGAATTCAATTTTGGACGTAGCCATAGTGGTACCGACAAATAAATCATTCCGAAAGGGTTGGGGGTGTTGGTTCCCTGATGTGTATCGTCCTTATTTACAAAATATTTTTGTCGGCGTTCAACAATGAGCCCTACATGACCTTATTATTTACACTTTGTACTTACACTACGCTACACTAATACACGTTATTCAATGCATATGCTACTCACTCCCGTGCAGAACGAGTCCCTGATGCGACAGATGCGGGAGATGGAGGACCGCCACGGGCGCGAGGCCGGCGGCTACCAGGAGACGGTTGCACGCCTGGAGGCGGACATTGCCAACATGAAGGACGAGATGGCGCGTCACCTGCGCGAATACCAGGACCTGCTCAACGTCAAGATGGCGCTGGACGTGGAGATCGCCACCTACAGGAAGCTTCTGGAAGGGGAGGAGAGCAGGTGTGTGTGTGCGTCTGCGCCTGCTAGTGGCTGTCGGATGAACTGCGTCTCGGTTTCACGTCACAAAATGTCAGGAAAAATGCGCAAAGTTTGCAAAGTGCAAAACCTACAATAAAATACACAATTCACTTATATAAGAAGAGATCTACTGATAGTGATATGGTGATATGGTGTCATCACACCAACGGTAACTGCAGATCCCACTTCCTTCTGATCTTTCGCCGCTACAACAGCTCTTTGTGCCCCCGGAGTGCGATCAAACCTCTCCACCAGCCCGTCACTCTGGGGGCGGAGAGGTGCTGTTCTGGTCTTGTGAATTCCGAGCTGTTTGCACATCTCCTTGTGAACAGCTGGGCCTGAAAATTCCTTCCGAAGCGACTGAACCTCGCTTCAATACAATACTTCAATGAACCTCCCTCACCGACAGTAGCCGCCTCCTGATGGGGAACCGCCGCAGCCTCTGGCCATTTTGTAAAGTAGTCCAGCGCCACCACTACATGGCGATGTCCATGCGGTGTGCGGGGAAAAGTGCCCAGCATGTTGACAGCCACTCTGTCCATTGGTGCCCCAAACTGATACGGCTGTAGCGGTGCTCTACTTTGGTCTGGAGGGCCCTTGCGGGCCACACAGGGATCTCATCTTTTACAATAGGCTTCCACATCCCTCCCACTTGTGCTCCAATAGAAACCTTGTCGCGCTTGTTTTAGCATTTTATTGATGCATAAGTGCCTAACTCCTGGTGGACCATGATGGAAACTAAGCACCTCCTACGACGATGGGTTCCATAGCACCAACCGAGCCCGGTTTTATTTCCTTGCCGCGGCAACAGCTGCCCCGAGGTTGAGGTGTCCCCGGTGACAAAATGAAACAGGGTGGCTAACTGTCCCCTTTTGTCCCGTCTCTTCCTGACTTCCTCCCTCTTGTCTACCTCCTTCCGCCCAGACACACTTCCACTTTACCCCCAATTATCCCGCCCCGGAAAAACTTCCTAGCCAATTCCCCACTACGGTGAACAGCTCCCTCAATAAAACATTACAAAACAACATTGTAAACAATAGATAAACAAGAACTTATAGCCAGCATTACAATATACAGTATATACATATATATATATATATATATATATATATATATATATATACACACACACATACTGTATATATATATATATATATATATATATATATATATATATATATATATATACTGTATATATATTTCTTTGGTCATTTTTGATATATTTATGTGAAATAAAAATAGAACAACCCTCTTCCCTCCTGCAGGATCACCCTGCCCATGCAGAGTTACTCCTCCCTGAGTTTCCGTGGTAAGTAAATTGTCATAACCCCTTTTCGCCACAAGAGAGAAGCCGTCACCCAATAAATTAAACTAAAAAAAGTGTTCCTCACAATCCAGAAACAATATCTTTCCTCTTAATCTTAATCTTTCCAAAAGTAATTCTTGAGGAAGAAAAAAAAGATGGGCGGTGCCATGAATATTTCAACATTGGAAGGTTGCTGAATGAATTCATCTTTTGTTATTGGAGGGTTAGGGGTTTAGGATGTGCGGGTTAGGATTCGTTTCTGGAAGGTTTGTGGAGCCTAACTACATGTTATGTGAATGAGGTGGAAAAGAAAGGAAAACAAGAAATAAATTGTTCGATGTCAACTGTCAAGTATAAAATGTTATAATAATATCGTAATAACACGGTAAAATGCATTAGTGGAATATTTAGAAAATTATGTTTGGGTTTAATATACTTCATATTGACCAAATCTGTGGTAATACACCAGTATAGTATATAACATGAAAATAGCATAACATAGTAGTAGTAGCCTTTAAGGTGGTGTACATGATAGTGGTGGATGAGATAACAGCTGATATGCTTCTCTCATTGTGATACTCGTTTGCATTGCTGTACGCGTGCAGTTTTCATGTTTTCCTTTACCCTCAGCCCGCTCTTCCTCTCGCTCGGTATTTCACGAGACAATTACTGCATGGGCGCCGTCTGCAACGTGTCCCCGGCGTTACATCCCGCTCGTTTCCCGCCCACAGAGACAAGCCCCGAACATCAGCAGCAGGCCTCCGAGATGCACTTGAAGAAAAGCGTCCTCATCAAGACCGTCCAGACCCGTGACGGAGAGGTAGCGCGCACACACGGGCACCGCCAGTACCGACCGTCTTCCGACCTGACGGGCTCCGATTTGAACCCCTCACCCTGGCGGTGGGGTTGGGGTTAGGGTTACTTCCCCTGAGGCTAATTTGTGGTGAAAAAAAAAAAAAAAGGCTTGAGAAGCCGGCGTGCCGACGGGGGTTCGGCAATGATTTGTGCGTAATTGCTCAGTGAAATCAAATGGTTGCGCTTGCATTCTGATTGGTCCAAAGCGGCGATGGGCGGTCAGTTATTTCTATGTCTAATAACGTGTGTTAATAATGACCGTATCCACAGGCAACCCTGTCTCCACGTGGACTATTGTTGATTGTGGGCTGTTTTTCAGCCAGTCAGCCTGTATTGCAAACTAACCCGAACTCTGGAGTGGCTGGGGGTTATCTTGCCATAATGAGCGGCCGCCTGTACATTACCTCTCACTTAGCTCGATTAAAGCCTTTTGCAGGTGCATCTACCCTATCGTGACCTTCACCAGAGGTCACAGGGTTTGGCCTCTCGAACGCCCTCATGAAAACCTTCCTACTTCTTCTTCTCCTTCTTCTCCCCCGTCTGCGTCTCTGCCTCTTCCTGCAGGTGGTGAGCGAGTCGTCACAGCACCAGCAGGACATCATGTAAAAAAAACAAAAAAAAAAACAAGACGACACCCGGGGGAACGGGAGGACAAAACCAGCGAGCCATCTCTTTTTTTTTAACTAGGGAAAAAAAAGACGTGAAAAATGAAAACAAAGAAAAAGGGGGATCTCATTAAAGCTTTCTTTTTTTTTTTTTTTTTACTTATATGTGTCAATGAGTTTCAACGGGAATTACCGTGTATGACAAGGGCATAGGTATAGGAAAACATGGTGAGCAAATCGCAAAGGCAAACTCATTTCGGTTTTACATCAAACCAAGAAGTACATTTTTTCTTTTAAGGAAATGCGGTCGAGTCTATTTTATTTTTGCAACATTTGAGGGCAGTTTAGATATAATATACTGTAAGTTATTGTGTAATTGTGTTATTGTGACCCCCGAGGTCAGCGTTAAGAATATGTCCAGTCACATGCGTAGGAGGCCGTACGGAGGAGCGGTGCAAGGACGGATAAGAAGGACTGGGTGATGGGAGAGGGGATTAAAAGGTGTGTGGAGATCGGCAAGGCAAGAGGGGTAGTGGTAAGGTGAGGAGGGAGGGAGGGAGGGAGTGAGAAAAACAGAATAGGAGAGAGGAAGAGAAGAGTGGGGGGGCGGGCGAGTCGCTTGTGAGTTTCCTATAAGTATTTTAAAATAAAAATCAATAAAGCGTACTTGTTGATCTCTGTGTCAGCGTGATGGTGCGTGAGTGTGTGTGTGTGTGTGTGTATGTGTGTGTGTCAATGATTTTTTTTTTCGTTATTGACAAATTTACTGCTCCGCTGCAGCTTCTCACGGTGCTTAAATTCAGTCCAATGGGGCAAACATTCACACCTTTTAAAACGATGTCAAATGTCCTTTTAAAAATATTTTTTATGTCATTCAAAAATTGCCCTCCGTGCATTTCATCTGGTTTGTCCAGGGGTTTATCAGCTCCTTTGAGCACAGCCAGGCTAGCGGAAGAGACTAGAAACAGGAAGTCATGTCGACTCTTATTGACAACATGACAAATACAGACATGTGGGATTATATTATGAGTTTGCTGTTTGCTTAAATGTTTGCCCCATTGGAATGCACATGCATGAACTGGAGGACTGTAACAAGCTGATTACACTCAACTTTCCCGCGGGCTCCTGCCTTCCTCATAAGTTTGTGTGTGTGTGTGTGTGTGTGTGTGAGTGTGAGAGTCAAAACACCCTGCAGAGTCATAATCATCAAATCAAAGTTCATATCAATACATGCTTTATTAATCCAAATAATTATCATGTTATTCCATTAAAAAAAAAAAAAGCATGGAGCCACTTGACTACACGTGTCAGATTGCACTCTCCTTTTATAGAATGGTCTCCAGAATGGTAATAAATTACTGGCTCAACAATGAAATAAATCTCCGTGGAAAAAAAAAAGACTTCACTTACGTTATACAAATCCCTTGAGAAATATATAATGAAACATAATAATAATAATAATAATAATAATAATAATAATAAATATATATATAAAATGGTTGAATTCAAAATAAGTGCAGTGTTTTATGTACAGTACAAAGAGTAATGGGAACGTGGGCGTGCGTTCGTGATGAACAGTACGTGTGATCATCGTGGGGTGTCAATTTCGAGACGGTCTCAAAACCGCACACATCATGTTTGAAACACACACGTTAGACCTGGAAAGCCCTACTCGGTAGGATCGTGGTTCAGGCATGGCCAAATGGAACGACGGGAACGTCGTGAATTTCGATAATTCCTGCCGTGAAAAAAACTGTTCCTCATGCAACCCCACCTTGGAGACCTCTCTGGGAGTAGGGGAAGCTTGTCCTGGATAGGACAAGCTTCGTTAGCCCGGTTGTTCTTGAAAGGCAGCACACCGTTTTTATGTGAAAATGATCTGTACACACACACACACACAAAAAAAAAAAAAAGTTCAGATAAGAAAAGGAATGGACCAATGGAATGGACTTAAAATGCATGAGACTGTGGTTTATGGGAAATGTAGGTACAAGCTGGTGTCGCCGCCGTAGCACTCACTGGTTTATCCTCCCGGTACTGACTATCGGAGCCGTATTTACACCGAAACCTTCCCATTAACCTGCCTCGGCGTCTTTCAGTCAAACTTGTATTTGTTTGTGCGAGTGTGGCTTTTAGTAGGTGTTCAGTCGGAATGGAATGGGAGTGACGTAACACAATGTAGCTCCGTAGGATTACAGTTAAGGGTTTACCAAAACACACAGCCGCTCCTCAACCCGAGGACCTGGCCTGGACCTGAAGAGAAGCGGGGCTCGTCCAGAACGGCCATTTTTTTTCACCCCCTTCGCGCTTCTGTGTTCAGGTCCCCTACGCTTTACCAAGCCCCGTCAAAAAAGTCTCCTTTGCGGCATGAAGGGAAGAGAAGATCAGTTTTTTTGGTTTTTTTTTAAAAACCTTGCGGAGGTACAAGTGTCAATATGGCTTTTTAGCTTCGGGCTCAGGCAGCGGCGAGCTCGGACGCGACAACGGGAGAAGCGAACGGCAAACTCATCACGCTCCCCTTTCAGCCCCTTCCGTGGTCACGTTTATTTTTATTTTTTTTTGCTTTCTATCAACCGTCCATTGATAAGGGGAACCACCTGGAACCGCACCGGCCGCCCCCCCGTGCCCAAACCGCTGAGCGGTGTTGTCCAAGGAGAAGGGGAGGGGGCGAGGCGCCTGCTCGACAGATCCTGCCTTCTTTGCCTTCCAGAGCGCAGCCCGTGGTCATGCACTGTTATCGTCTCGGCACCACAGGGGGTGGTCGGGGTGTGGTCGGCATCTTACCCGACCAAAAGGAAGTCGCGTGGATGAAGTCGCTTCACCCTTTCCGAGGTTGAAACGTGCCACGGTTTCGATGGCACAGAGAAACATATTAAGGACCTTAAATATCAATATTACAGGTGGGTCAGTTACGAGGTGGGTCAAGCGTGTTCCTCGAGGAGAAAAAGCTCATGTGACAGTCATGTGACACCCGTGAGTGGGGGGGATGTGTCGTGGGGGCAGGGACCTGAGCCACGCCCCGTTCTTCCGATCCCTGATCTGCATGTGACTCGTGGTGTGGGTGTCGACGAGAGGAACCCTAACCCTGATCGATCCAGCGGTGGAGTGTGTGCGAGACGGTGTGTTAGACAGGTTAAAAGCCGGCGTCTGGCGAACTTCACACGCCACTTTGGCGGGAGAGTGCGTCACAAAATTGGAAGTGAGAAAGGTGTGTGGCGGCACCACGTGAGGGCGTGAATAAGACCGGTTCATAGAATACCGGAATATTCCCCGTTTTGCTTGCGACATGGATGCGTCGAGACGACTTTTCCAACTTGGAGATCTAAAATTGGACTTTCGCACAAAAAAAGGAGAAGTTCTGATCCGGTCCAATATTTTTACCACATTATAGACCTTTATAGACCATTTAAATGGCCCTTGGTATTGTTTTTATTGTATAACTGAAATAGATATTCTCAGGCACCAATGCCTTATTGCAGCCTGATCTCGGCCTGTGGCCGTGGTCATGGCCAGTCTGTGGGCATGGAAGAAGGGTCAGATCCGTAGCGCAGGTCCCCCGCTGGCCGTGAGGGGTGTGGCGGGGCCGCAGTCATAGCCCACGTCCACGACTGCGTGGGGGCCTCCTCCGCCAAGCCTACCTTGGTAGGGACGCACTTCCACCTGCCTGTCCCGAAAACTCTGGATGTAGCTCTGTGTGGAGGGAGGGAGAGAGGGAGAGATAGACAGAATTGAAAAAAAACTTATTTTATTGGGGTAAATTCATTATAGATAAAGCAATACCCATAATAACAGGAAATTGGATTTGAGTTCAGTATAAAGCCTCCATCCTGACCAGCAGGGCTTCCTGCATTACAAACAGGCCAAATGTGTGTGTGTGAGAGAGAGGGACAGAGAAAGAGAGAACAAACAAAAAAAAGAGTAAAAAACACAGGGAAATCACTGCACAATCACTGAAAAGGAAAAAAAAAGAAAATGCGGAATAAAGAGAGAGCAAGAAAGCAAAACAAAAGAGCAGTGCAATTATCTGAGGGAATTTGATGTCAACGACAGAAAACCTGGGTGAAATATGGGCTTTTATCACTGACATAACTCCATCCATTAATACTCTGCTTGAGTCTTCCTAAGTCGGGGCAATGTCGTGGGGCAATGTGGCAACCCCCACATGCCTCAATGTCTTGGGGCTTCCGCTCTTGTTCCTGGGTTGAGCTGGCCGGTCTCTGTGGGTGGGGGGAGCGGTGCCCCTGGGGGGTGCTGGGGCACGGTCGGTCCGGAGGGGGGGGTGTCCGTGTGGCCGCTGCCTGGCCTGCTGCTCCTGTGCGTTGATCTGGTTGTGCTTCGCCTATCTCTCTCAGTGCCAAAACTCATACTCAGTACATAAACCACACAATAGGCCTAGGGTTTGCATGACGGGCGGGGTTCAAACTACGTATGTGGGTAGGGCTGGGCGGGCAGCTGTGATCTTGCCTGTCACGCTCCTGCCCCGACGTCTTTCTTGTCCGTTCTGAAATTTTAATACCACTCATATTAGCTTAGAACACAGACACTCGCACATAAATATTACTTCGAACAATACTCCACCAGACCAGGGTCTGTGGGACAGGAGGGGTGCAAGTGATTTGGCTTCGACTTGCTTGGAGGACTCGCACCCCCGCACTCCACAATTTTAATTAAAATTGCCAACAGCACACATTGAGCACTGGGGTTTTCCAGGGTGGCGGGGCGCTGGTGGGTTGGTGTAGGGGTGTGGTTGGCCAGGGGGTGACTGGGCGGGCACCCTGCTGGCTGGGTTAGAGTCTCTGGACGGGCTGTGGAGAGCACCGCCAGGTGCATGCGGGGCCCTTTGGAGGCCGCTTGCTGTTGTGGGTGTGGGTTGGGGTGCAGGGGGCATCTGTCGGCCTTCGCTCCCGCTGTGCGGCTTCTCTTTGGCAGGTGCCACGGATGGTGGAGGGCCCACATATCTGGCAGCCTGCAGGCATCTAAAGGGGGAGGGGGCTGACATCCAGGTGCCCTGTGCTCGCCCTTGCACAGGGCGCGGGTGGGCATGGGGGCCCGGCTTCTGCGCCTGTGTCTTGTGTCCGCACGTGGGGGTGGGTTATATGTGTGCCCCTCAGGGGTGCAGGGTCTCCTCAAGCGCTCCAGGACTGGTTTATGCTCCTTGGGGCTGGAGTGGGTGTTGCTATGCGGGCCTCTGGCTTCTCTGGTGACTGGGGGGGTCTTCTGTGGCTGCAGGGCAGGGTGCTCAGGGCTTTCCTGCGGCTCTGGGGTGTCTGTACGGCCACGGGCCTCAGGGGTGGCTTCAGGGCCTTTTCCGCTGCTTGGAGGCGCCAAGATATAATACCGTTCTTTTACACCAGAACAATTGGGACAAGTCCTGTACACTCACAGGTGGACACTTCTACCTCCTCGGGAATTCACTGTGTGCAGTGACGAGGGACATAAAGCGGCCGCACGGCCGCTTACAAGCTTCCTTGTAAGCGGCCGTGCAAGCGTTCAAAGTGATGGCAGAGATGGCGCCGTCTTGTATCCGGAAATATGGACCATTACAAAGCGGCGTCACACAAACTGCGGAGGGCAGTGAAGGATGCTAAACGGATATACAGAGACACAGTGGAGCTACAGATGGAGCAACGGGACACCAGGCGCTTGTGGCAGGGGCTGCGAACTATTACTAACTATAAGAGCAGCCCCTCCCCAGCCACCAGTCTGGACGCCTCCCTAGCCAACGGACCAAACTCCTTTTATGGGCGGTTTGCATTGCAGGTTGAGAAGTTGAACTCCACTTGCAGACTAACTCTGTCCTAGATTCAACGGCGTACTGTTGGCTGACATAATGTTTGATGCCCAACATTCTGACAGCACAGGTAAAAAAAATAAAAATAAAAATATATAATAATAATAATAATAATAATAATAATAATAATAATAATAATAATAATAAAAATAATAATAAAACAACAATAACAACAACAACAGAAAACAACTCGAGGAGTTTGGGTGGGATGGGGTGGGGTGGGGATGGCTGACCGGTGAGAGTACGTCCCCGTCATAGCGGCGGATGGGGTTGGGCTTGCGGCGGTACACAGGGTCGGGGTGCAGTGGCTTGGCCTGGTGGCTGTGCGGGTGGAACGCCGACTGCTTCTTCTTCTTCTTGCTGCGGCCGCGGTCGTCCCGTTGTCGGATCCGCATCACCTGCATCCTCCGCTGCTGCCGGCTGATGATGACTGGGGATGGAGAACAGAGACAGCAGAACATTGTCTTTACCTCCGGGTGGGGGTAGCAGCCAGTATGCTGCAGGGCTTAAAATATTTGTTACCGCAGGTAGGGAGGGCTCACATGAAGCGCCAGCGCGCCTTCGCCGTGCCTACATTGAAAACAATGGATTGGCGCCAGGGCTCCAGACTAACTTCTTTTTTACCACCGTCCCGGACCATCAATTCTACCGTCCCGAAGTGAATGTAAACCGTCCCAAAATGAGAATGTTGTTTCTTTTACTGCGTTATCATCATCGATCGTAGTTGCTGGTGGCATAATAAAAAACACTCTTAAAATGTTAAGGAAATAAATAATAAATGTATTTTTCTACATTCAAGGAAATTGGTTGAGAACAGAACAGAGAACAATCTATAAAAACAATGTATATAAAAAACAGAATTAAGAAAGATAATTAAGAATAATTAAGAAAAAAGTCACACCAAACGATACAGGATTAAGAGGATCGATTTTACAATAATCCAGATTACAGCTCAGTTATTACAATAAACAAGCAGTTAAATGGATATCCTGGACTGTGAATCATTTTTGAAACCTTGACATTATTATGGTCAACTTGTTGTGCTGTCACATTAAACTGCAGTTCTGTGACATCCTACACTTGTAAAAAAAAAAAAGTAAAGTAATAGCCGGAGAGGGGCGCATGGTGCTTCACTTCCTCTTTTTTTCTTCTTCCTCTTTCCACATTGGAACAAGCTCATACACGACACTACCGTGTACTCCAGCGCTGTCTCCCACTTAAACAACACGACACAACAAGTTCGCTGTACAGCAACTCCGCTCCATTAGCTGTTAGCTCTGTTAGCTCTGTTAGCTGTTAGCTACATTAGCCAAACACACCGCTGTTCACCGTAACTATAGTAACAGCATGGGAAGAGGACGCGCTCCGTTACAGTCAGTCAGTTCTGTTTGTCTCGCTAGGTGATAGTTGTACATACAAAGATCCCTTTCGAGGCATCCCAGGGAAGATCTGTGTTCATCCCAAACACATTTTCTATCGTCCCTGGGACGACGGGACGCCGTTTGTCTTGAGCCCTGATTGCCGCACTCAGAAGATCCAAAATGTGAAACGGCCCTTATCCAGCCTATATACCCACCCTTGGTGTGAGAGTAGCCCTCGGCGGTCACTTTCCACTGCACCAGCACCCCCAAAAGGGCGAGGGTGGGCCACACGCCCAGCACCACCCAGGTCAGCCAGCAGACCGGCTTGGCTGGAGCCGCTTTCAGGCGCTCATACACGTACAGCACCAGGGCGAAGAGCTCCACGAAGTAGTCCAGCGCCACCGTGATGACAGCAGCGCCGAACACGGCGGTGGACAGCGTGGTAAAGAGCCGCTGCCACTGCAGTGTGAGCACGGCGAACAGCATGCCCAGGCCCAGCAGCACGCCCAAGGGCACCCACACGGAGCGCGGTGGCGAGTCCGACAGCTCCTCCATGCCCACCAGCGTCGCCACGGCCACCAGCAAGCCCAGCAGTAAGCCCACCATGAAGAGGCCCACGCTTCGCACCAGCATGGTCACCAGGCCGCAGAGGGCACCGATGCCCAGGCCGATGCCCGCCGAGGCCTCCACGCTGAGCTTGGTGTCCAGCACGCGCTCCTTGTAGCACAGCATGAAGATGACCACCGAGCCGAACATAAGGCCCGTCAGGAACATCACCGCCTTGAAACAGCGGTATCCTGCGGAAATAGAGTGAGGGAGAACACACAATAGATTTATAAATATTATCATAGACAGAATGTTTTTTTAAGCTACCTCTTATCTGGACACATATCTAGAGGTCTGGCTCTAGGGGGGAGGGGGTGGTGGTGTGAAAGAAATGTTTCCTATCTAAATTCAAGGACAGAATGGGATACTTTTGTTTTTTGGGTATGGGGAACAAAGGGCCCACTAATGACTATCGTTAGGAACATCTGCACCTTGCCGTTTGAACTGCAATCAATAAAATAAGCCTGTAATATGTGGCAAAAATGCCACCAACAATTTATAAGGTTGTCATCGTGTCAGACTTAGGTGATCTGGTCATCTGGTTCTGAAACACCCTGTCCGACCAGTGGCTCTTGAGCCAGAGGCTTGAATGTCCTCTCTTTAATAGGCTATGGTGTATATATACAGTACATTACATTTTCCATCGGGTACCATCAGTCAATCTTTCCGCACCTTCATGGCAGTAGGGCTTCTGCTTTGACCAAATTTTGGCTCTCCCCACATTACAAGTAACCAACTTCAATATGTGTCTGCAGCTAACCCCGCCATATTTCCCAGGGGGGGGCCCCAAACTCACCAAAGAAGCAGTAGATAATGCCGAAGAGGCAGCACATGGAACAGACAACCGAGGGCACCACCTTGTAGCGTCCCTCGAAGCCCTCACCACAACCGTCCAGGCGCTCGGGCCTCAGCTCGGGCTGGGACAGCCTGACGGCCAGCGTCTCCAGGGTGGTCGTCATGGCGACGGGTGGGGTTGGGGGCTGGAGCCAGGAGAGGAGAGGAGGCGGACTCGGCAGACTCGATCGAGAGAAAGAGCGAGGGTAAGGATGGAGGGACGATCTTCAGGGAGGCGAAGAGGGAGGGGGGCTCCTACAGGACACCTCCCACCCGCAGGAATCCATCTTGAGGAAGAGAGAGAAAAACACATGAGTGCATGGCCCCCCATTTCATCCCCTAATAAACAATCCAGGTCGTTACTATTTAGATAGCGAATTCAGTGTCATCCATTCCAATTCCACTCAGAGGCTCCAACCACACCATTAGAGGCAACAGCACACCATTCGTTAAAAGGGATCAAATGTCTGTTCTTTATAGAGCAAAACATGGTAAGATTGTTCTCCAAAAAGGGGGATTGGTGCGGTCTTGTATAACAGAAAAGCTCTGCTCCTGCCATCCTACAGGGCGTCCAAAGGACAGAGTGATAGCAAGCGGTTCATGATGATTAATAAAGAGTGGCTTTGCAGGTTGAGGATTTGAACTCCACCTGCAGACTAACCCTGTATGGGATGCAATGGCATAAAAATAACCTGTGTTGTATGCCAAACCTTGTGACGGTACAGGTAAAAAATAAATAAATAAAAAGAGGGGGTTGTCGAGGGGGGCGGGGGTCAAATGCATGATAGAAATTGCAATTTGTTGGCTTTTATGCCATTTGACTTGTTTGACGTCGGAACAGAACAGCTCAGATACCTGAACAGCCGTCAGTCACAGCCGAGCAGCGTTCACGAGAGCGCACAAAGGTGATGAAGCAATGATGATTATAATATAAGATTCAAGATTCAAGGGGTTTATTTGTCACAGTCATATACATACTTTCATAAATGAAATGTCTTTGCAACGCACCCGGAGAGTATGGACAATAGTTACTAAACCGAACATAATAGCTAACCTAATTCCTACCTAGCAACTAACTGAAACAAACTGATTCCTAAAATGTAATGCAGTTAGTGAATAGTATAATAAAAATAAAATATAATAAAAATTGAATAATACTCAAAAAGATAATACAAAACGGGAGTACAAAATAGAAGTGAATAGTTATGTATATGGGATAGACTATTTGTATATACAGATATGTGCAGTAAAAATATTTCAAGTATAGTATGACACAGCAATACAGTAACACCAAACAGAACAGCAATACAGCACAGAATGCAGTAACTCAGTGAGATAGTATGCAGTACAGTATGCTACATACAGTACGGTAAGACAGTGTGAGTGTCTCAGTGCCTTTTGTTAGGACCCCTGGTGAGGTCAGCATTGACAGTTCTAATGGCTTGCGGGAAGAAACTCCGTCTCAGTCTCTCTGTTCTCGCTGTGTGGCTGCGGAGGCGCTTGCTCGACCTCAGCAGCTGGAACAGTCCGTTGTTGGGGTGATGAGAATCCTTCATGATCCTGCAGGCTCTGCTACGACACCTCCTGGTGTATAAGTCCTACTGGGAGGAGAGGGTAGTTCCAGTTGTACGTTCGGCTGAACGCACCAACCTCTTCAGGGCCCGCCTGTCCTGGGCAGTACAGTTCCCAAATCAGGCAGTGATGTTGCCTGTCAGGATGCTCTCCATTTACATTACATTTACATTTTGTTATTTAGCAGACGCTTTTATCCAAAGCGACTTACAAGGGAGAATAACATTCAAGCTACATTGTGACAGAGACATTAGTGTAACAATAAATACTGCTAAGTAGTGCTAAGTACCCCTCCAGAGTAGAAGGACTTGAGGATCCCCTCCGAGACCCTGAATTTCTTTAGCTGATGAGATGGAAAAGATGCTGCCTCACCTTTCTCACCAGAGTGTCTGTATGTAAAGTCCATGTTAAGTCCTCCATCATGTGGACTCCCAGGTACTTGAAGCTGCTCACCCTGTCGACAGAAGTCCCATCAATCACCAGTGGCGCGTGCGTCCTCGGTTGTAATCCCTTCCTAAAGTCCACAATCAGCTCCTTAGTTTTGCTGACGTTCAGGAGGAGGCTGTTGTCCTGGCACCAGAGTGACAGGTCAGCCACCTCCTTGCGGTAGGCTTCTCATCGTCGTCAGTGATAAGGCCCACCACAACGGTGTCGTTTCCAAACCTGATGATGCTGTTGGAGCTGGACCTGGCCACACAGTCATGTGAGTACAGGGAGTACAGTAGGGCAGGAGGACGCAACCCTGGGGAATCCTGTGTTCAGGGTGAGGGAGCTGGACACGTGCTTCCCCACCCTAACCACCTGGGGCCGGGCTGAGAGGAAGTCCAGGATCAAGGCACACAGCAGAGTGGTCAGTCCTAGCTCCCACAGCTTGACAGCCAGTCTGGTGGGGACTATGGTATTGATAGCTGAACTGCAGTCAATGAACAGCAATCTCACATAGGCCCCCTTCCGGCCATCCAGGTGCGTGAGCCTGGTGTGCAGTACCTGGGAGACCGCATCGTCTGTGGATCTCTTCGGCCGGTACACAAACTGCAGCGGGTCCAAGGTGCGGGGGAGGGAGGCGCAGATGTAATCCTTAATCAGCCTCTCGAAGCACTTCATGACCACCGAGGTGAGGGCCCCCGGATGGTAGTCATTCAGGCAGGTCGGAGAGGCGATCTTCGGAACAGGAACAACGGTGGACCTCTTGAAGCAGGACGGGACCGCCGACTCAGCCACGGAGGCATTGAATATCCTAGTGAACACCGGGGCTAGCTGGTTAGCACAGAAGTAGCTGGTGGTCTAGTCATCTAAAGGTTGCTGGTTCGATCCCAGGCTCCTCCTGCTAGCATGCTGTAGTGTCCTTGAGCAAGACACTTAGCCCCTCATTGCTCCTGATGGCTGCGTCCATCGGTGTTTGAACAATTGTAAGTCGCTTTGGATAAAAGCGTCTGCTAAATGACTAAATGTAATGTAATGTAATGTAGAAGTACAGTACTCGCCCAGATATGCCATCTGGGCTCGCAGCTTTCCAGGTGTTCACCCACATCGGAGCCCCCCTGACATCATACTCAGACAGAGAGTGCGCCCTCATCCCCAGCGGCGTAACTCCAATTAGCTGGCGAGCTAGCGGTGCTGTTGCCAGACTCAAACCGCGCGAAAAAGGAGTTAAGTTCGTTGGCCAGGGAGCCGTCCAAACTCGTGGCTGGGGAGGAGCTGCTGTTGTAGTTTGTAATAGTCTGCAGCCCCTGCCACAGATGTCTGGTGTCCTGTTGCTCCACTCTGTCGCTCCACTCTATCCCTGTACATCCGTTTAGCGTCCTTCACCGCCCTCCGAAGATTGCACGACACCGCTTTGTAACTGACCATATTTCCGGATAAGAGACTGTCGTTGTAAGCGGCCGTGCATGCATTCAGAGCGCCGCGGATGGATTTATTATCCCACGGTTTCTGGTTCGGAAATATCTGAACTTTCACCGTGGAAACGATGCTATCCGCTAACATAGTTATGAGCACGTAGCTATGTCAATAAACTCGCTGACATCACTGGAACTAGATTGGAACATGTCCCAGTCTACGTCAGTAAGAGCGTCCTGAAGAACGGCCTCCGGTTGGTCCCTCGTCACTACAGTTCCACGCGCGATGCGCGGCTTGTAAACAGGGATCAGAGTGATGGCTGCGTGGTCCCATTTTCCGAAAGCAGGGGGCGAGACGGTCTTGTATCCGTCCTTGTACGGTGTGTAGCAGTGATCCAAAGTTCTATCTCCCTTGGTGGCACATGTGATGTGGTGATGGAAATTAGGCAGAACTTTCTTAAGGTTTGCCTTGTCCCCAGTCACCACCACGGCCGCATCAGGACGTTTGTTCTGAAGTCCTCACAACACATCATATAGGTCCGATAGTGCTGTGTTGGTGTCAGCTTGGGGTGGAATATAAACCGCTGTGATGATGACCGTGCTGAATTCCCTTGGAAGGTAGAATGGACGGCATAAGATTAGTCAGCTGTTCCAGGTTTGGCGAGCAGGAGCGGGAGAGAGTCTTGATGTCGTTGGGAGTTACACCAGCGGCTGTTTATCATGAGGCAGACGCCTCCACCCTTGGATTACCCTGACTCTTTCAACCCCTCATTCTGACCCGAATGCTGCCTCGTTTACCACGGTGCCGTGGAACAGCGGCTCTATTATTGATCTTGTTGTTGAGAGTGTTGGTGCGTAAAATCTCCAGGGGCCACCCTGAATCCGCAGATAAAAAGTCCCAAAGTTGATCTTCCCGGGGAATTTTTATATCCACGAGTGCATCGTGGCCATAGATCACTGCCGATGAGTTTTTGGTAGACATAGTGATATAAAACGGATACAAATACAAAAATATGCATAAATGTGCATAATGTGCATATAATACACGATATTACGGTCACACCACCATCGCCGGGTGACCCCAGCACGACGGTGACGGACGGCAGGGCTTTCACCCACTCGGGGCCGCAGCTGAAGTTGCGTAACTTTAACTGCAGCGCGTGATGTCGGACTTGTCTGCATTGCATGTTCAATAAGTGCTTGACAAGAGGTTCATTGTGTTTCCGTTAGGGGGGGGGGAAAGCTGGTGCGGTTAACTTGATATTCTAGATGAACAGAAATCCCCCCACCTCCGCCCGCTCTGCCCTTTGTCTCGCTCGGTCTTGTGCTCTGCCGTGGAGCGAAGGAAGGAATGAATTCACCGCAAAAGAGCGCTAGAGGGTGCGATCATGAAACATGCAATTAAGATACAAGAAAAAGGAGCAATACAAATGTCTGCTCTTTTTCCCTCCATATTTTATGAACAAACATCAAGTTTAACCAGATATCAAGCTGGTTTTGACTCAAAATCTCAATATGTTCAAAAGGTGTAGATTTTCTTATCGGAGACGTGGAAAGATCAACACTGAACAACAATCTATATTTTGTTCTATGGTCCAGAAGAGACGTTAACTGGTACTGATTCGGAATTGATATTTGGTGTGTTTTTTAAAGTCCCTGTAAAGTGAATTCAGTGAACTTGTTTCTAAACACATTATACATGTTAGAAAGTAATTGCTGAAAACATGAGTTTTTGTGGTCCGGATTTTCTTTGGAGGGGGCTAAATTACCCTATGAAGCGAGCAGGGGGCCACCGGAGAACGGGGAGTCCCGCAGCCAGACGCGGCGCTTTGAGGTGAGCAACTAGAGACCCAGCATGGCAATGTTCAGCAGAACATTTCAACGCGGAAGTCACTCCCCTGTGAACGTTTGTATACGATTACACGATTAACGAGATTGGGCGTGGCTTCAGCGCCTTCAGCGGAAACGCCCCCAGCCTCTCGGAGCAGAGTGCTGGCTATTTTTTCCCGCGTTTTTGAAACCTAATTATTTATTCTCGCCAATTTTTTTAATGGCTTGGTGGTTAATAACACCTTTTTCTGTGGTGTGACAAACTCAGAACACAACTACAACATTTTCACTTTACAGGTACTGTGAACACTGAGGGGATGATGTCGAGCCGATGTTCGAATTTGGGTTTTTAACATGGAAAAGGTGCGTGCTATCAATGCATCAACATTGATATTTTGACATAAGACGACACTCTCAATCAGTAACCATATTCAAAAGTAAAGTTTTCCACCTCGAGGTCACTGAGTAAGCGCATGGACATCGGATGTGGTGGGATTTTCCGAGTGGGGTGGATGGAAAATCAATTACCGAGATCGATGCAAAGTAAGTGTGGGCGGATCAATGTTGATTCAATTGCCTTTAACTGACACCAAATCAGCATTTTAAATTCATCTTTTTGCAATCAAACTGCCAAAGAGCACACACTCATACAGTACACTACAATTTGAATGGAAATTGTATACATTAATTGAATGGACCTCCAAGCACACAGGAAGTAGGACAGGACAGTGGCTGGCAGTTTTTGGGGAACTCAAAGTGATGCCCCATGCGTGTGAATGAACCGCAGCCAGTTCCCAGACAGCTCTGGTTAAGACAGTCGGGTGAGTTTGCTTAATTAATATGACAAAATTCATAAATTTAGGCTTATTAATGTTTGTCTGAAAAAAAGCCAGACGACTCCTCAAATTTTAAGATTTTGTTTCAGACAGCCATGAGACTGCGGCAGCGCTTTAAACTGCAGTTCAGATTATCACCACTCGCTCCAGAAAAAACCCCAACCGATGGAAGTCCATGGGAAAAAATAAGAAACTTCTCGCTGGAAATTTTACAATAACTTTACGGGTCGCTTTACGGTAGCTATGTTTATTTCTTCCACCAGAGACAACTCGACATATCCTGGCTTCAGTGTCTGACAACAGTCGGGCGCCCTTGGCGTAAACCTAAACTCAAGGCTTCAAATCGAAGAAACCGTTGGCTTAATGTCACATAAACCGCATCCATGTTTTTCCGCAGTCCGTGTATGGAAACAACGGGCCGGGCTTCCATGACCAAACAACCCACATGAACAGCCTATAAATAAGCTCAGATCTAATTTACAAATCTAGCAGAATGGAGTAATAGGGCCTTGTTTGCTTTGGATCCTTCCCAGATAGGTTTGAATCTTTGCCAGGCGAACAGAGGCTTCGTTTGAGACACTGATAACGGCGGAGGACGTTGAATTTAACTGCGTGTTTCACGAGGCATAATGCAAATTTGTGGCGCTGGGGATTCGTGTATCAATATGGCTGTAATAGCTGTCACTGAGTACGGAGTAATCAAAAGTGCAATAAAGCAGAAAAGAATAACCGTAAATCTGAGTCGTAAACACACACACACACACACACACACACACACTTCAGCACGCATTTAATGAACAAACACAAAAACAAGAAGTTACGATCACAGGTTTAACCTACAGTATTTCCGATTCACCACACAACCATACAACACACACGCACACACACACACTAAACATGAACACACACACTTTCATTGCAACATGCCATAATAATAATCATCTTTCTGTGGGGGATTAGCGGTTGCCCCATAGAGCCTCAGCTCTGTGTGTGTGTGTGTGTGTGTGTGTGTGTTTGCGTGTAGACAGAGGGAGTAGGGCGGACTGGAGAGGGAGGCATTAAGCCGTTTTGTACCAAAGATCAGATTCTATGTTCACGAAGGGATCATCCTCCAAAACAGAGAACGACACACACACACACACACACATACACACACACACACACACACACACACACACACACACACACACACACACATATATATATATATATATATATATATATATACATATATATACATACACACACACACCGCGTTCCAAATTATTATGCAAATGATATTTTTCTCAGATTTTCCTAAATAGTCGATGCAAATGACAGTCAGTATACCTTTCAAGTCATCAACCGTCAGGGTATAATTCCAATGTTATTGAACAAACCTCCCAATGATAACAGTATTTTTTTCAAAAATAAAAAACTCAAAAAGTTTCAAAACATGTTATAGGTTGTAAAGAAATGAAATTGGTCATTTGTTGAATGTGCAGCATTAGCAGGTCATATTTACTGAAATCAAAAGCTATTTCAATCAAAAACATCTTAACAGGTCAAGTTACATGTGAACATTGAACTTGAACTTGTGAGTTTTTGGAGTTTCTGCTTGAATTTCTTTGTAGTTTGTCAGAACAGCCTCCCAGAGCTGCTGTTTTGATGCCAACTGCCTCCACCCTCATAGATCTTTTGCTGGAGGATGTCTAAAGGTTCTCAATAGGGTGGAGGTCAGGGCAGGATGGGGGCCACACCATGAGTTTCTCTCCTTTTATGCCCATAGCAGCTAATGACACAGAGGTATTCTTTGCAGCATGAGATGGTGCGTTGTCAGGCATGAAGATGGTTTTGCTACGGAAGGCACGGTTCTTCTTTTTGTACCGTGGAAGAAAGTGCTCAGTCACAAACTCTATATACTTTGCCGAGGTCGTTTTCACAACTTAAGGGACCCTAAAGGGGCCTCCCAGCTCTCTCCCTGGGATTCCGGCCCAAAACATGACTCTACCACCTCCTTGCTGACGTCGCAGCCTTGTTGGGACATGGTGGCCATGCACCAAGCTTCCACTACTCCATCCATCTGCACCATCCAGGGCTGCACGGCACTCATCAGTCAACAAGACTGTTTGAAAATGAGTCTTCATGTATTTCTGGGCCCCCTGCAACCGTTTCTGCTTGTGAGCGTTGGTTAGGGGGGGCCCAATAGTAGCTTTATGCACAACTGCAAGCCTCTGGAGGATCCTACACCTTGAGGTTGGCTGGACTCCAGAGGCACCAGCAGCTTCAAATACCTGTTTGCTGCTTTGTAACTGGCAGAAACCTTCCTCATTCTGCCTTTATCTGCACCAACCCGTCTGTGCTCTGAATCAGCCACAAATCTCTTCACGGTACGATGATCACGCTTAAGGTTTTGTGAAATATCGAATGTTTTCATACCTTGTCCAAGGCGTTGCACTATTTGAGGCTTTTCGGCAGCAGAGAGATCCTTTTTCTTTCCCATGTTGCTTGAAACCTGTGGCTGCTTAATAATGTGGAACGTCCTTCTTAAGTAGTTTTCCTTTGATTGGGCTCAACTGGCAAACTAATTATCACAGGTGTCTGAGATTGATTTCAGTGATCCAAAGAGCCCTGAGACACAACACCATCCATGAGTCTAATCGAAAAACAAAAAATGTAATGTTTATGACACTTAAATCCAATTTGCATAATAATTTAGAAGGCGGTATAGTGGGGGGGAGAGAGAGAGAGAGAGAGAGAGAGAGAGAGAGAGAGAGAGAGAGAGATGGAGACATCAACAACATCCTCCCATCCTGCTTTCTGTGTGTTGCCTTGACGACGGCAGGATGCTGCCTGGCTGAAAAGTGACAGGTCCGGGCCACGACCGGGCCAATGACGGAGCAACTCACTCGGAAACTCCCATAGCAACAGTGTGAGAGCCAATCAGTGCGCCCAAACCTCTCTGACAATTTGTGTGTGTGTGTGTGTGTGTGTGTGTGTGTGTGTGTGCGGTGTCTATTTATTACCGTCTAGAGTCTTGTATAGCTTGGGCAGCCTCTCCCACGAGGAAATAGCTTAAAATTGGAAACACACGGACGAATGCACTCACACACACACGCATACAATATCCAAGTATGTAAGCTTGTTTATCAGTTTGGCTGTGCGCCAAAAACAAGATTCCGACAAAAAGATGTGGTTACATACAGCGACGGATTGACCATCTGGCAATTGGGCAAATGCCAGAGGGGCCACACTACGATGCGCCGTGCGGCCCCTTGCGATGTCGGGGGAGCCCATGAGATGTATTAACTTAGCGATCGGCTTGAGTGTTGGTACAATGTCACCTTTAAAGCATTACCATTCCTGCAATCAGTGCACTCAATTGTATATAATATATACATATATACATATATATATATATATTCAAGATTCAAGATTCAAGATTCAAGGCGGTATAGGCATATATACATATATATATATATATATATATATATATATATATATATATATATACACACCACCTAAGGAAACCACATAGGAATTACGGTCACAGTTGGTAGTAAATTGAAAACAATTAAAATTAAATGGTTTTAAAATGTGGCGCTGCACGAGGGGTTGTTTTTTCTTGCCCGCTCACAGCCAACGTTACAACGTGGAGATGTCGGGGCGCATCGCCTCCAAATGAACGCTGGGTAATGCACCCTGCGTCGTCAACAGCTGCCAAAAGGAAATCCGTACGCCATCACCACTCACTCCCGTCAACAATTTCTGACTCTCCCCGTCGCCAGCGCCGAGCGATGGTTCTCCAAACTCAAACCAATTAAAAAAGAACATCCGAGGAGCACAACGGACGGGATGGACCGAGCGGATCGGCCACGTTCTCCACCGAAAATCACCGGGCGACTAGACTCTGGACGTTGCCGAGTGAAAGCCTCGCTGAGTGCCCTCCGGATTCAGTGGCGAACCAACAGGCCGCCGTTCCAATTTCTCTGAACGTTCCAGCCATTGATCTTGTTTCTCTCTTAAATATTTATTAGCGTGAGAGCTGGCTCTGTTGTAGCGGCAGCTGCAGCTAATGGCTTCCGGCTCTCGCACGCATTTCCTTCAGACGATGGTATCCATTCCAGTTCGCAGTAGGAAGCCTACGGCACCTGCATCCTGACGCCCGCTGGTCCCAGCGGCTTCCAAAATGCCATGACGGCTGTGACGGCGACCACGACCTGTCCGTGGTGCTGAACTCTCAGGTTGCGCTGTGCAGGCAGGCACGCGTTGCAGTGTTATTGCGTTTCCCTTGTTTGTCCGTTTTAACTAATCAAACGACATTAAATAAGGCCAGAACAGACAAACCAAATTGCTTGCCACCAGAGGATAATCTGGTGGAGGCCTGTAGCCGTCCTGACGTGCACGGGCAACGATTTCCGGGGGGACGCATTGGATATGTCCCCCTCAATATTTCGATTACGCAAAACATTTCCACCATAAATTGATGCAGAAAAACATAAATTGGTGAAAAACAACTCACCAGAAGGCAGGAAATGAATCGTTTGACGCTAAAAATTGATGACTTAATGCGTCACCCGCAATGTTCAACGGAAGCAAAACATTTGCATATACGAGGAATTTGGCTTGGCATGGCTTGGTGTGTTTCCCTGCATGATTAGCGTTTAAAAAAAACCCAAAACGTGACAGAGGATAAAATAATAACATAAAATAAAAGGTGAGATAAAATATGTATGTATGTAGAGTGTTATAGCATGTATACAGATGTGCAGTGCGCAGTCAGAAATAAATAGATGATGCAGGAACTCAGCTTCCTTAGTATCACTCAATCTAAGGAAAGCAACTGGCGTGCATAATAATAATAATGTAGTGATAAAGGGAAATTAGCATGAAACAACACAGGGCTGTGTGGGTGTGAGAGAGAGAGAGAGAGAGAGAGAGAGAGTGGAAGCCCGCTCTGCTGCGATGTAAAAAAGAGAAAAAGAAAAAGTAAGGCAATAAACAAGGGCTTGTTGGTAGATTGGAAGCTATTTGCGGACGCTTCGACACGCTCGGAGGCGCAGCGACACAGACTGTGTGTGTGTCTGGTCGTTACGGTCCCGACCCCACAGCAGCAGCAGCAGAAACAAAGCGCTGCCATGAATAAAGCACATGGAAGCCAGAAATAGAGCGACTCACTGGAAAGCCAAGTGCCGTGTCAGGTTCTGACCTACATAATGCAACGAGACACAGAGTATGTAGAGCACGTCTGCCTGGGTCTCAGTATGACACACACACAACGTCGTCATTCTGACTATTTGACTTCGTATCTCATTATTATGACTTAATAAGTCATAATAATGAGATATTTATTCATAATTCATAATTCATAATTATGATGGGATACTAAGTCATAATTTAGGCTTTTTTCGCGCTACATAAAACGACATTCAACCCAATTCATTTGAATGGGGAGATGTTATTCGACTTTATAAAGGGGGGGCAGGTACGTGTACTAAACTAAAACTTACCTGATAGGAGTACGAGGTGGGGGGCATGGATGTACTAATATTTAAAATGCATGGGATCCAATTTAATTCTATCACAAAATAAAAGCGGGATACTGGTTTCACTTTTTCTCTGAAGGGTCTATTAAAATCAAGGTTGGGGGAGAATAGGGATATAGGGTCATACCCTCAGTATGGGCTTCATTCATAACAATTTAGTTGGATATAAATATCAGCGTTCGCGAGCCTGTGTATCCATCCGCCAGTGCGGTAAACATTTCCATGGTAACAGCGAGCTCCACCAATCAGAGACATCGCCGCTTCACTGAAGATTATGGGTAGCGCAGTTTCTGTGATCACAAATAAAACATGCATTTCTTAAAGCAAGGTTGATATCATACAGACTTGTGGCTTCCACAGGAGCAAAAACAAATGATTACGTTGAGGGGTGGGGGAGGTGCGGTTGAAGCGGCCACACCCATTTTGGGCCTGGTTATTTGGGCCGGGGTTTGTAATTTTCTTTTGTTCCCCTTCAGTCACTTTTTTTCATGTTACTAATTCTTATGGATTACTTTATTCTTTCTACTTTCGTGGTAAATATAGTAGTATAATAGTTGAGAAGCATTTTAATTGCATTATAAACATAATGATTGCTATACTGTTATGGACATGTCAATTCAACTACTTGAAACCACATAATTTAGGATATAATTAAGGGTTATTAACAGCAGAATTCAGCTCAGAAAACTATTTCATTGTGTTTTGAATAAACTACTATAACATTGTGATTTTTTTATACTGTATATTATTTTGTTTGCTGATTTGCTACACAGAACGTTACTTATTTAAAAGAAGTTATGACTTTTTTTTTTAATAGTTGTGATACAAAAGCTGAGGGTCTTTTCATGCAAAACGCAATTAAATAGTTTTTCTAGATATAAAACAACATATATATATAGATAGATATAAATATATATATACACCGTCTATAAAATAATACATATATAAATACACAAATAAAATGAAATATAAAATAAAAAATGTAAAAAAAGCTCAGAAAAGCTGATTCACATGGGAACATGTGTCAGACAGACGTTTTCTAAAAAAGAAAACAGTTCAAGACAAAATTGCAAAATCACAACTGATCATTTTGGAACTGGCTTTTGTGCACGTGAGTGTAAGAACGCTAAATCCTCGCAGCGTCCACGTGCCTTGTGCATGGTGGGAGACTCCCAGCTGTGCTAATCCCCAGTGCGGGTGAGGGGGAGGTGAGACGGAACAACCTCCTGACCCAAACTCGTCTCGGCCAATTAGAAGCCCCGGTGGCGGTGACCTCATCGGCCGGTGTCTGTCTCGCCATATGCTCGCTGTGTCCATGTTGGTCCGTTTACATTAATCCCGCGACGTGAAAAGCTGTGACGTGTCCGGCTGGCCTGTGATCAGTTGTCCTCCGTCAATTTCGGAGCTTCGGTGGGCGCCCTCTCCCGCTCTTTCCCTTCTCTCCTCTCTTCCTGCCCTTTGTCATCGTCTCTTGGAGCCAACTCTGTGAAGAACTTTGCTGTCCAGATCACTTAAGGCTGCTCAGTAGTTCCGCGGCGCACATCCACCGTAGGTACGCTGCGGTGCCGGTGCTTGTATTAATGGTTGTGCGTCGGTGAGTACGCACGTAGACCACCGAAACGCTACAGTAGATGGCAGTGTCGAGTCTATTTTACCACGGACGTGATAAAAACGGATCGCAGATATTTATCACCACAAATTGAGTGTCATTTTTTGGTCTTTAGAATTAGAAGATTTTGTGTCGTATTAAAATGGACATATTTTGGGGCCCCCTCGGTCAGCCTCTCTTCGATCTGCTACACCTTGTTTTTCACTGTGGATGGAAATTAGCGGCAAACACTGGGAACAAATAGCGGGAAAAAGTGGACCAATCGCAGCCCTTGTGGTCTTGCGACGCCCCGACGTGTAGTTACATTTCTGGAGGGGTGCATGGACGCTACGGCGGCGGCCTCTGCGGACTGCGCTGGTGACGTGGAGACCCACGGCGTACCTAAGCCTGGCAATTCGACACAGAACTAATATTAAAGGCAGCCTTTAGCTGTTCATTATTGTGGACGGCCAAATGGATTCCAGGCAGGAAATAAATTGATCCAGTGGAAGAGGTCATCCGACAATGTCTACTCCTTTTGCAGTTGTTTATTGAGAGGGGAGTAACATAATACATTGTGAACTTGGAATGCGGCCCCTCGCGTGGTCTGCAAAACCTATTTTATACTGCTTTCATGCGTTGTAAACCTGACATTATCTGTACTTTATCCGGATGAGCTGTATATTTGACCTGGACCTTACTTTTACCCAGCCAGCACCCTAGTACGAAGTCCGGGCAATGTCCAATTGAGCCCATGTGTGAACGGAGCAGGTGATTGTCCGGATCGCTCACGGCGAGTGAATGGCCGTGATCGCGTGTTGATGACGTCTCTATCATGCGCCAGTTGTTGACACGTGTGCGGATTTCGTGCGCGGAGCGTGGCTATCTGCGTAGGCTTGGCAGATTAACGATGAAATCGTCTGTCGGCGGTCGACTCCATCGGTCGCGTTTGACATTGATGACGGATCATTTTTTATTTTCTTTTTTACCCGGCAGGAAAAATCAGAGCACCGCAACGGTGTAAGCGCAGTTTACCGTGTTCTGAAACTGTCTCTCGCTCTTTCCATCCAACGCTGTTGAGAAACTACTCAGGATCTCACTTTCCCTCCACAGTCCCGTAGAGAAACTTTGAAAGGCGCAGGTGCTCAAAAGAAAAGGCACATGGACCCCCTGCTCCCGTTCTAGGCATTTTGCCGCTCTGGGGAAACGGAGCAGCACAGCGGAGCGCAGGTCACTGGGAGGAGACGTCCCCTCGGGGCGCCCGTGATCTGCACTGTGCGCACATCGCCGCCCCCCCCTCGCACTTGGGTGCCGCTCTATAAATCTGCAAATCTTGTCATTATAATACAGCAACATATCTTGTAGAGAAAGATTTTGGTGTATTTTATTTCCTTAGTTTCTTAACTGGAAAATGAAAAACGTCAAAAACGTAAAGAAAAGAAAATTGGAAGTTTTTTTTTTTTGCTTCTCCTCCAGACAGCGGTGCGTGCGGTCTCCTGTGCCTTCTTTTTGTTTACATCTATTTATTTTCGTTTGTTGCAACTGTGTTCCGTTCCAAAAAAGACCTGTGTGTCTCCAGGCGCACACATCCCTGATGCTATGGGACTTAATTCAGTAAGAGCTGGATGTTTTTGTGTCAATACTCGTAAATAATAAATCCTGCACTTCTGGAACGGGGAGACCGCATTTGCAACATTAAATGACTATTAAGCACACATGTTTAATGTTGCAAATGCGGTCTCCCCATTCCGGAAGCGCGATTGGAATGGTGCGATACATCCGTATACACGGAATACCAACGCCTGTACGCATGGAATACCAAGTCTGTAGCCTCGTCCGCCATCTTGGGTGTGCTGTTAAACTCTGCAGCGTCATTGCGTCACGTCCTGCCTCCTGCACGCTCTACCCAGGCTCCGCCCATTGTCTCAACCAAACGGAGGATTTCCAGGTCGTGTAAACGCGTTTGACACAGACAGTCGCCGTTTTTTTGCTACATGTGTGAAAGGGTATATCCGGATAACCAGGTCCGGACATTGTCCGGAGAACATGTGTGAAAGCAGCTTTAGCGTCTTTGTTTATGGAAGTGACGTCACCTTTCTTCTTGGCGTGTTATGCCACTTACACAACAATGAATCCAGGTGTGTGTAAAACTAGTAAGATGGTTGAACTCTATCAAAAGAGTTTCACGTTGTGACTTCACATCACATGGAATATGGAGGAATGATCTAACGGGAATATTTAACTCCACGGTTTAACATTAATCTACTATTTATAAATCAAACTCGGCTTTGAAAATACGTTGAGAGATGAAAAAAAAACAAAAAAGGAAAACAAAGGAACGCAAATCTGGAAAAATCTAATTTTCCTTCTAGAACGCTTTTTTCAACTTATTTGGCAGCTCCTGGCGATTTTAGAAACGCGAGACAATGCGGGTTTTTCTGCGGTGGGTCACATTTGTGCATGCACCCGGAACCTGCGGGCGACGGCCGACGACCGGTTTGTTTACGTGTGGCCAGTACCGTTCAGCTTAATGACAAGTTCACAAGTAAGAAGAAGAAGGTCTCGTTACGCATGCTCCTTCGATTAAGATTCAAGAGGTTTATTCGTCACATACATCTACATACTTTCATACATATATGCAGTGAAATGTCAACATCACCGGAGACGAACACATCTGCCTGAATCTCAACGTCATTTTGAGCCGACACTGACGCAGCCATGCCAACATGCTGGTGTCGCCGGGGTTTCCAGGGCGGAGCGGAGCGAAGTAAAAAACAAAGAGTTTCGAGGTAATTTGTACTTTTAACCGCTTTAGAACAGCCGCGACAGCAGCGTCTATCGTGTCGGTCGCCATTGTTGGGCGGCGCACAACTTGACCGTTTTTTTCATGTCATGATGCCGGACTAGAAGAGTCGGTCAACTCGGTGGAGAAGGCAAATCAAAGGTCTGCACCCAGGCCAGCGCGACATCGAGGGTTACAACTTATCATCGTCCCCTACTGGCCTGGTCAAAAACACGTGCTTTCAGAAATACCCACATACGTGTGGACAAGGACTTACACCGCAGCGTCAACGTGCCACACAACGCGTCAGCACGTCTGGAAAAAATAGGTGAAATGCCAGGAGTGCGTGTGTTGTCTGTCGGTCGCGACTGACACGGAACCGAGCCGCGAAAAACCCGCCCGCTCCCGTCTTCTGAACGGGCTGTGCCGAGGCCAGCTCATCCACCCACCGTCCTCCCATCCACCGTCCACCCACCCCAGCTCTAGTCATCCACCTCCTGTGGCGGCAATCTGTCATCCTGTCCCCTGCCCCGCCCGCCGCCAAGCACGGGTGATGCAACTGGCTGATTGGGGGGTGAGGGCGGTGACTGCCTACCTAGCAGGAACTGGCACACACACACACACACACACACACACACACACGCACCGTCTTCAATGTTCTACACATATGCATATACGTAAACCACGCTGTTACTTCCACTCCCTGCAATGTCTGGGCTAAATATAGTGTTGAAACTGTGTGTGTGTGTGTGTGTGTGTGTGTTTCCGTGTGAATATGGTTGCGTTGGACAATACGACAACACAAGCGAGCACGACGGTATTATCTCACAAGCAGGTTGCACTTTCACACCTCCGCCGCTTGTTGAATCATCAACACAGTCATCGGTGTCATCGGTGTCATCTGCACGGCGTGTTTGGAAGGAAATGAAGTTCTTCGCACAAAGGGGAAGTGAGAGTTTTTCCACGCTATGTGTTTTTGACCCGTCAAATAATCTGACATTTTAACTCGTATTATGAACAACGAATGACCCAATGCAATCATATCAAACGGTATGTTTTCATCAAGACATTGACAAAGGAGTAGAAAAGTCATAGGGACAAACATGATAATATATTTATGTATTATATTTCATGTTTATTGTGCATTACCATTTTTTTTTCCTCATCTTCTGTTCAGCATTCTGGTTCACTGCCAGCTTCATTTCATGAGCTGTTCTCTATTCTTTTGGTGTATTTTCTATTTTTTGGGTGACTTGTTTTATTTTGTATTATTTTATTCTTGTTTATTTAGCATTAGGTTTAGTGTATATTGTCATATTTATTGTGTACAGTCAACCATTAGACATTTTCAATATATTGGCATTTTTTTCTTTTATTTTTTCTTCCATTACTTTATTATTATTTTTGACGTAAGCTGTTGCCGACACTGCAATTTCCCTGTGGAGATAAATGCAGTATCTATCCATCCATCTATCCATCCATCCATCCATCCATCCGTCTGTCTGTCTATCTATCTATATCTAAAACAGAAGAAAGATTAAACAATAAGAAGGCATAACTACGTTCTAGTAACAATGCAAGACTCACAAAGCCTCTTAAATGACTCGGGAGCCATGAGTCCCTTTGCCCAAACACCAACTGAATCAAACAAACCCTTTAGCAACCTGAGTTTGTTTCCACCGAGACAACCCCTAAAAAAACCTTCTGTCCCTCCCGTTTTAACGTTTGTGTTATTAAAACACAGCATATTAAAAAATAAATAAATGCATTGAGACGGTGTGAGACAGAACAACGCAGAATGCACAGCAGCACCACGCACTCAACCTGATCCTCAACCCTTTTCCACGTCAAGGACCCGGGTTATTTATCCCGGAGGTCAATTCACTTGTTGCGGCAGAGAGGACGGACCCTCGCAGCCACGCGGGCACGGAAAGTATGATTTGACCATTAGTCTCCGCAGGAGCCTGAGAAGTTTCTTTATTGCTGGATACAATTTTGTGCAAACTTCGACGTCCGTCTATACTACAGTGGGAGAAATAACAGTGAAATCATGATCCAAAACGGTCATTATTCCACATTCTCTAATGGGGCTCACGCCTCGAGAATGGAATAATAGTGAAGTTTAACTATTAATTATTATGCTGGGGACCTCTTGAAGGACCCCTGGACGTGTTGCTTTTTACCGATGAAAGGTAATTGTCAGAAATTAGCATTTTAATGCAAGACATCATCATGATCATCTGATCTCCGACCTGGGGTTCGGTTCTGGAAGGGATGGAGTGAGGAAAAAGAAAAAAAAAACAACCCACAAGTAATTAGACAAAAACAATTTATAAAAAGGCGAGAGAGAGAGAGAGAGAGAGAAAGGAAGTACGGGAGGATGGGAAATATGCCAGTAAACCCCCCCCCGCGCGTTGTTTTATGTAACTGCCTCATAAGAAGACATTACTCACAGGGTGCTCGGGCTCCTTCTGCCTCCCTGCGTTGGCAGAGATTTCCAAAAAACCGACAGGCACACACAGAAGCTCTATCCTCCAAAACATGCGCACGTCTGCTATTTATACAGCCTCATTAAATGTATAAAAGAAGAGAGATCAATAGCACAGAGCGCCGACGGTTCTCCCAGTGCCCACTGTGTCTTTAATCCCGTCGAGACGATGGAGCAGAATTTTTTCCAGGGCAAACATGCGACGCGACCCGGTCCGGCGGCGTTAAATCGATGTGCAATCGAGGCTCGCGACAGAAACCGTTACAGCAGACACACGCAACGAAGCTGGGGCTGAAAGTAGGAAGAGCAACGTCTAGTTATGCTGCTCCAAGGCGTTCACACGGAATGTAATGTTAAAATGGGAGTTTCTTCATGATATTCCCTATTGCCAAAAAACAGGATTTGGAAGAAGAAACACTCATTTGCAACTTTTCCCTTTCTGCGTGTGTACGCTTATTTTATGTCCGGTCATTTCTGTATCACATTATGGTAAAATTATCTGGGGAAAAAAAACAAAACACCATTTAATTTCTTAATCTTTTTTTTTTTTACTTTTTACAAAACCCCTGTCCAATTGAATTATCTTATGAATGCTGTCAAACTCCATTATCCAAACCTGCAATTAACCAAAAGATAGGGAACATTTTCAATATGCAATAACCTAAGCATTACCAATAAAATAAACCCGACAACAAACAACATCCAGACTTTTCCCACCGTCTCTCCTCCAACTAACCTGAGGAATTCTTTGTTGGCGTCCTGGCCGGGGAGATGACATCTACCGTACGCTCTTCACCCCAGCAAACCTTCCTCCTCCTCTCTCCCTCGTCCTCTCTCTCTCACCTCACCGTCGAGAAATACCCATAGTTTCCAAGCTGGACGTGCATGGAGAATGGAGAATACCCGGACAGAACTCAAAGCTCACTCTCCATCTCTCTCCCTCTCTCCCCCCTTCTCTCTCGCCAACATGTGTTTGTCACTCCGAGGTGTCGGGCTCATAAGGCTGGTGGGCACAAGTGAAAGGCATGTTCTGGCACACGTCAAACCGGCAAACGCGGCGAGGGGGGTTGCCGTGGAAACATGCCAGGCGGGGGGGGGAGCAGGGAGGGTGGGGGTGGGGGGGGGGGTCACGGTGCATGTGCGAGTGTGTGTTTCTTGCGTGTTTGCGTCAACGGCGGTGTGTCGGGCGGACGATCAGAACCCGCCGCGCGTCCACGGGGACTTTACTTTCCAGCGCACGCCGGTACCGTGTACTGATTCAAGTTGGTTTAATAACGCCGGAACGCAGTCGCCAATGAGCTCGCCGATTTCAAAATGTACGATCTTTTCCGTCAATCCCATTTATTCGCTGTGCTCTGTTTACAAAAGGAAAAAAAATAATTTGCCGTTTGGAGTTACCAGGTTCGGGAAAAAGACAAAACAACCATATCCATGTGTCACACCGGGGTTTTGTGCTGGTCTGGGTCCACCGGTCAGGTTTTAAGAATCAGAGCAGAGAGCATCAGCGCAGCATCCGACCCCGATTGAAAGCGGCACCGCCCGTCACTGTCATCCAGGGAGAGAAGACTGCAGAGAGAAGACTCACCAGGAAAGGCCAGGAAATAAAAACGAAAAACACTCACCTGTGGAACCGCTAACCTCCTGTTTCTGATTTGGCCCTAGTGACACACAGGGGGAATCCTGGGAGGAGTCCATAGTCGTACACACCTGCCCTCTCTTCCATCCTTACACCTAAATTACTATAGGTGAAACCTGACCGATCAGACCATTGTTATAAACCATGATTATACATTCACCTAATTCAATGAAGTCTTCCGCACGTTCACGTAGAATACAGAGTGGTACTCCACCCAAACATTTCAGACCTCGTATCATGACGCGTTTCCGAGTCCCACCTCTTAAATATCACTCGTCGTTTACGTTCCATTCTCGCTCGGCTCTACGTCAAGGACACCGAGCAGATCAGACTCACCCCTCAGAACGTTCCCGAAAAACAAGCGGCCGATCACGTCCTCCGCAGGAGCCCCCGGCTAACCTCGCACCACGTCAGACGTGAGTAAACGGTTACGCAACGGTGTGAGTACCTTTGGCGCTCTGAGTATAAGCAACCATGTGCGGCCGTGGCAGAGGACATTTCCACGGACTGGACGGACGACGGAGCATTTCCCCCCCGCGGGGCCCCTCCAATGAGGGGAGCTGTCGGACTTCGGTAGATGATTCTGTTTGAATACGGCAGCGAATGAATCAGCTAAACGATAAACACACAGGCTCTTGAAAAACCGCTGTCTCATTTTTGAGACACACGCTGCGTCCCGAATGGCCCCCAGGCGTCCCATCTAGTAGGGGTGCAACGGTTCACGCGAACTCACGGTTCGGATCGTATCGCGGTTTTGAGGCACGGATCGGATCATTTTTCGGATCAGCGAAAAATAAATAAAAAAAGGGAGACAAATATAGCTTGGCTTTCTATTTATTCTGTAAAACACTTAGAGAAAGGAAGTTTTGCCCATGGCCTTGAATGAAAACAACATCAAGATGTCCAATGTTTAAATAAAATCTTATACGTATACGTATACGATTTTACGTATAAAATATTCAACACAATGGGGCACGCGTGATACCTACTTCCTTTAAACATGGCAGTGAGGGAAAAATATGATTAGATTCACCCCCAGTAACTGAATTTAATTCCAGTAACCGTAACCAGTATCGTGTTCAATTCCTCACATTTATAACAAACTAAATTTCATGAAAATGGGTTGAGAATTAAGCGAGGAACAGTCGTTGTTCTAGAGAAGTCTGCATCTCTCAATGCACGATTCGATTCGATTGAAACATACGTATTTTTTTCAGCACTAAGGCCATCGAGTCTTGATTTGTAAAGACAACACTTGTTTTTCAATAAGTAACTTTGAGTCCAGCCACATTAAATCATTATAAATATATTTTTTTGTCGTGGAACAAATATAAACACAATATTTCATACAATTTCACGGATAAACTAAATGCTTGGGAGCCTTGGGAGCTCTTTTCAACGAGCCGGATCACCCTGCCCACTGAAAAGAGACGAACCTTTCAACACTACAATAAGTGCGTCTCTTCCCCTCCGCCTACCATGTCTGTGTCGGCTCTGTGCGTTCTTCTCCAATCTGACTTTTTTCCCATAATTCTGTTCATCAAATCACAGCATCATGTTCTCTTTAACATTAATATCTTATATTATCTACGGTATCTTTGATAAGATACCGCACCGGTACCTAGCGGCACTTCTCACAAGCTGCCGTCTTTGTTCTGCCCTCTCAAGTGGACAAATCAAGTGGACATATTGTAAATATATCACTGTATTTAATTAAATCGGAGTGCACTTTCTCTTTAAACTATTTGAAGGCACAAGCTGCGCTCCGGCTGAGCTGCGGCTCCTGCGCCGCGGGCTTCCGTTCGACCCCTCCCGCCCCCTCCCCACAGATGTGCTTCAGCGATACAGAACACAGGTTATTTTCAGGTAACGTTACATGAAAGGTCACATTTATGCAAATCTGATTGTGGTTTCGAAATTAGCAACGCTCATTTCGGTCCAATTTCCATTTGGAATCGGAATCGTGACGCCCCTATGAACAAACCATTGCGCTTCAGAGTGAAACACAGCAGCATCTGTCTTGTCTATCTCCTTTGCACTGCAACTCTGCTTCCAAATTGAGGGATTTATTACTTTGAAAGGTAACAGCGGCCGTAAAACTGTTCTTCTGTTAAAACTGTTAATTTTGCAATTAATCTGCGGTTCACATGCGAGCCGAACCGTGGAGGGGGGGGTGATCCGTACGGATCACGGATCACCTACGTTCCTTTACACTGCTTCCATTTAGTACGATTTTGGTGTTAACGATAGTCCTGACAGACAACTTGATTTACTTCAAAATGATCTTTATTTATTTGGCATTGTTTGCGGTTGGGGTCTGGGCTCCACTGCTCATCGCTCCTGGCGACGTGAACAGGCAACATAGGCGTGCTTAATGAGAAAGCAATATAGGAGTGACGAGCTTGTACCTCTCCATTGCATAGAGGAGTTGAGCCCCCTGGATGCAGGGGAAGTGGAGCGCGCGCGCAGCAACACAGCAGGAAGCAGAGCAGGAAGCAGAGCAGGAAGCAGAGCAGGGGGCAGAGCAGGCCCATAATGACGTGGAAGTGTGCGGCGCAGTCGAGTTGTCTGACAGAACTAGCTCTGCAAGTGACGCCTCATTGTGCTCAAATAGGATGCAAAAACAACCAGGGTGACATATTACATCAGGTTAAGTGTCTCAGCATGCAAACACTGCACACTGCTCTGCTAAGCATATCCCACAATGCACTGTTTTCTCTGCGGCATCATCGTCAGCAAGTCGAGCAGCTACATGGCCACGTGTGTCCCAGAAGCCATCTTTCTTTTTCCTCATACTTAAGTACGCTGGACTATAGCATGCACATAACACATAATATGTCGTTCGCCATTGAAAAAGCAGCGGAAATAAATGGAGAGCGGAAATAAAGATTTTGCAGCTATCAGTAAAAGCAAGTGCCAGTGCGTGGACTGAGGAGCATGTTGAGTCGAATGTTATACCAAACTTCCATATCGCTTGAGAAAACATCCAATAAATGGCATGAAGTGTATTGTGTGGATCCCGGGGGCTCCTGCCAACACTTTGGGCAGGTGCGAGGTTATAAAAAGTGAGCTTGAAATGAAATGCAGTCGCAGGGTAGAATACGCGATCATGTTGTGGTTCTTTTAACTCCGGACTCGACGATGGAAGAAAAGCTCTCGGCCCAATTTAATCTTCTCGCCACAGAGCACTAGAGGGGGGAGACACTGCAGCGCTGGTGCATCCACGTGCTAAGCCCTGTCTTTGTGTGGTCTGCATGGCGCCAATACACAGATAATCTAAGAGTCATGTGTATCGAGCAGCCGCCGGTGTGGACGGTCGGCCAGGGCCCAGATTGATGGTCGGCCTGTTACAATCCTCCAAACCACACACACACACACACACACACACACTCTCTCTCTTTCTCCATGCATCACATTCTAAGACTACAATCACAATGCTGGCAAATCACACCAATGCCGGTTTCTCTCGTCTATTTACACAAACATAATATCACGAATCGTAGGCTGAGAAATCAGTAAAAAATGAATCCAACTGCTGAACCCACAATATATTCATACATCCATTTATATTTAATAGACGTTTTCAATGCGCTGTTGCCCATGTAAGTATAAAGGCCTTGCGAGGGCCTTGGACCAGCATAACCATCTTGAATCCATTTAGATGTGTTTTATGTAACAATTGATTTTCTTAATAACACTTTAGCGTAATGGTTCTCCACTGGAGGGTCCCGATACAAAACTGGGTCGCAGGTCGATTCTGAGCAGACGGGGCAAATACTTTGTCAAAACAAAGCTATGCCAACACAATTCAGTGGTTTACCTGTGGGGTTCCTGGTGTTATCATGAGGCCGATTTGCATTTTTAATTGCTGTCTGTATAAAACAGTATTTTGGAAGCACAAGAAAATGGCTGCTATTGTTTCAGTGGCTTTTTAATTGATTTTGGTTGTTTCCCCTAATTACACCTTTGGATTGTTTAGCATTTTTAGCACAAACTATACATTTTGTAAAATAAATTTGAATGGTTCAAATATGCAAATTATGCTTGGGTCCTGACTTCATGACTTACAAAACAGAATGCAGATGTTTTCCAAATAGAATCCAAATATTTCCGTCCCCGTATTGTGATAAATTTTAGATAAATAAAACCACCCAAATAATGACATCATCGTTTCACGACAAAACAACAGCGCTGAAAGATCAGAAATTACAATATCAAATGATCAGCCAGCCTTACATTAGTTCTCTGTCATTGAGCTTTGTTTACTAACCAACAGTATTCCTCTTTAGATAGTATTCAGACACCAGTCCCGTGCGCGGCTGTACTAACCTCATTTACCAACACGGACTCAATATCCCCGTCCGAATCTAAACGTAATCCCAAAGCATGGCATGCAGTGCTCCACGTTCCAGTGCTGGAACGCAGATCAGGACAGACTGATCAGATTTGCTGATACCCCCCCCGCCCACTCTGACGGGCGCATTCCAGGTGTGGTGGCTTGTGGCAGCATGTTTGGTGGCCTTTGGTGCAGTAAACACTGTTGTTCTCGCTACTTGAAGAACTCGTGCTTACACAACCACCGCCCTCCTGTGACAACAGCTTCTCTTTCCCACAAGGGTTTCACTCAGCTCAGCGCCCCCCCCCTCTATGCTCACACTCCCACCCACACCACCACCTGATTCTCTGCCTGTTCCCGGCCAAATAAGTTTGCCTTCTCTGACTTGAGTCTTGGTTTGGGCCCCTGTCTGATATTTACCTTGTGGACTTTGACTCTGTGGCGGGCCAAGTGGGCGTGGTCAAGCCGCCGCTGCAGATAGGCGGTGCAGGATCCCACCCTGGGCCCGCTAAGCTGCTGGGGATGGGGCGAATCAACGCAGGGGCTCCGCTGATTCGTCCGATCCCTCTGCCATGCGGCACAGATCGGGCGGTGTATATATGTTTTTATTTCAATTAGGAAGCTGAGGAACATAAATACATGATCTAAAATAAAAACACAGCTTTTTTTTGTTTTTTTTGGGGGGGAAACAGGGGTAAATTTGGAGAAGCGTCCCAAATTGGCGGAGAGGAGCGAGAGGAGACATAACACTCATCGTGTGGCCCCTACATTGATCATGTGGCCCCCCCAGCGGTTGGGGCCTTAAACAACCGCATAGAGTGCTTATGCTATGGGCCGGCCCTGGTGGTCAGTCAAAAAACGGCTGCTGCGTAATCTACCAGTTCTTCTGCTCATGCCGTTTCTAGTCCGGAACCTCACCTCTCTGCTCCCGAACGCCTGTCTGGAAATCTAGACACCTGCTGTTCCTTCTTCATGTTCTGCTTGTTAACTAAATGCAACCCCTCATGTATCCCACTGAGAGGTCATAAGTGGCTTTCATGGTCATCCAGCTCAGGGGACGGGCTCAGGACTGGGAGTGGGAGAAGCAGTCGGATCTCTGCTCTAGTTATCGGCGGCTAGTTATCAACTATTCCATTGAGTTTCAGACCCTCGCAGCAGAGAGCGTTTGGAATTCCTTATCGTTGGCCGACGCCTTTTGCCACAGGCTTTCTGATGTCATCAAGGACGCGCTGCTGGCAGCTCCGGACCTGCCGGCAGATATAAACACTCTCATCGCCAACGCCATCCGCATAGAAGGACGTCTCCTGGAGCGGAGGCGTGAGAGGGCACTGACCAGTCATTCCCGAGGTCTTCCGCGTCCACCCGCATCACCTCCTCCTTCCTTATCGGATCTTATCGGATTACCTTGAGAACCCCTAGCGACTTGCCCATGCAGCTTGGCAGGAGCAGGCTGTTGTCGGCGGAACGACAGCACCGCCGGAAGGAGAACTGCTGTCTGTACTGTGGCCATGGGGGCCATCACGTGTCCAACTGTCTGGTAAAAGGAGGGGCTCATCAGCAAACCAGAGGGCACTGGTGAGCCGCGCAATCCACTCCGAAGGACCCTCTCGTCCCCTGCGCATTGCTCAGCTGGGATTAGCCGAGCCGTTTCACACGGTGCCAGTTCTCATTGCCGCTGGAGCTGATGTAGGAGGACTCCCTACTGGCAGGGTAGCTGGGCACGCCAGAGCTCTCGATGGCCACTTTCTCTGCCACTCATTGTACTGTTCCTGTACATCTTCGCATATCAACCATCATGATACTCATGTTACATTCCACCCGATACATTCTCCTCAACTACCGGTGATGGCTTGGGTTTCCCTTGGCTCCTGACATAATCCACAGATTGACTGGGGAACGGGTTCCGTCCTACAATAGAGTTCATATTGCAACTCAGTATGCCTCATGTCTGCTCTGTCTCGTGTCCCTCGTTCTCCTCCTCCCACAGAGGAGGGAAGGAATTCCCTGACCTCTGTGGGGTACCTCCTGAGTACTTGCCACTAGATGAGGTCGTCAACATAGCTCAGGCAACCTTGATTCCACTTCATTGGCCCTACTTCTGCAGTATTGAGCTTCTTCCTGGTTCTATGCCTCCAAGGGGCAGACTATACTCTCTGTCCATCCCCGAGATGAACGCCATGGAGTCATTGGCGGCAGGTATTATTTGAGCTTCTTCATCTCCAACCAGAGCGGGCTTCTTCTTTGTCGGGAAGAAGGACAAGTCACTGCGACCCTGCATTGACTACCGTGGTCTTAACAATATAGTGGTGAAAAACAGGTACCTCCTACCACTCATATCTTCTGCTTTCAGACTCCTGCAGGGGGAAACCATGTTCACTAAGCTGGATCTCCGGAACTCTTATCATCTGGTCCGCATCAAGGAGGGAGCGGAATGGCTTTCAAGACTCCCAGGGGATATTATGAGTACCTGGTAATACCCTTTGGTCTCACCAACACTAATGCAGTATTCCAGGCAATGGTGAATGATGTTTTCAGAGACTTTATTAATGTATTTGTTTTGTCTACCTGGATGATATCCTTATCTTCCCCAGATCTGAGCAGGAGCATGTCGGCCATGTCAAGTGTGTTCTCCAGAGGCTTCTGGAGAACAAACTGTTCGTAAAAGCGAAAGAGAAGTGCAAATTCCATGTGCCCAGGGTCTCCTTCTTGGGCTTTGTGGTTGCTGAAGGTTGAAGGTGAACCCAGCCATGGGTTACTTCCCGGAGCCAACCTGCCTCCGGGAAGTAGTTGCAGAAGTTGTTGGGGTTCACCAACTTCTACAGAAGGTTCATCCGGAACTATAGCCTGGGGGCAGCGACCTCCCCAAGTTCCCCTTTCCGTTCGCCGTACTCTCTCAGAAAGTTGCTGTCGACCAAAAACGTCACCCCTGCACCTTCTTCTCTCGCAAGTTATCGCCTGCAAAGCGCAATTATGACATTGGGAACTGGAGCTATTGTGGCAGGCAAGATGGCGTTGTAGGACGGAAGGGACTGGTTGGAGGGAACGGAGCAACCATTCATTGTCTGGACTGACCACAAGAACCATGAATACACCCTGTCGGCCAAACGGCTGAGTCCCAGACAGAATACAACAGTCCAAACCAGCATACCTGAACAATCAGACCCAGGGAAGGAGGTGTCCATACCTCCTAGCGCAGTCCTGGTAGTTCAGTTGGATTCAAATCAAGAATCTCCCAATGAGGATCCTTCAATCATTCAGGGGGGTCCATTTGTTGAGCATGGGGGAGTCCCCTAGCATCCACAGACAGGACCTGACTAACCTGTGGAATTGTGTGTTTAATGCTCCAAACCGGTAATTATATCATGTTTCACCCGTTTCCATTTTAGGAAGGCTCTGAATGTTACACCCACATACTATCTTCATTCCAGTAAGAGTAATCCACACACTATTAAACTCCTATGCAGTCTTGCCAATTGCGCCAATATGAATGAATACTGTGGGCACTTGGCTGACTTTCTTTCACTTGGTTCAAGATTTGAATTCATGTGTGGCTTTCTCTTCTTTAATTTCAAGATTTATTTGTGTGTGGCTTTCTCTGCTTTTATTTCTTTTTATGAAGATTTATTTGACAAACACAAATTTAATACCTGCATTAAATGATTAAATGGGATAAAATTCAGGTAGGAGGAGAAGCGTTAACATTTACTAACGTCACAGCCTTCCGTCCACAACAGACCAATGGGAAACCTCTCGCCAACCCCCTCAACCAATGGCCATCGAAGGAGGTCAATTCTGGTCCAGCCCCCTCAAGAGAAATAAAAACATGGGGAGGCCAATGTCTCCAGCTCTCTCATGTCGACTTCTCGTTAACCTCGTACAGCGATTCCCAAGCTATGGGAAGCGGCGCACTGGTGGGCTGTGAGGGCATTGCAAGTGGGCCGCCAAATCATGGGCAAAATACATCGATTTTATTGGAAAAAAATATATATATATATATATTATTAATTACAAAAACGTTTTTAAATGTAAAAAAATAAATATTCATTTCATGGTATTTTTTCTTTAAAACCTTCAAAAATGCAACATCACTAGGTAGGAACTTATGTTAGGGCCTACTACGTTCAAGCCGGACCACAATCGAGGTGTACCTGTACATTTTTGAATAATCAAAATTTAACCTCGAGACAAAACACCAACAGGACATGTCCAAGCCACTTGAATTTTTCAATAATGAACTCAAGGAGTATCAGTGCAAGAAGAAAATCATCAAAATGTCATGTTTGGGTACCAAGAACGCAAAGGCAGTGGAAGCATCCTATCGGGTCACCCGACTCATAGCCAAGCCTGGTAAGCCACATACAATCGGGGAGAATTGAATTCTTCCTGCCACAAAAGAGAGAAGTTGGGAGAGAAGTCATGCTAGCCAATCAACCTCATCACATTGTCTGATAACTCAGTCAGACGCAGGATTGACGAGATGGCAGAGAATGTGTCAGAACAGCTGATAAGAAGCGTATGAGAGTCGTTTTTATGGAAAATGGATATGTGGGTCAGGCAAGTCGATCGGTCAAACTTTGACTCGTTTGAGAATCTGTCTGGTTTTTTTGTAAAAGGAAGAAATGTGGCTTCCCGTCACCGTGATCAATCATGTCAAAGAGCACCTGCCTGTTTTGAGGACCAAGCTGCGCAAATACCTCCCCATCCCAGATGTACAGTGCAGCTGGGTCGAAAACCCCTTTGCCTAAGCCAGACATCAAGCATTTGGTGTCTGTCATGCAACATCAGCCTTCTCATTAGGTGAGTTCATATTATTGTGCTCCTGTTATTGTTAGTTTTACGTTACGAACGTTACGCAAAAGTTCCTTGGATATAAGGGTATTTTTTTGTTTTACCACTACTGCACTGTACGTATGAGAATGCATATGATTGTACAAATATACGTCCTCTGAGAACGCATTGTTTGGCTCCCGTAATACTTCTGGGCTGATGTGGGCCATAAACACTTTTGAGATTTTCAAGTGGGCTACGAATCCGAAAAGGTTGGGAACCGCTGACCTAGGAACTTTGCTTTTCTTGCGTTGCCATGCAGCCATTTTCTCTTCGTCCTTTTTTTTCTGAAACCATGTTTACACGGCATGACCCTCCAGGGTCGCCAAGATCCTCAGAAACACTTTTATAAAATTTCCGTCTTCTATCTCAACCAGTGCGGAGCAGTATGCAGACCGGACCTCACATCGAGCCTTGCTGATAATAAATGTTCCTGGCATCACGCAGCCACACGACACCAGTAATCAAGTTATTTATAACAAGTTATTTATTTATAACTCCAACAACTCCAACAATCCAGCCGAGCCCTCATGAGTTTGACGCCGAACACCATCGCAGCATCTCACCGAACCAGGCCAAATAATACGTGGTGATTAGGAGTGCAACGTTACAGTGGGCCTACGGTTTAGTATGTATTACAATTTTGGGGCCACGGTAATGGTACGGTTTCGTTATCTTTACATTTAAGAAAATAAATAAAAAGTTAAAATGTGTATGTGGCAGGTCAAGGGGGCGTGGTTAAGCCACAGCTGCAAACAGGCGGTGCAGGCTCTCATCCCGGGGCTGCTCAGCTGCTGCGGATCTGACAAGTCCACAGAGGGGCTCCGTTGACTCGTCCGATACAGGACCAGGAAGTGATTTAGTGTTTGTTGTCCCCGCAGTAATGAACGGCGAGCTTGCGGGACATGGTGTGGACCGTGCAAGACGAGCGATCTACCCAACGCTAAGCCTAGGCACCAATCTAGTGGACTATTTCCTTATTTGCATGCAATAAATACACTCCAAACTTCGTTGTTTGAGCTCAGTCTGCCTCCTCTCTCTCATTTCCTGGCCCTGGGCGAGAACATACCTCCACAAGTGGCACCTGAACAGGATAGAGCAGCGCGAGGCAGAATCCCAGACGCCTTTCCCACTGGAACAAATGGTGGCGGCCCTCGTCACAATGCGGGAGTAACAAGCCCTGCAGCTCCGGGTAATGGCGAGGGTCCGTGAGCATGACCAGGAGGCGCTCTGAGAGAGCCAGCAGGCTATCCACCTCCTCTTCCGGGAGCACACCAGACAGGGAGAGAAATGACCGATCCCGAGGCATAATTCGCCAACTTTGAAAAGATGGCCAAGGGGGTCGGCTGGTCGGACCACTAGCGGGCATGGTGGCCCGGGTAGCGCATGCCCTACCCCCGGAGCAGTGGACGAGCTACGCTGTCGTCCGGAGGGCGGTGATGGAACGTGTTGGGAGAACACCTGAGGGCCACCTCCTGTGCCTCTGGTAACTCCCCTATGACACTGGGGGCCGGCCGTGCCTGCATGCCCAGCAGCTCCTGGACGCGGCCCAGCGGTGGCTATGACCGGAGGAGTGCTCCCCACACCAGATCATCGAGGCGGTGGACACTGAACAGTTTGTGGACAATCTCCCGGCCCACACCGCTAGCTGGGTGCGTTGCCACCGGCCTCCCTCTAATCTGCCGTAGCCCTCACCAAGGACCACATCGAGGCCTATGCGCACACATCCGCCTACAATGCTGGCCCGGAGAGGGGCCCACTGAGGGAGTCGCGGGACGCCAACCGTTGGGGACCGCGGAGGGGCCCATGCCTGGATCGGGCGAGGGAGTCGTCGCGGGACCGGCCAGTGCCAGCGCCGAGGACCTTGCAGCCCTCACCATCCACCTCCCTTCTCCTCCTAGTGGAGGATTCCCTGAAGGACAAACCACCGGTGGGAGGGCACCTCCTACGCCCCCCCTTCCATTTTCTTTCAAACCTTTAAATAAATACAGGCCAACCGGCACTGTTTTCACTTCCGCCTGCCTTCTCTCTCTCATTTCTTGGTCCTGGGCCAGAACACACCTCCAGAGTGTAAAAATATAAAAAAAATAAAAGTAAAGTCTGCCAAATATAACTAGTGTAGCGTTGACTGTAGGGGGAGGGGGAGACAGGGGTTCAAGTTCATTGGTTAGTTATAATTTGCATAAGTTCATCTGATTGGGGAGATGTCCAGGATAGTGTGCTAGCCCAGGGGGTTATTTTCTGACTGGACACCTTGAATCAATCAATGAAGGTGACACACTTTACAAAAACATTTCTATGTATTTTTATCTCGTGTTTCTATTGAAAAGGCTTGCGTAGCCACACAAAGTTGGGGGACAAAAAGAGCCGCCACCCAGAGTTATGGACCTATTAATCTAACTTCCAACTTTACCATTTTTATTATAAAATTGGTGGAGCCAAACTAAATTATAAATATTAATTATAGGTCTTCAGCACACTACACAGATGATGGCTACGCAGTGGGGAGCACACACCTTATGTCTTATTGACTGTCCCAGAAGTCCTTTACCAACCCAGGCTTCTGACCTGCCACCTAGAGTTACGTCCCGCAGCCAAGTGTGGGCAAAGTGAGAATCAATGTCCAGCAGCGTGTGTTGGACCAAATCCTTCATTGGCTGGCCTTTCAATTAAGGACAGTGGTGTTTTTTGGAGGATGACGCATGAGAGGGTTATCTAGGCTAAGTGGATGGATTTGCAGGCTAGACTGCCGTTGGGCTGAGCGACTGCAAGCCTAAGGATCAATAGACGGTACTGTCGACGGTAATAGGCACTGTCTCAACCCTCGCTCTCTCTCTTTCTCCAAGAAAGTTTGATATTGAGCATTTCTGCTTCGCTACAGTACCTTGTTTAGAATTTGCTCCATCCTCAATATGCGTATTTCACAATTGGATGTTCAATGTACATCACGACACAGCAGTCAAGGATTGCAAAACAACATCTCTGAGGGCAATTTGGGAGAGTTGACCTATATGTCCCTGATCTTGCAATTCTTCCCATCGCATGTCATTCGTTGACGTGACTAGATCTTTAATTAAGTGTAATGGCATTTGCATCCCAGCCCAACCAGCATTTCCCTACCCCGCTCTGAAAGAGAGAAGTGAGCAGGATGGGATAGGAGGAGAGAACAGTAAGCCTGTTGTCGGGAAGCCCGGAGATGTTCTGCTGGGTCTTCCAGTCAAAGGGCTATCATCCCCTCAAGGCAGATTCTATGGATAAGATATTCTGTGGCTGCCTGGTGCCTTGGATATCGAGATCAAAATCATATTTAGGGTATTCATCATTTTTGAAAATGTCTCTGCCTGATAAAAAAAAAAAAACCCATATCTTATATGATGTTTACAACATTGTCGTTTTTTTTTTCAATACTGTAGCCATGTTGTTGGAGGAGATGTTCCATAACATGAGAGAAAACAGTGAAGGATATTATCTTGGCAGTATTTACTATGCATGAAAGCCATGAGCGCCATCATACATTTTTTTCAACTTTTTTTTTTTTTTTTTTTAAATCATAGAACAATTATACTCTCAAATAAGATACGATCATATTTTAACTGATAGCGCATGAAAGATAATATTATGGGTGAAATTTTGTGACCGAACAAACATTCTATGGTCATGAAAAGGGAATAAACAATAATACTACATGGATACTAAATAACCAAAACGTATACTAACTACTAAAATTGAATAAATCATTTTTATGGATACTAAACACTGGCATGCTGGTTTTGGCCCACAATACAGCTTAGATTGCCCTGTCTACAGGACATCAGCAACCAACTGTTTTACATGGACAGTCAACAGAGAGGCCAGCGTCGGACACCTCCCGTCTGCGCCCCATCACCACACCAGGCTGGAAGGATCCCACCGTGGGGAACACGGAGATGGAGGCCCATACTTAAACCTCACCCACAAAAAACACTCCGAGGTGCCTGCCGGCTCAAACGCCTTCCACCCCGGCATCCCTCGACCAGCCGTGCCCGCTGAGCCCACATCCAGATCGAGCGGCCTGTAGCTCCAGACGCGCGAAGCTGGAATGGGCTCCGTCTCCCGGCGCTCGCCTCGACGTTTCGCTGCGTCCCGTCCCGCTCCGCAGCGGAGGCACAACGACGGGATATGTCGCCGTCTCTCTCTCTCTCTCTCTCTCGGTCTCTCCGCATCAAGTGCATCCGAAACAAAAGGGGATGGAGCCCACGTCTCCTACTCACCGTCGCTCAGCATCCTGGTCCCGGCCGCCCGGGTGAAGGTTGACGCTTCTGCAGCTCCGCCGCCGCGGACATCGCCGCGCGACGCGTCGAGCCCAAACGCCGCGACCGTTTGATCGTCTTCGAGATTTTATTTGATTATTTTTAATATTTTTTTGAATTTCGTTGTAATACGATCCAATGGCTGAATCCTTTCCGCTATTGGCTCGGGCGACGGAGCGGACGGGTCCGCCGTGCGACGGGGTGGTTTAATATGAACAATAATAATAACAATAACAATAATGATAATAACAACAACGCCCCGCTGGTGGATAGAAAGCGCACAGCGGAGCAGACGAGCCTTTTACGACATTTTACAACGCCCCCCCCCCCCCGTTACACGCTCGAATCCCCCGGCGGTGCCGCGCGGTGCAGCGCGGTGAACGCGAACCGTCCCCGCGTCGCGATCCTCGGGCGTCGGAATGACATTTGTGACGCGCGACTCGCGAACGATCCGTTCGGGAGTGAACGAGTCGTTCCAGTGACGCCTGAGTCGGGAGCGACCCCCTCCGGCGGGAGAGCGGGGGGGGGGGGGAGGGGGTCACTAAAAGTCATTACCGGCGACAAGATTAATGCGGCGGCTGGGGGGGGGGGGGGGTGCTCGAAGGCGGGAAGAGCCGTGCATTACACCGACGGAATCGAATGAACGAACGAGTCGGAAAATCGAACGACTCAGTGTTCGCCGAGCGACTCGTCCAAAACCGAATGCGAAAAAAAGGGGTCGAAGCTTTGCAGAGCTGGTCCAATGCAGCACGTTCACATCACTCACTGGAGGACTTCCTGTGCAGCGCACTGCTAAAAGCTGCTAAAAGCTGCTAAAAGCTGAGAGCCCGTGTGGTGCATCCATGCAGATGTGCTCATAATTAAATGGTTGTGTGGTGGTGATCCATTGTTATTCATCATTAATAGGCGGCAATAAACTGTAGACTACAAGTCTATAAACACTATCTATCTATCTATCTATCTGTCTGTCTGTCTGTTTGTCTATCTATCTAGCCGTCTGTCTGTCTATCTATCTATCTGTCTATCTATCTATCTATCTGTCTATCCATCTGTCTGTCTGTCTGTCTGTCTGTCTGTCTATCTATCTATCTGTCTGTCTGTCTGTCTGTCAGTCTGTCTATCTATCTATCTGTCTGTCTATCCATCTATTTGTCTATCCGTCTATCTGTCTGTCTGTCTGTCTGTCTGTCCATCTATCTGTCTGTCTGTCTGTCTGTGTCTATCCATCTATCTGTCTGTCTGTCTGTCTGTCTGTCTGTCTGTCTGTCTATCTGTCTGTCTGTCTGTCTGTCTGTCTATCCATCTCCGTACCTATAGGATTTCGTTTGGAGAAGGGGGTCACCTGGTTCCAACAATGACGACAACAGTTGCCGAGCAAGTCGCGTCCTTTAATGAAAAATCAGATTGTGAAAAATAAATTGCGACAGTCGCAGCAATGGCAAGTGGTGTTTTGCGGCGACAAGGCACTACACAGAAAACAACCAACAACAACAGCAACGACAACGACAACAACAACGACAGGAGACAGTGTCGACGAGACACCTGTGTCGACGCCCGGCGGTTGTCTTACAATGGCAGGAACGGACGGAGTGAGACGCAGCCGAGGTTCGTCCACGTGTGAAGTTTTCACCGAGTGTGTGCGGGATGAAAGGGGACAACGCAGGAAAGCAGCGAATAGCTTGGTTACACAGCAGCTTAGTAAAATAACTAATACAACACGTGACTATGTGACTAATAGGGCTGGGGATTGTTTAAAAAAATTATGATACCAGTTCCAATACCAGTACCCTTAAAGTGATACCAATACCAATCGAATACTTCATTCGATACCTTGTTTTTTTCTGCTATACCATCATGTGGATGGAAGCGTTCAGTTGGGTAAAATGCCACCACTCCTCCCCATCCAAATTATTTGTACACTAATACATTTTGAAAGGGCTCAAATGATTGAAATATTTATTACATAACTATACAAAACTGTACAATGAAGTATTGGGGCAGTGCAATTTTAAACAAATAGCCAGTGCAAGACGAATGATTGCAGCGAGGAAAACCTCACATGGACACCTGACCGTTGTTTCAAGACAGACTTGAAAGACCGCGAACCAGTCCTTTAACAGACTGTTGTAGCTGCTGCTGCGGCAGTGAGCCAATCACACGTGGCGTTAAATCGAAAAACCGCTTGCGGTGATTGGCTGCGAGCAAAACCATACAAATGGTCTTTTTTTTTCCTTCTAGATCTGGGTACAAAAAGGATTGAATGCAGTTATCGTTTGACTGGAGAAGTTTAACGTTTCTAGTATTTCCCACAGTGCTCATTTACACAAAATATTCACAGGTATGGAAAATAATTGAAAAATTTATAGAGGCAATTCAGGCAACCAAAAGTGTTGATCAAGCTGTTGAAAATGGAGGCTAAAAATTGGTTAAAATGTTATATATATATATATATATATATATATATATATATATATATATATAGTGTCTTAAGTTGTTATTAAAAACATAAAATACTATATAAATATAACACAATTAAAATGTTGTATTATCTTTTATAGGTAATCTTGTAATATAGAAGCCTCAGCTATAACTCAGCTATAGTTAACGTCGCCACATTTGAGATTCATACGATCGGTACACTATTAGTGCACGTCACGTCAGAACTCACGTTCTGTTAAAATAGTTGTAAATAATGAACACATTGCATTTTTTTGGAAAAAGACTCAACCCTATATCGCTTTGACTCGACAGCGCCCCCGTCAGGTCCTGGGGAGGAAACGCAGGTTGATGGGCTTGCTGGGAATAAGAAGAATTCGGGTTTTAGGCTCCACGACCGGGGCCCCTTCTTCAGGGTGAACCTTGTAATGCTGCACCAGCTAAACCGGGAGGAAGTAAAAGGAAAAACAACCCAATTTTAGGCTCCATGAGTATTTTGGGGATTTTCTCTCATATCGGCGCCCACTGTAGACAAAACAACAGATTGCAAAACGAATAGCATTGAGGTAATATTGTTTAAAGTAAATAATACACTGTATATGTCTTTCTGAATAAGAACAAGTGTCTCTTAATAATAATGTTAATAATGTCACAGGCAACCACTTCTCCCTCCTTGTATTCACATCCTACTGTCATCCCTATTCACGTCCATCCCTGTTGGGGACTAGTTTTCCGAGAATTGTTTTTCCAAGTTCTTCCTCAAAGTTAGGTCAACAGTGCAACACTAATAATATTCCTGTTGACTTCTCGATTTCACGCTCATGGTTGCTCTCACTATATTTCCTTATTTCCTCTTATCGCTCTCTCTCTCTCTCTCTCTCTCTCTCTCTGTGTCTCCAGGTATCTCTCTCTCTCTCTCTCTCTTCCAGGTATCTCTCTCTGTCTCTCTTTGTGTCTGCAGGTATCTCTCTCTCTCTCTTCCAGGTATCTCTCTCTCTTTCTCAATTCCAGGTATCTCTCTCTCTCTCTCTCTTTGTCTCTCTTTGTGTCTGGAGGTATCTCTCTCTCTCTCTTCCAGGTATCTCTCTCTCTTTCTCTCTTCCAGGTATCTCTCTCTCTCTCTCTTTGTCTCTCTTTGTGTCTGGAGGTATCTCTCTCTCTCTCTCTCTTTCTCTCTTCCAGGTATCTCTCTCTCTCTCTCTGTCTCTCTGTGTCTGCAGGTATCTCTCTCTCTCTCTTCCAGGTATCTCGCTCTCTCTCTCTCTCTCTCTCGCCCTCAGACTCACCCGGGAGAGGGCCAGGTACATCTCCAGCTCTGCCACTCTCTTGCCCACGCAGGCACGCACCCCCACGCCAAACGGTATGTAGCTGTAGGGGTGGTGCCGGAACCCGCCTGCCGCCTCCCCGCCGGGCCCCTTGTTGGTCCTTCCGACGCGCAGCCAACGCTCTGGGACGAAGCACTCGGCGTTCGCAAACTCCCCCTCGTCGTGGCACACGGCGTAATGGCACAGATGGAACTGGGTCTGTGTGTGACAGAGAGAGAGAGAGAGACGATGAATGTGAGGGAATATGAAGACAGAAGGTTCAAATGGGTGAAACACACATGCCTTGCTCTTGGTGGATCATCCGCCGGCATTAACTCAGATGATCCCAATGTCAAATGGAGCAAAATCATACTGTACAATATGGGAAATGAGAGACACTGTTCTCATTTCAGTGTGGCCTTCACTGGTACGATGGCACATCCTAGAAGCCTCTAAAGGCCCCTTGGAGATCTCAACCCAGCCCCCCACGCTCTCCCATAAATGCTGACCTGCAGACATATGAGCATTCAGTTATTGTGTCAATGGTCACCCTTATGACCCGGGTTCGATTCCCGGGCGGCGCACCTCATTTTTTTCTGCATATCCTCACAGGAATTATTAAAGTCTTATCTTAAAGAGAAAAGCTCATTTTCAAGAGCGACCTGCGCATGACAGGAGTAGGAAAAAATTAATTTAAAAAAAGGACCGGTTGCGGACCGTGCATTTCCGACCTGGGCCTTCAGCGGGTGTCTCCCGTAAAACAATCCCAAAATCAGCTCCCCAGAAGCCCGTCGTACATCCTAGTGCGCAACCCCACAACCTGCGGAGCAAAAAAAAAAAAAAAAAAAAAAAAAAAAAACCCCACAGCAACGCTTTAAAAAGCAGCTCAATTCGCTGGTAAAGCCGCAGACCTGGCAACTCTGAGGCAGCGGCGGAGGCTTGGTGCCGCCGCAAAAGTGTGAAGCAACTCCCACCAAGGACAAATCAAAGTCAAATTCGCCAACTCGTCTATCTTTTCAAAATGAGGCCCCCCTTCACTCAGATGTCAGAGGGAGTCAGTGGACATCCTGAAGGCCACTGGAGGAGGAGTCCAGAATTCATTTTCCACACGGAGACAGCGGAGAAAAGTTTTTTTCGGACACCTTGAGGGGTAAACCCTTCCCGGCCCGAGCGTCTGTAGCACGGTGAGAGATATGTGGAATGACCGGAGCGACGCAAAAAATGAACATCATATTATATCGATAAGGAAGACACATTTTTTCTTCATCCTGAGGAATCTCACGCCTAAGGCATCGCAAAGGCAAAACGATTCGAAAGTAAATCCCCCGCACCTCACATATCTCCCTAAAACGATGTTCATAAAATACCGACAAGGACAAAATATCAAAATATCAAAGTTCAAAATAACTCAATAGCTCTCAACCTGAAAGAATCGGTCACAAAATGCAAGATTGTTTCTTGAGGATCAGGAGCAGAAAGTACCAAAGACCACCTCAAGGACGAGGTGTCGTCTCATAAACCGTCCCGTCTCCATCTCCAGGTTGCCACAATGGAATTGGGTTTCCCCTTCACAAGCAGGTGAGAAAGTCGAATCCTTGACACTTCAACTTGCCTCCGCGAGATTAGCTGACGTTCTTGGAGAACGGACAGTTCTTTGTTTTTCCAAGTGTTGCTTTAACTTTAATGCAATGACAGATAACAAAAGAGACTAACCTCAACACATTCAAAGTTATTTATACTTACAGTCAGCACATTTCAACCACTAGGGGAAGCCTGAGTCGATCACAACCTGATGCAAACAAGGCAACCTCAGATTACAACTCAGAGTCCTGTGCCTCACTGGGAGCGCTCTGTCTCGTGGAAGATAACCAAGTGTTGGCTCTACTTTTAGCTCTATCTTTGTCTCATATACTTTTAAACAAAGTATTCTTAACTGTTACGTGCTTTGTACTGCACATTTGGAAACATTCTGCTGCGTTCACTGAGGAATGTTGGCGAAATGCCATATTAAAAACGGGTCAGGGAGTTCAATTGAATACTTTTTAAATACCTTTTCAAGACAAATTTGCAGGTATAAGTACAAGTCCTTTGGACTTATTCCATAAAGTATTGCAGGTACATTATAAGTCTGAGATAGAAATCAGGAAGGTTCTGAAGTCGCTCAGCTAGCAAGGACAGTGATTAAGAACTGGAATAAATCCAAACACCACTTCGTTTTCACAGAACTTCGGACAAGCACGAAGGTGTGACGGTAAGTGTTCAGTTTAGGTTCAGGATTTTATATGATCAGAAATTTTGACTTTGATGCGTTAGTACTGGACTCATTTTGACAAATATAAACATATGGATAAATGTTGACGTTTATGTTGAAATGAAGATCGAATTTGAAAACTATTTAAAGCCCAATATTTGGGGAAAAAAATTCAAAGACCATTTCAAGCTTTCGCCTGCGCGAGCACCACGTGTCGATTACGCACATTTGAGAATTTTTCGTATTTTTCGAGCTTATAGAGCTTATTGTGCGTAATCACCGGGTGTCATAACATTTCACTGCCTATATGTACGACCGTATGTGTGTGTATGTGACAAATAATCTCTTGAACTTGAACTTCTCTGCAGGTTCTAAGTGCTGACACCTACCTTCTTTGGGAACCAGTAGTTGTCCACCACCACTTCGTTCTCCACTGTTAGGCGTCCGTTCCCAGAAACCACTGGGTACAGGCTGCGAATCAAAGGTCAGTTTTCGTTTACCAATCTGTTCTTTGCCAAAGTATTTTTGCACCAATGTTATGGCGGATAACGTGCACAGGTGTACAGGACGTACAGGTACTGCTCACTTAACCACCGAGCTCCGTTCCGAGCTCCAGGTCGTTAAGCCAATTGGTCGATAAGCGAGGACCCGTGTTATTTCACAGTAAGAGGGCGTGGCTGGAATATATAATATATATAGTGTATATAGTATATATAGTGTTATTTCACAGTAAGGGGGTGTGGCTGGAATATATAGTATATATAGTGTATATAGAATATATAGTGTATATAGTGTTATTTCACAGTAAGGGGGTGTGGCTGGAATATATAGTATATATAGTTATATAGTGTATATAGTATATATAGTGTTATTTCACGGTAAGAGGGCGTGGCTGGAATATATAGTATATATAGTGTATATCGTATATATAGTGTTATTTCACAATAAGGGGACATGGCTGGAATATATAGTATATATAGTTTATATAGTGTACATAGTGTTATTTCACGGTAATGGGGCCTGGCCATTGTGAAGGCTAGTGTAGTGAATACTGACTGCGGGAACGAGACTGAGAACGGTGATGAGATGTATATAGTGTATATGGTATATATAGTGTATATAGCATATATAGTATATACAGTGTATATAGTGTACATAGTATATATAGAATATATAGTGTATATAGTATACAGTATATAGTGTATATAGCATATATAGTGTATAGTATATAGTGTATATAGCATATATAGTGTATAGTATATAGTGTATATAGTGTATAGCATATATAGTGTATACAGGGCGATGCGTGATGAGATGCTTGATGCTGACACGTCGTGGTATCGTATACAGTGTACAATTAAGACTGGTCAGAGAGCTGCTCCTAAGTCCATAAAGTCGTTAAACAGGTAGGTGGTTCAGTGCGGAGTACCTGTACTCACAAATCACCACAATGATCAAAGGTTGGCAGATGCAAGGAATTTATCGCTGTACATTGTATACATGCAAACATACAACAAACTAACCCTGCAAATGATCACAACCTGTACTATGTTGTGTTTTTATTGGTGCTGATTATCTGTATCAGTCAAAGTCCCCATAAAATCTCTCTCTCTCTCTCTCATTGTAATGTGAGCTACAACTTTACTTGTTAACGTGTAACGGGCTCTTTTATTAAACAGAGTGTTGTTTTTTTAATGTCTGCAGCTGTGAACTGGAGAAAGTGTTGAAATAAAGACCCTTTAAAAATCCTCCTCTCTCCAGAGAGGAGGAATATTGAAACAGTGATTGTAGGACCTTGATAGATGGAGGGACAGACATGCAGACGAAGAGAAAGGCAGACGAAGAGACAGACAGACGGACAGGCGGGCGGAAGGACAGACCGTAGGGTCTCTTTAATCACGGCCTTGAGGAAAGGCATGCGGGTCAGGTCGTCCGTGGTGGGCTCCCGTTTGTCCGGGCACACCGAGGTGACCTCCCTCCAGAGCCGCTCCTGCAACCGGGCGTCCCTGGCCAGGCGGTAGAGCGTCCAGGACAGGGTGTTGGAGGTCTGGGACGGAACGGGAGGAGGAGAGAGATCAATCAATCAATCAATCAGTCGGCGAGAGCATCCACAAATTACGGTGTCAGCGAATCTGAATGAACCGGGAATCAAACAAGGTGCCTGGGATGTGTTTACCAGCCTCCTCGCTCGCCTTTACTTTGTAGTCCCATTACTGAACACCCGCGGTAAACCCGGCAATGCAGTCCAACCTGTCTGGAGGCTGCTCTGGGAGCCGGCCAGCCCAGGAGAGGAATGGCTACCGATAACACCACCACACAAGCGAAACCGGAGAACCGGCGAGGCACGTCGGTGAGCAACGCCGGGGCACCTGGTGTGTCCCTGCTTGAAATCGGAGCGGGGCCCGTCGGCAGGAATGTCACACAGGAGCTAACAAAGACATGTTGGTGCGTGCGTGCGTGCGTGCGTGCGTGACTCCTCACTGTGTCCACGCCCCCCAGCAGCAGCTCCATGACGCTGATGTAGATCTCCGGGCGGGACAGCTTGTCGGAGGAGAGCAAGTAGGTGAGATACCCGGCGTCCGCCTCCTCTCCATTCAGCGCCTGCGCCTCCAGCTCGCCGATCCTCCTGTCGATCAGCTGCCGAGCTGCCGGAGCGAACACACCAACGTGCTCAGGCACGCGCACACACGGGCGTAAGGTGGCTCAGCTACAAAGAGCTTTAAAAGCTCGACGTGAACTTGAAAAGAGCCCGCGAGCCGTTACCGTAAACAGGGCTGATTCTGCCGTGGCCAAATTAAATTCAAGGACTTTCAAGTACTTTTCAAAGCAATATTCGTTCATTTTCAAGGACTATGAGGGTTTTTCAGGTCACTGCGCCGCGTTGTTACGTCTTCGCTCGCGCAACAGCGTCTGTTCTCAGTCCCACTGATTGAGCGTACGTTAAAATACTACATGCCAACATTTGGGAGCCAAAAAAGTTTGCTTGTATCGATTTGGTTGCTTATGTCCATGGCCGCCACCCTGTATTTTTATTTTTTATTTCTTTTAAATCGATGTTTCTGCGTTTACTCTGCAACGGTATCGGGTTCCGTCGGAGGGTTCAAAGGGCGATGCGTCTTACCTACGTCAAAGAGGTCGTCCCAGGCCTGGACGAAGCGCTTCCAGAAAGGCAGCACGGCGCGGCTCCAGCGCGGCAGGAGGACGACCAGGTCGGAGAGCGAGAACATGTCGTTGACGGCGGCGATGAAGCGGAGCGTTTCCTCTGGGATGTCCTGGCTCAAGCAGCCCAGCCTGGACTCAAACAGGATGGAGGAGATCCCTGCAGGGGAGCACGTCACGGGCAGAGGTCGCGTTAACTTCCACTTCCCGCCTCCTAACTTTTTTATAATATAAGATTTCGCTTTGATTTTGGTGAAGTGTCCGTTTGCGGAAATTTTTGTGGAAAATGCTAACGAAATGTTCACGATAATATCATTGCTTTGGACTGAACCCTAATTGTGTGTGTGTGTGTGTGTGTGTGTGCGCGTGTGTATTCGGGCTTAAAATGCACGTTTACAACTGGAAATTTATTTTTGCTCCCACTCATCAAAATTTGCTTAAAGGGGACCTGTTACGAAAAACTCGCCTTTTTCAGTGCTTGTGCACGTACATTTGGGTCTCCGATGGGCCTGACACACAAACTGCGGAAAAAGGACAACTCGGTCACTTTTTTGTGAGCCGGCTTGTTCAGAAAACACGCGATGAAACAAACCGTTCAGACTGACAGCCGCTTCCTACGTCACTTGGTGCCTCAGTAGAATTAGAACGGCCCAATGACGCCACAGCCGAGTTGACCGCGTTCCAGTACAACAAGTCAGAAAAGCAAGATGTACGAGATTCAAGAGGTTAATTTGTCACATATGCACACGTACGCTCATTCATATGCGCAGTGAAATGTCTTAACGTCTAACGCCTCGGCCTGTTATGTTTGTTGTGCTTGCTCTTTCGGAATACAGAAAACTACGGAACAAATGCGGGGAACGGAGCGCTCCTCTGGGGGTCCGCAAAAATGCACATGTTCATGTCCAAATAGACTGAAAATAAACAAAAAAAACACTGTTCTGGAACACGTTCAACTCGGGTGTGACCTCATTCCCAGCCTTGACTTAGCAGGTAAGAGAAATGCAGCATTACTCCACCCGCGGCTGGATAAATTCCAAGTGCCGTCGGAAAAGTGCTTGCCTAGCTTGCCTACAGAGTGATTGCTGGGAATGCAAATATGCGCAAATATAAATTCAGCGGACCGTCCAGCACTGAGCCCAACGCCGCCCCCCACGCCGCGTTCCACGGACGGCCCCGCTCGAAGGACCCCGCCTCCGCCGGACATCCCGGAGATGGGCGCCGAATTCACAGATCCTCCTTTTGGGCGGCGACGAAATCAGAACTGAAAAACGCGCTTTCCGAGGACTCCGACTTGCTCAGGAGTGAACTACGGGCGGCAGAGATGGGAAATATCAAACAATACGGCCGCCATCCGCTCTGAGACGGAGCGGATGAAGGCGACGATCGAAGAGGTGGAAGGCGGAGCCTCGGCGACTTCGCCGACCACGGTGACTGACTGGAAAGCAGGGACGACAGAGCTCCCAGCGAAATGTGACGACGCGGAGGGAAGAAGGAGGAGCTGCCACATCAGGGTGCCGGGGGGAGCTGAGGCCAACGGATCCAGCTCTCCTGCGTCGGTGTCCAAGCCCCTGAGAGGAGCGCTACGGCCGGACAAAGCCGCGCTGGTAAACTCCGCTGCCGTCAAGACGGCGGTCGAGGCGCCGAGCTGTGCGCGTGTCTCCCGGCGGGGAGGGGAGTTGCTCTCTTTCCAGGCGACACCGCCAGCGCCGCCGGGGCCGGGGCCGGGGCGTTCACGGAGGTGAGGAAGCTGCTCCGTGACCGCCGGGGCGCCCGGTTTGGCGTCGTGTTCCCGACTCCGCATCACGCACAACGGAGAAGGAAAGGAGTTCACCGAGGCGAACAAAGCGATGCTTAAGAAGAACATCATCCCTACAACAGGGTGTGAATATGAGACCGAGCTTTATGTGCTAATACCATATCCCAGTTTAAATGTCGCCCCGAGTGGGAAATAATTTACGTTTGCATTAATAGGAGGTGGGTTAGGCCTGACCAGAGGACTGTTTTCAGCAGCTGTTCCTCTCCTCCCCTTTTATTGAGAGTGGGGCAACTTTATACGTTGCCGGCCATCTTGGCCAATATCTACGCGCCAAACTGTGATAAACCCACGTTCTTCTCCAATCTTTTCTCTCGTTAACCAAACATGACATCGCACCACCTTATTCTTGGCGGTGACACAAACTGTACAGTCTCCGTATGGTGTTGAAAGCCGAACTATAATCGATGAACAGCAATCTCACATCAGCCCCTCGAAACACTTCATGACCACCGAGGTGAGGGCCACGGGACGGTAGTCATTCAGGCAGGCAGGAACGACGGTGGACCTCTTGAGGCAGCACGGGAGCACTGATTCAGCCAGGAGATGTTGTATATTGTAGTGAACACCGGAGCTAGCTGGTTAGCACAGGTCTTCAGTACTCGCCCAGATATGCCATCTGGGCCCCGCAGCTTTCCCGGTGTTCAACCCGCATCAGAGCCCCTCCTGACGTCATGCTCTGACACTGAGAAGTGCGCGCTCATCCCCAGCGGTGTAAACTCCAATTAGCCGGCGAGCTAGCGGTGCTGTTGCCCAGACCCAAACCGCGCATAAAAGGGAGTTCCGGGGAGGCGTCCACGCTCGTGGCTGGGGAGGAGCTGCTGTTGTAGTTTGTTATAGTCTGCAGCCCCTGCCACAGGCGTCTGGTGTCCCGTTGCTCCATCTGTAGCTCCACGGTCTCTCTGTACGTCCGTTTAGCGTCCCTCACCGCCCTCCGCAGATTGTACGGCGCCGCTTTGTAATTGTCCATATTTCGGGATACAAGACCGTCGGGCGTGCGAGCATTCAGAGCGCAGCGGGTGAATTTATCGACCCACGGCTTCTGGTTTGGAAATATCCGAACTTTCACCGTGCGAACGATGCTGCCCGCTAACGTAGCTATGAAGCTCACCGCCACGTCCGTAAACTCGCTGACGTCACTTCAACTTGATTGGAACATGTCCCAGTCGACGTCAGTCAGAGCGTCCTGAAGCGCGGCCTCCGATTGGTCCGTCCACCGCTTCGCTTCCCTCGTCACCACCAACCCTCGCGCGATCAGAGGCCTGTAAACGGGAACCAGCGAAATTGTGGTGTGTAGCAGTGGTCCAGAGTTCTATCTCCCCTGGTGGCACGCGTGATGTGTTGGTAGAAATTAGGCAGAACTTTTTTTAAGGTTGGCCCTGTTAAAGTCCCCAGTCACCACCACAGCCACGTCGGGATGTTTGTTTTGAAATCCGCACAACACATCATACAGGTCTGACAGTGCTGTGTCGGTGTCCGCTTGCGGTGGGATATAAACGGCTGTGATGATGACCGTGCTGAATTCCCGGGGGAGATAAAATGGACGGCGTAAGATTGTCAGCTGTTCC
>NC_137189.1:44918741-44971241 GCF_960531495.2 Zeus faber
TACTAAAATGTGCAAAGTCGACCGGAGCGCCGGCGCAGGCGACCGCAAGGGGCGGCGCCACTATCGCATTACACACAGACGTGAGTTGGGGTAGTTTGAGAGTTAAATCAATATTTCTGGTAAACATAAAAACAAACAAAAAGTGGTACGAATACACTTATATCAATATTGTCAATACATTTCCGTATATGATAATCTTTTCATTTAGTATATTTTACACAAATGTACTTTGAGTAACCAAAACTGTTCCAGAGATTATATAGCCATAGGTTATATAGGTTATATAGCCATCTGCCCTCTGCAGAACTGTTATGAACATGGGGAAAAGTAACCACTGCATACCAGGAGCAGCCCACAAGTACCTGTGGTTTTGGAGATGCTCTGACCCAGTCGTCCAGCATCACAATTTGGTCCTCGTCAAAGTGGCTCAGATCCTTACGCTTGCTCATATTCCTGCTTCCAACACATCAACTTCAAGAACGGACTGTTCACCTGCTGCTTATATACCACACCTCTTGACAGGTGCCATTGGAACCAGATGAGCGATGTTATTCACTTCACCTGTCAGTGGTTTTAATGTTGTGGCTGATTGGTGTGTATTTCCATTTTCTTAAAAAATATATATATATATATTTTGTTTTTATTCCATTGCTTTATTAATATTTTCACCTATTTCTTTGTAAACTGTTGCTGACACTGCAATTTCCCTTTGGGATGAATAAAGTATATCTATCTATCTATCCATCTATCAACTTATCCCAAACATCCCGTGTGAGTGACACCTGGGTAAAACAGTAAAAGCATTGGCAATTATACAAAAATAAAGAAAGAAATAAAAACCACAGTGGATATTCCGCTCACCTTCGAAGCCAAACTTGTACAGTTCGTCCTGTATGTTTGTCACGGTGGCCCCGTCCGGGCTCTGCAGGCGGAGACACTCAAAGCGCCGCAGCAAATCTCCCACGACTTGCTGGATGACCGGCGCGTAGGCAGCGGACTCCCGCAGCCTCAGCATCTTGGGGTTGAGCACGCTGCGGATGCTGTGCCACTTGGGCCCGGTGCTGGGGAAAGGGGCCGAAACAGACGGCGGCGAGTCGGACGGAAATTCAATCCTGCAGAGCTTGTGCCTGTCAATCACCAGCTACTGAGGAATCAAAGGTAACTCGATTGCAAGGACCTTTCAGATATACTTAAATGAAATCGCTTATTTTTTGGCCCGCGTCTGCATCCCTCCCAGAGAAGCTGAGCGCCTTTCATGCACATTGTGGGGATAAGGCCCCAGCGCCGGGGACTGGACTGGACCGGGATGCCTGCCAACTGGAAATATCGAGGGCAGATGTCTGCAAATCCCTGAAGACGATTAATCTGCACAGGACCGACTGACCTTGAAGACGAGCTCCGGGACCAGTGGTCTGGACCCGGAGCTCGTGGCCAAGGTCAAAGGTCCAGGCCTCAGCGGCGCCCTCTGCAGGTGTATCCTGTACCTCCTGACGGGAAGACCCCATTGATTCTCACTGGATACGTTTATAGTCCAGTGCGATTACTATTTATTGCCACTTCTTTCCATTCTTGACTGTTTTCTCTTACGTTATTTTGAATTTTTTGTGTATTTCTTTCTACTCTGGTAACTTTACACACTCACTTACTTCGCTTACTATTATATTACTTATTGTCATAAAGTATTATTTCTATTAACTATATATTACATTAGGTTACAAAACATGCACATCTTCCGACCAGCGATGGCTGCCCCCCCGGAGGAAGGACAAGCCAGGATGGGAGAAATGCAGAGGCCTCATTTCACTGGCCACCACCCAAAAAGCATGTGCATGTGCGTGTGTGTGTTTATATGCATGTGAGGTGTGTCATGTGACAAATAAAGATTCTTCTTCTTCTTCTTCTTCTTCTTTATATTTAGCAGGTGCTGTTATCCCAAACTACTTCCTGAAGTACATTTGTCATTCTTGTTGTTCAAGCACCATGATTGTCAACATACAAGTTCAGATAATTGTTCCACCGGTTCTCACATCCTATTCTACAAGGTCTCGGTTTTGCATACCCAGCAAACAAGATTTATTTATTTATTTATTTTATTATTATTATTTTAATTTTTTTTAACACAGGGCCCCCCCCCCCCAAATTACCCGAGACTTACCTCACATGCAGCCCGTACGCCTGGCCCCTCAGGTCGCAGTACTCCTTCCAGTGCGGCAGCTCCACCCGGACCGGGTAGCGGCCCTCCTGGCCGATCACCTGGGCGATCAGCTCCGCCGAGGCCACGTTCACCAGGTCGTACGGGCCGAAGCGGGAGCGCCACATGGGCCCGTACAGACGCTTGTGTTGGATCTGAGACGCGGGTCCAGGGGAGGAAGACGGAAGAGGGGGGGGGGGGGGGAGGAGGATGCTTTATCCGTTTCGGGGGCGCGAGTGCAACTCAACGCACACGTCGAAACTCACGTTGAGCCCCCTGATGACGGGTGACTGGGTGACACGTGTGTGTGTGTTGCATTTTTTTCATAAAAAAAAAAATGGACCCCTCACACACATTTTTCATATATATATATATGAAAAAAATGGACCCCGCACACGCACACACACACACACACACACACACACACACACACACACACACACACACACACAGAGTGTGTGTGTGGTCCATTTTTTTCATATAAAAAAAATGGACCCCACACACACATTTTTCATATATATATGAAAAAAATGGACCCCGCACACACACACAGACACACACACACACACACACTGTGTGTGTGTGTGTGTGTGTGTGTGTGCGGGGTCCATTTTTTTCATATATATATGAAAAATGTGTGTGTGTGTGTGTGTGTGTGTGTGTGTGCGGGGTCCATTTTTTTCATATATATATATATATATATATATATATATATATATATATATATATACACACACACACACACACACACACACACACACACACACACACACACTCAGGTTGGTGTTGTTGTTCACAGGACGTGCCGGGTTTACCTGCATGGCGTGGCCCTTATCCGCGTAGCCCTTGACGAAGAGCCAGTACGCCGTGGCGGCTCCGCTGGGTCCCGGGAGGTCGTCAATGGTTTTGTGCCTCCCCGCCGCGCTCGCCGCGCTCGCCGCCCGGAGGTTGAGGCGCCTGGCGGAGGGCGCCGCCCAGCGCCGCGGACCGCCCGGACCCCGGAGCCGGGCCGCCAGGGTCAGCCTGAGAGCGGAGACGGCCCGACTCATGGCGCACGGCTTACCCCGCTTGTTTGCTTGTTTGCTTGTTTGCTTGTTTGTTTGTTTGTTGCTGTTGCTTTTTTTTCACCGAGGCATTTTCGCGGGGAGCCTGATCTCGAACCAGGGCTTCGCGCGTCGACGGCAAAACAACCCGCTCTGCTCCAGCACTGGCTCCGGACTGACTGTCTGGTCTGGCCGACGGGGAGGGCGGGGAGGGAGGAAAGTAACGACGAGCAGCGACGGAGCCGCGCTGCGAAGTCTGATGTGACCATAACGAAATATTTAAAGTGTAAACATCACGAAATATTTTCGTCAAAGTTCAGCGTGTGTCGTGTGCCACAAGCGTGGGGCGGAGGGCGAGGTTCTGGCCCGGAGCGAAATGCCACAGAAATCCACGAGAAGGGAGGGAGGTGTGGGCAGGGTGGAGGTGAGGGTGGAGGTGCGTCGACGCTTGTTTGCGGGACGGGCGCCGTAGTGGACGTTTGGAGAAGCACCCGCGACGAGGGGGCGGTGAGACGTGAGTCCACAGCAGAGGAGGAACGTAGGCATGGAGGGAGACAGGGGGAGAGAGAGACAGACGGATATCAGACAGACAGACTGGACTAGAAATAGATAGACAGACGGATAGACAGACAGACAGATAGATAGACAGACAGACACAGAAAGACAGATAGACAGACAGACAGAAAGACAGATAGACAGATAGACAGACGGATAGTCGGTAGATAGACAGACAGACGGTAACAAACACATAGGAAGACATGTAGATAGATAGACAGACAGATAGTGGATAGACAGACAGACATAGTTGTTTAGTAGTAGTAGTTCGACAGACAGACAGACATATAGACATAGATAGACAGATAGACAGACAGACAGAAAGATAGACAGATAGTTGGTAGATAGACAGACAGACAATAACAAACACATAGAAAGACATGTAGATAGATAGACAGAAGTAGTTGTTTAGTAGTAGTAGTTAGACAGACAGACAGATAGGCATAGATAGACAGATAGATAGAGAGACACAGAAAGACAGATAGACGGACAGACAGAAAGACCGATAGACAGACGGATAGTCGGTAGATAGACAGACAGACATAAACACATAGAAAGACATGTAGATAGATAGACAGACAGATAGTGGATCGACAGACAGACGTAGTTGTTTAGTAGTAGTAGTTAGACAGACAGACAGATAGACATAGAAAGACAGATAGACAGTAGATAGACAGAGATAGATAGGTAGATAGCAGACAGACAATAACAAACACATAGAAAGACATAGATAGATAGACAGACAGACACAGAGACAGACAGACAGATAAATAGATAGATAGACAGATAGTAGATAGACAGACACATAGAAAGACAGATAGACAGACGGACAGTAGTTAGACAGACACATAGAAAAACAGACAGACAGATAGATAAATAGATAGATAGACAGATAGTAGATAGACAGAGACAGACAGACAGACAGAAGCCTCTAATAAGCGTGTCCTGCTCCTCAAAGCCTGCTCCACAGGAAGCAGCCGTGGAGCAGGCCTCCCAAAAAGCGAGTCAACCCGCTGGTTGTGTGTGTGCGAGGCCCACACCACACCACACCACACCACACACACCACACCACACCACACACACCACACCACACCACACACACCGATGGAGCTGCTAGAGGTCACACAAAGGAGCAGTGTGTGTGTGTGTGTGTGTGTGTGTGGTATAGGGCCGAAGGTTTTTTTTTAGAAATCATTCGTTGAACTCAATCGGCCCCAAGTCCTCCATCAGATCTCCGGCCCCGCCTCTGGATGTGCGCGGGAAGCCAATAAGGACGAAGCTGGAGGGCTTTGCCTATGATCGTGCAACATCAATTAGAGAAAGCTAACAAGCGTTCTATTTGACATCGGCTCTGCCCTCTGGCGGCGTCCCTCTCGGCGTGAAGGACCGATCCACATCACACGGCCAGTAAGCAACTTCAGTTCTGGCCATTGCTTTGTCCTCACAGCCTGAAATAACTTGAGGTCGAAAACACTTCAAATTCTAAGTTAGAATAAAGATTTGAATGATTTATATGACATGACGTGTATATGAAAAGTGTATTCTGGGAATTCTGGGTTGGTTAGCTATATTACCAGATAACACTTGAAATGAGTCATACGTATGTAAATGCTCCCATAAAATTGTTTACTACAGCCTAAACAATAATAAAAATATGGACATATCTTATTCCTGTAAGTACCTTGACTCCTTTATTCTTAGTTTGCCTCCTAATTTGTTTGTTGTTATCAAAAGTTAAGTTTAGCCCTGGTATGGAAACATTTAAGGCTTTGGAAATGATCAAGTTAATTTCAGATTGACCCAAGTGTGAAATAAATATCCTTTATTTTTTTTTTTCATCATCATAGTCATAACTGTCTTAACTATGAACACAGATCGTCAACTGTTCAATACTCCAAAGAGACTTGCCAAAAAACAGCAATCGTTTGACAGCATCACAGAGTCCATCTGGACCCAACCATGCATAAAGTCTCCCATTTAAAAAAAAAAAAAAAAAAAGAAAAAAAGAAAGAAAATAAAATATATATTAAAAAAAATATGCGTACCACTGATATACAGATCTGATATAAACAACCGTATTGGTCACCAACCAATCAGAATTATAAACATGGCTTCTTTTACAATGCACAGAAACCAAATGTGTGGGATACAAGTGTATTTTGTCATTTAAAAAGGGTACATTTGATTTTATACATTTGTACATTATTATTTTTTGTCTTTTTAACGTTTGCTTACCCCATTCGCTTACAGTCTGAATGCGCAAGAGATTCTCAGGCGCAGTGTCTTTAGAGCAGAAATTGCAGGAAATGCATGTGCACAACTATATACACAGCACGCATCCACAAACACACACACACCCACACACACATCCACACACACACAATTACACACACGGAGTGGCAGCAAACACAAGAGAACTTGTCCATCTATTTGTGTATCCCGGGACCCTTCCTGTTTGCAAATTCCGTCCCCATTTTCGGGTACCTGGGGGATAATCCACTGGGGTGAACGAGGCCATCTAATGGTGAACGTGAAACATTACATTCATGTACAAGTTGTCCCTAACACAACACCGCTGTACTTCTGCACGCACACACAGGCCTGTGTGAAGTTTGAACCCCCCCCCCCCGCCCCCCCGCCCACCCAAGTTTATTTTTATTTTTTTATTATTATTATTTTAATTTTTTAAATGTGCAAAACAAAAACGTCCCTACTGCAACAGAATGACACGCGGTCCGCGTCGCAAGCTGTACCAGGCCACGAGCGAAAAACAGCTGTGGAGTGGCGGCAGGGTACAAAGCGAGACGGTACCTTTTACAACAAGATTATCAGCGCCTGGCGGCCGGCCCAAGTCAGGGTCCAAAGAGGAGGCGTCGCCGGTGCAACGCTCCTGGAACGCAGGTCTCTGCCGCGGCGCAGACCCGGGTCGAATTTGTGTCTCATCGTGATGAGTTTACCCCAAAGTTGAGACTGGAATTCGTACATTTTTAATTGGAGCAACACTTAAATTATCACCCGAAACCCCCTCCCCCCCCTAAAAGAAAACAGTTGTTGTACCAGTTTGTTCCTGTGACAGAACTGCTCCGCCCTGGAGGTGAATTTTCCCTTAGTTGTAGTGCCAAGTGTACCTCTTCAAGAAGTAAAGCGGAGGAACCCCTCCATAGCAGGCTAAAAGTGAGCAGATATCCTTTCGACAAAGCTAAGTGCTGATTACAGAAGTGGTCGATAGTGCGCAGAATCTAAAAAGTCCCAAAATTTGCGAGGACATTTTTGTCAGAGAAAAAAAATTAATAAATAAAAAGAAATCTGTAATTTTGGCAGGAGATGAGAGAGAGGACCTTTTTATGTGACGATGGGTTTTAACGTCGTTAATTCAAGTTGAAGTCGTCAACACGTTGCCACGCCGCTTTAAAAGAGACGACGACTAAGCGGAAAACGCAAACCGCAATGCCACGCGTACTGTATGCCTGCCAGCCTACTGTACACCTACTGTACACCTGCCAGCCTACTGTACACCTACTGTACACCTGCCAGCCTACTGTACACCTACTGTACGCCTGCCAGCCTACTGTACACCTGCCATGCATACTGTATACCTGCCATGAATACTGTACACCTGCCATGCATACTGTATACCTGCCATGCATACTGTACACCTGCCAGCGTACGGCACCGCCGCGATTCAAGCCGAACCTGAGACAAAGTGGTGATCGGCGGCAGAAGAAATGAAACATCGCCGAACAGGATGCCTGCTGTGCTCCTGCACACACGGGCAGCATGAGAGGGCTGTCCCCGGGAAAGCGACAGCCCCGGCACTGCAGACGTGCTCATAGTGAGCCGTGTGACTACATTTGCTCGTCGACTTTTTGATATTTTTGCGGCGAGGCGTGCACAACCAGCATTACGGGCAAACCTGCAAGCACGCGTGCCTTAGGAGAGGAGTCGATCCGCTGGCAGTGTGACGTCGAACTTTGGCTGAAAAGATATTGTTTTGGCTGCATTAACATGATCGGCATGATTCCGTAAAGTCAAAACAAACCGTGGCACAGATGGGTCAAAAACGTTTCGGGGGAAACATTTTGACCCATCGGCGCCACGGTTTGTTACAATCCTGCCCCAAGCCACTGGGGGGCGGATACCTTGACGGACAATTTCTAGGTGCTTGGAGAACCAGCGTGGGGAAACGACTCGATAACCATGGGAAAACCGCTCTGCGGCGCTCGCCCGTACCGTTTAGGGGAAGAACTGTCTTTTTGGCAACGCTGGAGAACAGAACAAAAAAAATAAAAATCCCAAAATAATAAATGCGGGCAGCTTTGAACTTGCCCACCAGAAGACGGCGAAGGCGTCCGGAATCTCGTACCGCGCTATCGTGGGGCGTGCTTTGCCGTGTGCGTGAAAACATGGTTGGCTTCTCGGACAAACGACATCGTCATACAGCCGGGGCCACTTCCTTCGGGCACGTTGACGGCGTCTCTGCATAGACACCGTTGCGGGCACCGCGCCCTCCCGGCCCACCGTGGTGATAAGTTCACCAGCGTAGCGTACGCCGTTGGCGCGCTACGATATTTCACCGGGTGTAGTACGTCGTACCATTTTTGATGCATAGTACGGTTTTCCTCGACATCCGAATTTGGCGTACCAGAGATGATGCCGCTTTCGGACGCGGCGCGAGTGTCATACAGCCAGAGCTCTGGCCAATCAACTGTCAGGATCTCCATCACCGTCCGATCATCTCTAGATGGCGTCCGATTAGACAACGCAGACGCTCGGATTGCCGTATTCATTTCCGTAATGCCAGCGGAAGTCGGAGCCCGATTGTGATTTCGCGGCTTGGCGCCTCAAATTCGTCCTCAACATGTGTGTTTTGCCAAGACGTGGCGCGAGAAAGGAACGTAACCAGCCGGGATGCGTTTCAAAGGAAGTCGTGACGGGCGCTTAAATAATATCGACAAGGCCGGACAACGTCCCGCGTCTTGGGGCGGATGCGCCAATCCCCGCGGCGCCTCCGGCTTCCGCTCCGGCGGGGGCCGGCGGCTCGGGTCAGTCTGAACGGCCGTTGAACGGATGAGCAGGCCCAAGCTCCCAAACCCAGTGAGACCTCAAGACCGCGGAAAGAAAATTCAAACGCCACGACTGAGCGGACAGCAACGGCGCCCGGTATGTGGCAAGTTCCCCACCCCGGTTTCAAGTGGCCGAAAGCAGAGCCGATTGGCGCTTTTTAGGGCGCGTTCACCACGGCGCAAGGAACATACATACGTTACCGAAGGCTCGGGGGACGAACAAACAAAAAAGGCACATGGCAAAAGAGCGGCGGATAGAAAAAAAAAAAAAAAAAAAAGAGCTAACGAAGGAGGAGGAACGGAGAATGGAGAGACGGATTCAACACGGATTCAACACGGATTCAACACGGGCTTCCGCGCGACGTGGCGTCGGGACCAGGTGGCGGCACGACAAGGGTGCGTTGGCGGGGTGGGGACGGGGGAGGGGGGGTTCCCGACACTTCGCCCCTTTCACTGCGTCGCTTCGTTCCTTTGTTCTTTCGTTCGTTCCACAGTCTCGTGCCTCGTCCTTAATCACCCACCGCTCTGGCTTTTGGCGGCCAAATACATTCTGGGGTCGGGTCAGGTCGGTGGGGTGGGGGCGGGGGGTGGCCACTCCGAAAAGCCAATCACCCTCTAGGTCCACAACAGCCATATCACCGGAGACGGGGAAAAGCAGACAGGCGCAGGAGAGGAGACGTACAAACACAAAATTTTTTTTTACATATTTCAACCTTTTTCGTCTTTGAAAGAGGAAGTGCTTACCCCCATTGGGAAAATAAGGTGCAAATTTGCTGAAAACAAACAAACAGACAAACAAACAAACAAACAAAAAGCCTTTTCACGTCCTCTATGGCGGTCTCCTAAAAACAGAGACTCAGGAGGCGTCCACCGAACGCAAACCCCCCTTTTTCCCGCCTCCGAGTCCTCTTCCTGGTCCGACGGGCCTTCTGAATAGGACCGCAGGGGGAGGGGTCAGAGGTGGCGACGCCCCTTTCCAGGTAAGGCCATGTGTGGCGGTTCTGGTGGGGGGAGGGGGGGGGGGGGTCAAAAGTTCCGGTGTCAGACTAATGTACAAAGACGTGACTCAGTAGCTCGTCGGCCGACAGCCGCTGCTTGGTCTCCACGAAGATGCGCTTGAGAAAGTCCCGGCAGTGGTCGGACACATGGGGCGGCAGCACCGGGTTGGTGGGCTGGGTGGCGATCTTGAAGATGGCCGCCATGGCTTCATACTCCGCCCAGGGGGGCCGCTGGGTGAGCATCTCCACCACCGTGCAGCCAACGCTCCTGCAGGGGAGCTGTCGTTAGTACGTTTGTCGTCAATGCATTTTAAAGTCCAGCCAAAGAGGAACACGCGTTTCCGTTGAAAATGGCATGTGGTGAAATGTAGAAATGCATTTCTGTTGAAAATGGTTGTGTGTAAATATATGGTTTCTGTTGCGTAGTCGCTTTGGTCAAAATCTGCAAAGCCAAAAATAATTTACATACGTTTTTTTTTAATCTTTCTGCAATGATAGGCATTTTCCAGTACGTGTGGATTTTGGTGCTGACTGACACTTTGAGCACTCATGACCTCATTGGTGAAATATTAACCATTTAACCAGATAGAGGTATTTCCGCATTTGTTTTGGACATTGCAAGGTGTGAGAGGGCTGAGAGTTCGCTGTGCAAGTGCCAGATATCTAGAGGTGATGCAAAGTATAAACACCGGTATCGTTTGCCTTGGACGAGACCCAACGTAAGCAATTACCATTACACCGGGGAACGGAACTGACAGTGCGTCTCCATAGCAACGCATGCTTTCAACTGTCACCCTGTCACCCCCCCACAGGGGCTTGAGTCTAGATCTGATTTTTCATCTCCAACAACATTTTAAAGCTTTTTGAAAGAGGACAAGCAGTCACAATAACTTTACGACTTTGACGAATATTTACGCAGGCCGTGAGGAGACGTCACGGCGCACAGAAGCATTCACTCCATTGCTGTGCGCACGTCTTAAGAGGAATGAAGCAGGCATTTTTACATGCACATTGGAGTTATTTGTTTTCGTTTTAATTATTTGGTTTTTAATTATGTGTTGTACCGAGTTATGTGTTATAAGACATCATTCACAGGTTCCGCATGCCCGGCATGACATTCAGAACCACAGGCTGTTGCAGCATGGGTATAGCCATTTTAAAGGGCACCTGTTTAGGCAAAACTCAGTTTCAGTGCTTGTGCACATACATTTTGGTCTCTGAGCGGCCTAACGAGCACACAAACTGTGAAATAAGACGACGCAGTCAGTCAGACCACCACAAATCTTTTAAAAGAAAGAGGAATTAACACCAACCGTCCATGACAAAAATGCAGAAGATAGAAATTCAAGTATTTAAAAAGTAATTCTGCCGCGCATTCTTGTGGCGGCGGTGCTCGATCCGCTCCACGCTTCGCCAAACATAACCGTTGATGTATTTATTTTATTTTTCATAATTTAATGAAACAAAAAAGCCGTTAAAAACGTAAGACTCTTGGTAGACCCTCAAAGGACCTAAAAAAATCAGTTACTCTGATGAAGTGCCAAACATTAGTTTCTACGAAGGATGTGGAGGACATTAAAACTTAATTGTGGCTTAATTTTTAGATTACTGCCCATCTTTGGCCTCATCCAACACCTTGGTAGAATGCTTTTTAATTTGTTTTTTTTTTTACATATTTCCACAACAGATCTGCATCTATAGAGCAAAAAAAGACTTTGCATGCAATGTATAGTGAAGGAAATCCGCCGCTCTGGGTAGACCCGCTCTACTTTGTGAGCCACCGTCACCTACAAATATAACACCCTCGTCCTTTGTAATAAGGTGACTATCTTCGTTGATAATGACACGTTCATATTTTGAAGGGACAAACTCATCCGGTTGATATTGACAGCTTCGCGCTGCATTTTCAAATATGGAAGTACATATTTTCAAATAGGAAGCCAAGCAGATTCAAGATTCAAGAGCTTATTTGTCACACACATATACATACGGTCGTACATATATACAGTGAGATGTCATGACACCCGGTGATTACGCACAATAAGCTCTAAAAATACAAAAATGTGCGTAACCGACACATTTTAGTATTTTTAGTACGCACTGAAGACGTGTTGCAGGGCACGTAGACACGTCAAGTCTTACCAGATGTCCGCTTTCCTGCCGTAGCCCTCTCCGCTGATGACCTCCGGGCTCATCCAGTAGGGCGTCCCGGTCACCGACTTGATGCCCGTTCCCGACAGGCAAATCGTCTGAAGCCGTCGGCTGGCCCCGAAGTCCCCGAGCTTCACGTTCCCCACGGAGTCACGCAGGATGTTGGCCCCTGCGAACAGGAGTCGTCGGATGTTTAGCGCCACACGCAAAAACCTGCGCGCTTTTCTCGGTAAAAAAAACGCTGTATGACGACGCTCGCAATCCGTCGACCGTGTGCAAACTTTTCACCGCCACCTGTCAAACTACACCAGCAGCCAGGTGTCTCTGCGGTACACCAGGGACGTGCTGGCAGTACAAAAAAAAAAAAAAAAAAACACGTCTGTCTTCAAGGTCAGTCGCGATCGATGGAGTCGATCGCCGATAGATGATTTCATCGTAAAACTGCCCGAGCCTAGCCTGAGTCTATGGCTGTTCCCTCTGCCCACAAATTCTGTGTAGTACTAAAATAGTTGACGAGAAGAGTCTTAGCCGAACAACTTTTTCATTGGTTGGTTGGTTGCAGGAAAAAAATTAAAATAAATTTAAATGTTATATATATATATATATATATATATATATATATATATATATATATATATATATATATATATATACATACACACACACATTTTATCTTTATTTTTTTACTCCCTGCGCCTTGTGAAAATAAACCTTAAATGGTTGGACCCGTGTATGAGACCCTAGAGGGCTTCTAATTTGACTTTTGGCTTTTGCCAGTAATTAACCGGCGGCTCGCTTCATGCATGATTGCCGCGCAGAGCTTGTAAATTTTATTTAAATTTTGAAGGCTGGTTTATAAGTTATTGTGTTGGTGTTACTGATAAATTAATAAAATGTTCTGTCGCCTTGCTGGTTGCTCCGACACATTCAGAATCATCACAGCTTTTTACGAGGGCCTTTTGCCGGTGTAATTTAGGGATGTGTGCGATAATTCGATTAAACGTTGCTACCCTCGCTCGTCGGCACCAGAAATACTTGTCGGTTTAACTTAATAAGACCTATTATCATTTTATTAATGTACACATTTAAATTAGATATTCATTTGCACGGAAATTTGGCGTACAGAAGATGATTTTCCCGCTGTTGGTGTTCCCTTGTTAGAGACCCCTAGTCTGGCTCATTTCCCGGGGCGGTGGACTCACAACCACAGTGTTAACAGTGTTAGTTATAAGGTTCTTTTCCCGCCCTGGAACTCAAACCATTTTCTGATGCCCAAAAAATATACATATTTAAATAATTTAATTAATATCATAAACGTGCGATGACTTGTCGACTATGAAGATATTTAGTCGGGGGCAGCCCCAGTGCAAACAGAGCCAAACCAGAGAGTGAGGGAAGCAAGAGAACACCATAGGGAGACGATTGAGGAAACCTTCCATACCAGATATCCTACAAAAACAGTGGAAAACACTGAGCAACAAAAGGAACCCCTGCACGCCCACAGATGAACTGGCTAAAGAAAACAAACTGAGCAGGTTCTGTAAACGCTTTGACACATGATATCTGCATTCGGGTGCTTGATAGCATTGAAACTGATGACAAGGTTGGAAGGTGGGAGATCTGTCCACAAGGTATTCAGGCATGTAAATGTTAGCAAGGCCGCTGGCAAAGATGGCGTCTCTTCTTTTTTGTTAAAAACATGTGCAGACGAATTTGACACCCGCTTTGGGCCACATCTTCCAGAGGTCTGTTGATTCCCACACTGTGGAAAAATAAAGGCAGTAACCACACCCGCCCCCCTAGAATCCCTGATCGCAGGGGAACAATGATTTTAGACCAATCGATTTGACCTCTGTTGTGATATAATGCATGGGGAGCAAGATACGGTCCTATGTCGACCCACAGCTAGACCCACCCTTACCAGTTTGCGTACAAACATCGGAGAGGCACTGATGATGCCATCGACAGTATAGCGCACCTAGCAGCTAAACACCCGGAGAGTCCTAGGCTAGACTGTCGTTTGTAGATTTCAGATCAGCATTTAACACCCCACCGCCCCACATCCTCTTCACCATAAAGTGGCTTTGTTCGGCGGTGTGATGAATACCTTCTCGCCCTCAACATTAATGAAACGGAGGAAATGGTGTTTGACCCCCAATCCATTGGTGACCACTTGTCATCCATGACCAGAGCATAGGACAGGTGAGCTCTGACAGATACCTGGGCCTTTACTTAGATGACCAACCGACATGGAACGTCCAGGTGGAAAACGTCTCCTCCAGGGTTCAGCAGAGACTGCACGTCCTGTGCAGGCGCAGGATCTTCGACATCAACCAGAGGGTCTTGCATCCGGTCTACCTTGCAGCAGTAGAGCGCTTCCTGCACTACGGCATATCAGCGTGGCTTGGCAACCTGTCTGCCCGACTAAAGGCCCAGCTTACACGCCTCGCACAGAGGGCCATGAAGATTTATGTGAGAGTCGGGCAACATCCCACCCTTGACGCTGTTTTCGAAGAAACTATCAGAGAGGCTCAGAAAATAACTTCAGACCCTCTGAGTACCAGCTCCTCCATTAGGCAAACGTTTCAGGGTCCTCCAGTGCAGGCTCAACCACTATAAGTATTCCTCTTGTGTTGTGTTGATAAACAATGAGGTGCTAGTCTGGAGTTACTAAAAATGTTCCGGCTGCTGTTGGATAAACCATCAGCTAGGGTTGTGCTGGTGTAAAAAATTTCAAAACGGTTTGATATGAAGCCAAACACCGTACCGACCGGTATAGAAAATTCTATCGCTAGGTGTCGCACTTGACTCGGCAGCCGGTCCCGAGTTGGTGGCGCACAGCCTGTCAGATGCTAGTGGCTTCGTTCGTCCAGTTATAAACAAACCTCATTTTCTGTTAATCATGTTTTCATATCGCTTATTACCAATGCAATACCAGTTGGATTTAGCGCTTTGACGCCGTCGGCACAGGTTGCGGTTGTAGGCTACTTTTTATTTTGCAACAAAAGCCGAAAATCGATCCAACTCTACTATCAACTTTATGAAGTCAAATCTACATAATTTGTAATACTGTTGTTATGAATAAATCAAACACAATTGAATACGACAATATAAATGAATATTGTTTGAATACTCCAAATAGCCGGCTAGCTTAGAGTTCAAGACTGACCAACGAAAGCTAAATTTAACCCGACCCTCGACTGCGTTTACACCCCCCCCCCCTTACCTTTGATGTCCCTGTGGACGATCATGTTACTGTGCAGGTAGGACACGCCCTCGAGGATCTGCCTGGTGTAGCGGCGCGTCACGTTCTCCGTCAGTGCCCCGTATGACTTCAGCTGGTCCTTGATGGAGCCCTGGAAGACACGGAAAGGGAACCGACGTTTGAATGGCGGCAAAGCAGCTTGACGAGCCTGGGCTCTCGTTCAGGCAAAAATCCACACGGGCAACGCAAGTCTGAATTCAAATATCATGTCCAAATAATAACTTCTGTTAGCATCATCAATGCTTTTGATCTGTGGCAAAATATTTGTATTTTTTCGTCATACATGTGGCTCTGTTGTTGGCGGGAAAGGAAAATGTATCAAGAGGTTCCCATTAGTTTGGTTGACCATGTGCATTTTATTTTCTGTTAATTTAACCTCATCTTTGTGAAACTATTTTAAGATTGGCTCATTGCACCAGCGCTTACCTAGATTCCAGGCAATAGACAAAGGGATGTTAAACATACTGTACGTTGAATGGTACGGTAAATATTAATCACACCCAACACAGTGAGCTTGAACATGAAGCTATTTGTGTGGAATCAGAATCAAATACAAATTCTTCCAGGTTCCTTCTTGCTAAAAGATTTTATTAAAAAAATAATCATTAAAAACAAGTAAAGAAGAAGATTTTTCAGTATGATAATATATTTATACGAGCGTAGGGTTTATCCCGTTTTTGTGGTTTGTCTGTTTCTGAGGGCCACGCACCCCGGGCATGTACTCCATGAAGATGGAGAGCGTCCTCTCCATGGAGTCCCGCAGACAGCCGTAGTACTGGACGATCCGCTCGTTGCACAAGTTCTTCAGCAGCTGGATCTCACACTCCAGGGCACTGACCTCCTGAATCAGAGACAGAAAAAAGATCCAAAGACATCGACGATCATGATGATGATGATGATCATAATGATACAAGGTGAGTTTGAGCACCCCATCATGTTGAATGAATGACAGGTGTGGACGCTGACCGAGGTACCACATATTTTGTTTTGTATGTGGGCCTATTACGATCATGAAATTTAAGTTGAGGACTGCCTGAGCAGCTCCCCCACCCGCCCACCCGCCCACACAGCCCAAGGGTCCATTTATTTATTGTCTTGGTTGTGTGGTTTTATTATATTCATGTTTTATTTATTTGGGATATTTCAATATTTTTTTTCCCCACATTTCACATGTCTGAATATTCTTAAGAATTAAAAGTTCATTGCTATTTGAAGGGTTTTACTTGCATTATTATATCAGTAGCAAAAAATTACAATAATATTCGCAATTATTTCTTGGGCAAAATATCGTCCGACAAAAGTCGTGACATATTTGTGCCAATATCCGATCCAGTCATTTTGACCAATATCGGACCCGATACGATACTGAATATCAGCTCGGTACCTCATTGTTTTTAACAAACTGATTCATTTTGAAATTGCACGAAATGGGTGGAAGGAAAAGCGCCTAAAAAGACAACACTGTGGAGACACGTTGCAACGCCTCGCCCTCATCAAGCTGCCTCTCATTACGGGTAAAGCCCTGGTTTCCCTCGATAATAGTAAACCCGCTACTCTTGGCCCCGCTGTCAGAACCACATCATCCTTTGACTTTAGACGTCAAGGTTCTGAAACTTGGCGTAAAATTTGGACTACAAAATTGTACATCAAGATGCAACAATATATTATTTTTGTGAGGACGGCAAAACAATTAAATATAATACTGAATACTCATAGATCCTGTGCAGAAATGAACCACATAACGTCACAACATAAATGTCAACAAAGCTTCGTCTTCCTCTAGCTGAACATAATTTTACATCCAACCTACGATGACACCACAACAAGACCAATTGAAAATCACCAGCATGGTAACGTGAGATAACGGCTTGCCAACCTGAAAAAAGGGGTATTTCAATACAACCGGAAGTCACGCACGCAAGCAAACAGAGAGAGAGAGAGAGAGAGAGAGAGAGAGAGCGCTACGGTCGACCCTAGCCCTCCTAACCCAAACTCAGACCGGACACGCCCTCCTCACCTTGCTGGTCTCGGGGCTTTCCGGGTCGAACTGCACCTGCTTGACCGCCAGCTCCCGCCCCGTGTCGGCGTCGTAGCAGAGGAAGACTCGGCCAAAGGCGCCCTGGCCCAGCAGCTTCCCAAGGCGCCAGTTGGTGGGGGCGCGGGGCGCTAGAAGCACAGAGACGAAAAAGAACAGCATGTCAAGCTGGAGCCATCTTCATGGTGAAATTTAACGGTTCATAGTCACACGGATAATTTGGAATAACAATTGAATTGTCTTGTATTGTATTTATATAACCTTATAATCGTGTGATAATATATATTCACCCCACAAAGAGCCATGTATTGACATTGGAACATAAACATTCTGGTAGACCGTCAATTTGCATTAAACCAACTGATGGAAGAAAAAAGTAGGTAATGTTAAAGAAAGTAAGTAAAAAAATAAATGTATCCATCAAACCACCCATCTCATTTTTAGTGATTTTTAATTAATGATGGTTGGAAATACAAATTGTTAATCATAAATATATGTAAAATGTTAATATAGTTATAATTACTGTCAATTAAGGGTGCGTTAAACGCAGTCACAAGAATGAAAATACATGTTTTTCCTTCAATCCCTTCAGTACTCAATAATGAACCTGCCAAAATGACACCAGCCGAAAAGCAGCTGCGCTGCGAGGCGGACTCACAGCGACTCGGGGGGCTGATGTCCATGACGGAGAGGGTGGGCGTCGGGGTCGGGTTGGGCTCGATGTCACTGCCCCGCCGCGGGCGGCGGGCGGGCCCCGGGGCCTCCTCCAGGTCGGGGGTGAACACGCTGCTGCCGCTGCTGGTGCTGGGCGACTGCTCCGTGGGGCTGAAGCTCACCGGCGAGCGGAAACCGTGAACCTGCGTCCGCCGCGCTCGCGGGAAAGTCTTCCTCCCTGTTGAGGTGAGGAGGGGAAGATGGATGGGGCAGGGGAGAGGATATTGGAAGGTATTGAGGAAGATCTCGAAAAAATGATGTCCGACTGTAATTCGATACCAGTATCAGTGCATCCAGCATGCGGTGGCTGAATGTAATTCCACGCTTTTCTTTTACCGTCACTATAGTCCTGAAGGCCGACAGGAATGCCGTATCGTCGAGGGTACGTCCCCCCCTTCCCTGACTTCTCAAACACTGGGATGTCGCATTCTGGCGTGGGAAGGAAGACAAGAGATCACATGACTACGTACAGTACAGCCAATCATATCGGTTCAGCTCCTGCACGCACGCACGCACGCACGCACGCACGCACGCACGCACACGCACACGCACGCACACACACACACACACACACACACACACGAGATGGATCAGTAAGATTTTAATACTGAGAAGATATTGTCTAGGATTGTTTTAGCAGAGTGAATAATGAATAATGAAATGCCTGTACTTATATGATATAATATATAAGATATGCAACTTACTAACTTTTTCAGACAAAATCCTTCTCCCCTCATAAGTGGGTAAATAGTTCATGTTAACTGGGGATGTGAAAATAGTTTTCAGGGTCAAATGTCGGGTGGTATGAGCGAATAATCGCTTATTCAGATGTGTCGACAGGATCAATGTGATCACCTGCTGAGTGCCAAACGTGGTCGATTTTCCTATTCACACAGGGAAACTACTGATGCCACTTTTGACTGCTGTTTTGACTGGATCCCACTTTTTAAATAAAAAATAACGCAATGCTGTCACTTGGACTTACTGGTGTTCCTGCACTAACACTAACTCTCTGTGTCTCCGTTGCAGTGATGCAAGACCCGCAAAAAGATTTGATCGTAGTGAATAAATGTTTTTAGTGATTCGGGAGTCACGCCACCAGCGAGTAACTCTTTGACTTGGATCTAAATGAATCTCATGAGACTTCCATTAGAGTTGGGTCGATTTCCGGTTTTGCGGGTCCGGTCTGGTGTACGAGCCTAAACCGGTCTGATTTTGTGCAAAACAGCTGAACCGGCATTTATCATTATAGCCCCTTTCCCACATGGAATACATCACATTGCTGGATAAAAAATATCCGGTTAAGGCAGTAGGTAGCCTTTCACACATTGGCCTGTCCCTGTAGAGAGTGGATGTGTTTAAGTTTCTCGTCTTGGCAGCAGAGTGCCACGGTTCGGACTCGCCATTTTTGACCCGGAATTTTTTTTTCTTGCCGAAAACAAATAACTTTTAAAATATTTGTGTAAAAAAAAAATAATAATAAAATGTAAACCCAATATTTGTGCTTTTGTTTGATTCAGCTCCACCCCTACTACTGCATCCATTCCCACACACTTCCATTCACAGAGGTACCGGCACTTTTCCCTAAATTATACTACTTCCAAGAGTGGGGAAATTTACAGAACAACTTTTACTGAACATTGACACCGGCTCCTGTTCTCATTACGCCAATAAGGAACATTGCTAATAGATTTCCACCGTGTAGCAAACTCCACAAATTTGTGTCAAGCCTCTAGAGGCCGTACACCTCCATAAAAGGAGGGTTTTATGGAGTTTGGAAGATATGGCATACATACAGCATTTATTAGGAATGAAGTGAGAAAGATGTATTTATGTTAATGATTGGCTTAAACAGCTCGACCCCTTTGACATGGGAAAACAGACACAAACCTTACCTGGAAAGTCTTGGTGGTTGTCCGGGTAGCTCTGTGCCCTGGGCATCCTGGATTTTGGGTAGTCACTATGTGATAAAAAACAAGTCACACACACACCCACCCACACCCACACACACACACACACACACACACACACGCAGGCAAACACCTTTAATATCAATAAGTACACAGACACTCTTCCACACCCACATAGTAAACTAAACAGGGCAGCGACACTACTGTAACTACGACGTTGGCTCGAAATCATAGTGTAGCGAGAAAAACCCCTGCTGCCGCCTCCCTCTACCAAAGATTCCCAGTAGGGGTTTTGAACCCCACTGGGACCCTGGATCTGTAACTCTTGTCTTCATCCCCAAATGGTGGAGGTGCTAAAAGGGACGCTCGCCAGGCAAAGAAGTGGTCTTCCCCTCCCAAGATAAGGAAACTAAGGCGAGATGTGAAGATAACCAAATGACTGTTTTATTATTGAAACTGGAAACCTGATTAACATTAACATTGCCCCCCGCCCCCTACTTCCTCTATATCTCACACATACACGCATACATTCTTTCCTTTTAATCTTGACTCACGCTGAGAGCCTTGTCTTCCAGACCAGGCAATAAATTGCGTCCACTTCCCTAAGTAATTTACATCTGTAATTTTGCCTTTGTCGAAGAAGTCTAGAAGTCTGAATAATCAGACTGAAGATTTTGATTTTTCTTTATGCCATTTATTAGTTGTATTAGAAATTATTTTATTATTAGTTAGTAATTATAAATCATCTTAACAGTTGATTCACAGTAGTCACAAATGTTATGCTCCTGATAGAAGGGGCGTGGTCAAGCCACTGCTGCAGACAAGTGGTGCAGGCTCCTATTCCGGGGCCACTCAGCTGCTGTGGATCGGGCAAATCAACAGAGGGACTTTGCGGATTTGTCTAATCCAGGACCAGGAAGTAATTTAGGATTTGTCGTCCCCTGCATTGCGGGACATGGCTGGAACCCGGGAAGATGAGCGCTCTACCTAACGCGCCGGAGTGCACCTAAGCACCTAGTGAACGTTTTCCCTGTTTTCCTGCGAGCCTTTGAGTTTTCCTTTTGGCCCACAAGCCGCCTTTTATTTCAAACCTGTAAATAAGTACCATGAATACAGGGCCAGAACAGACCTCCACAGTTCATTATCACAAGAGTTTGTTTAAATCGCTAATTAGTTTAGCATCATGATGTATGAAGAATTTTGCGCTTAAATTAAGTTACATTCACTAGTCAGAAAAATATTAGCAGCCAGTTTCAAAGAGGAGACAAAAAAATCCCACCTCCTCTGGCCAGGGTTCAAAAGAGCACACAGACCATTTTGTAGTTAGGCAGGCCCTCACCTCTGAGCTCAAGAGCTCCCTTTAATTTATTTTAAGTTTTCAAACTTTGTCTGTTGGTGTTCCTTCAATTTTGAAGATAGAGGTAAATAACTCCAATCCTTCTGAGACTGATTAGCTTTTTAACAAGTGCAATTTTAATTTCAAGAGTATAACACTACAGTAGTATGCATTGAGTATTGTGTGAAAAGTACCAAGATGACATACTGCATCTGGGGAAATGTTGTAGTATGCATACATTGGATGATACGCTAGCAAAAGTATATCCCAGCATGCATTGTGATCTTATGTGCAGAACTGGATGTTTTTAGCTGAGGACTAAAAATGAACGTGGCTGCTTCAAAGCATAGATCATATTTGGCTATTGGCCTCTAACCTGTCCAGGGGGCTGTCTAGGGAAGGACAGCTTCCAGACGCAGAGTTCTCTGGACTACTCATGGACAGCGGGTCCAGCATCTGTGGGAACATGAAGAACAACGTCAGAAGGAGGGACCTGCTCTGGTTTACATCCTTCACACCTCAAGCCTTCAGAACAGGAAAGTAATAATACCATCCACCCTTCCACTGGAAAATTTCTTCCATTTTGAATGACTTTTATGCCTTGCTGGAATTTCTACCTATCTAATCTAACGTTGCACTATATTGTTCATTACCATGGAAATGTGTTTTTGGCGACCTGCGCCAGAAAGACTTACATTATCATCATCTTCATTATAGACCTCAAATAAAGAATACTGTCCCACAATTCACAATGTTGTGTGAACGCGTTTGGATAAGGATGATGATTTAGTCTTGACTGAGTAGAGAAAGAAATAGTAAATTGCCTGCTTGCACGCTTTTAGGGCTGAGCGATACGGAGGAAGATGTTATTACAACAATCAGAGGGAACTTCACATGACATGCATCATATTATCAGCTTGCTTGAAAGAGCCTATTGAGTAGCTCATTTTAATCTGTATTACTCACTCGCTTGTTCCTGGAAACAGCACATGACGGAGTGAATTTACAGTCTCTTAAATCAATGTAAAATAAACTATCAGGCCAAACCACAGTTGAAACCAGTAATAGCTCAAACATTTCAGAACGCAATTTAGGTCACACGACTATAACACTGTTTCCCTGTTATAATGTCCATTTCTATATGCAACTGCAGTGATGGATTCAAGAAATCGAGATAATATGGAATCCTCACCATGCTCTACTTGGCTTATTATTGGACTGTGTATTTTTAACATTGCTGAGAGGACATCTGAATACACCAGCAATGACAAGGACTGTTCTATACTATTACTGTGCACAAGACCAATAAATTTAAGATTAAAATTGTAAAATGTCATGGGAGGACGTAATGATTCAGTATCCACAGTCAATGTTCCATTTTCCAACGACTTTGGTGACAGTCCAAATACATTTAGCACACTGTTGTCTATTATTGGGAAGATAGGTGACACTAACACTGTCATCAACTGGGCGACAAGTTACAATTTATTATTATGTAATAGCACATGTAATTTTGCAAATATTAAGGGTCCTCGTCCTATAGAATGTGTGACAAGGAACCTATCGTTATTGCTCTGTTTATTCTTCTTCTTCAGCCAAATTGAATGGACTCTTTGGGGGCCTCGAGAAACTCGAAAACTCACAAAACTTTGAACACACGTGATCGATATTAAAGGGGTGCCGTACATGGGCGTGGTGAAATGGCTAGCCACGCCCTCTTGGAAAATTTCAAAATATTAAACCTATTCACTTTTTTCCATGAAAACTCACGAAATTCGGTACACATTAAACATCACAAAAAAAAAAAATGTATTGCCACCATTACCAAAACCCAACAGGAAGTCGGCCATATTGGATAAAAGGTTCAATTTTAGTCACTTTTTGGTCGTTTTCATGGTTTGTACTTTCGCAAACTCCTCCTAGGAGATTTATCAGATCGACTTCAAACTTGGAGTGTCTACAAGACACCTTAACGATTAAAAGTTATTAAAAGATTTTGTTTTCCTCACACGATGTGGGCATGGCAGGAGGTTGAGTTTCATGTTCCAAAAAATGCTCTATTTACATGACTTTTGGGGTCCAAACTCGAAAACTCACGAAACTTTGCAGGCTCGTCAGTCCAACTGTGTCATTTGATAATGTATGGGTCCCATACATGCGCGTGACAATGTTGGAAACAAAATAATTTCAGAATTTCAAAATAAAAGCACGGCATCAGAAATGGAGTACACTTCAAAAGACAATTATAGCGTTTTTAATGTGAACTTATACACCTGCAGTCCACTGGAGATGGACCCGCAACCCAGTGTTGGACTGAGACCTACCAGTTGAGAAGCAATCATTTAAATGCTACAAAATTGGTAATCATTAGCAATATAAAGAGTAACATGTGCACGTGCATATAATTTATAGGAAGTATAGGTACGTTGCCATGCCTCAACCGCAACCACCCCCAGTATAAACACACAAAATCCCTCCCAGGGCGTACCTGGTCCATGCTCTCAGGAATGAACTCTCCCTCACTGTTGATGCTGGTGAAGGAGCCGTTCCGGGCGAACTGCTGCAGCGCGTCCGGAATGTACCCCGGAGGGGGAGAGCTGCGGTCCGTGGAATGAGAGTCTGTGTGTGTGTGTGTGTGTGTGCGTGCGTGCGTGTGTGTGTGTGTGGGAGGGGTGATAACAGGAAGCAGAGAGAGGTTTTTGTTTGTTTTTATCCAGATACTCTATGCACATATGTGATAAATCTGTACGTTGTAAATGTGTCTGCTGTACCCTCCCTGCAGTAGCATGTATACAAACTGTTTTTTACACAGTGCCGCACAAGCATTATGAATTCCTCTATTATTATATACATTTCCTGTAGCGATGGGGATTGAGCAGCACCTAACGATTGGATTCAATCTGATATTTCTGAGATGGCTCACTGTACGTTTCTATATTTATATATATTGACATTTTATATATTAGAATTGCCACCAACTTTTCAATGCGGAAAATATTTCACTGAACAAATGCCAATACAGAAATGTGCAACTATGGTGGTATTTCATTTAAGCTTAAAAAGGTTAAAAAGTATACTCTGATACGATTCAATTCTATTGTTTCAATTTCTGGTTTGAATAAAATATTAATACTTTGTTTGGAGGTTTAATCCAGCCCCAAATTCCTGGATTTAAGAAGGACTTAATTTGTGTAATTTTAAAATAGTCGGCGAATCCAAGTCCAGACACAATATTCGGTGACATAAAAGATGGGACTCAGCGCTCACCTTTCAAGGCCAGCATGCTCTTCTTGTCGGCCACCCTGAAACTCGTGTTGTCCAGCTCCTCGTGGGACAGCAACAGGTCCATGTTGGAGGTAGATGTCTGGAGACATACACAATAACAGATATATAACACACACACACCACTATATGCATGGATATATAGAGCTTGAATGCCAGCTGATTTAGAGCTTAAATGCCAGCTGAAACTACGCAAAAAGAAAAAACACACACACACACACACACACACACACACACACACACACACACACACACACACACACACACACACACACACACACACACACACACACACACACACACACACACACACGTATAGAGCTTTCTGACACTGGGCGGTACGTTTTGCTCGAGAATGCCTTGATAGTCTTGAGATTTCATTGTGCCCTGCACAGATCCCGTGCCAGACGCAGCAAAGCAGCCCCAAACATAACCAAGTCTCCTCCATATTTCACAGTAGTTATGGTGTTCTTTTCTCTGAAAGCTTCATTCGCTCGTCTGTGAACATAGAGCTGATGTGATTTGCCAAAAAGCTCCAGTTTCGACACATCTGTCCAAAGGACATTCTCCCAGAAGCATTGTGGCTTGTCAATATGCATTTTAGCAAAATCCCGTCCAGCATTTTTATGTTGTTTTTTTTTGTTTTGTTTTCAATAGTGGAGTCCTCCTGGGTCTTCTTCCAGGGAGCCCACTGTCACTCAAAAAGCGACGGATGGTGCGATCAGACAAGTTCAAGAGATTATTTGTCACATACATATACATCGCACACTATTATTTTATATATATATATATATATATATATATATATATATATATATATATATATATATATATATATATTTAGGAGTGGGAATATATATCATCTGGGACCTCACAATACCACGCAACGTGTTTTTGCACATCTCACTTATTTCACCTTACCAGTCCACTAAAGTTTGTTTCTGTGACATATGTTCCGTTCCAAAACATGTATATTTTTCATCAAATAAATGCAAGATTATACTGTATACGCGAGTCGCTTTACCTTTTGAATCACTGCTGCCCCCCCATGGAGAGATTAAGCATTGCAACTGCTTTTCCACAAATGCAGCCTGGGGGCGTTCCCAGGCGCCAGCGTGAAATTACATCATTGAGGGGGATATAATTACAATCATAGATCTACCTGGGCTCTGTCATGTTCCAGATGCCCTCTCCAAGTTGCTCCTACGGTATATTTCACAACACATCCCCAAATCACTCAACGAACCACTACAATGACTGAATGACCGTCTGTCCATCAGCACTTTCTGTATCTGCTTAACCTCTTAGCGGTTTTATTCTTCTGTACATGCATTTACGAACAAAAAAATATTCACTCTCACGATGTTATTATCAAGTTTTAAAAATATTATAAAATACCAATCAAAGAACAAGCATAATTAGTTAACAAACGAGGAATCCGCACAGTAGACCCGTGTCTACTGTGCGGATTCCTCGTTTGTTAGATTAAAGCGAATTTCGTGACTTTTCGTGGAAAAAGTGAATAGGTTTGATGTTTCTACATTTTCAAGAGGGCGTGGGCGGCCATTTTGCCACGGCCATGCATGGGACCCATATCATATAGATGGGGGAACCAGGTATCGGAGGAAGAATAAACAGAGCAATAACAATAGGTTCCTCGTCACACATTCTGTGGGCTCGGACCCTCACAATAATAGGGAATTTTACAAGAACAATAGGGTTTCAGCCCTACGGGCTTGAAAAAATGAATAATACAATTTGCGCTAATATCTCAGACCTTACACTGTTAGATATTTTAAACAATCGTCTTCTCTGCTGAAGCTCTCAATACTGGATCAATTTAAAGGAATCTGCTGCCAATCGGTCGGGTGAAGTCCCAATGATCGAAAAATCAGGTTTAAGTAAAAAAAGAGCTTCCCTTTCATTTACATCACAAAATTGTTTACCCAGACAATTTTCTAATTTCATGATGAAAAACGATAATGAGTTTATCAGCGAGCACTACAGACACTTATGAGAGCAGCTTAACATTTCATTTTCTTTCTTTAATTTTAGGGGGCGCTAGGGAGCCATTTTGCCACGCCCATGCGCGGGACCCATAGAATATCAAATGCCTCATCGGTACTGACCAATGTGCAAAGTTTTGTGAGTTTTTGAGTATTTTAAGGCCCCCAAAAAGCAGATTCCAAACGGCTGAAGAACAACAACAACAATCACGAGAACAATAAACAGAGCAATAACAATAGGGTCTTCGCCCACATTCTGTGGGCTGGGACCCTAATAAATGGCTGACTCTTCTCACTCCCGTTCACTGGAAGTCCTCCTTTGCTCACCGTGCATTAAACCAAATGAATCGTTTGATCAAAGGTTGATTCAACCTTTTTTTACTGAGTGACTCATCAAGAGTCAAAAAAAAAAAATGGAGCTTATACACTACGAACAACCAGAGCAGACGCTCGGCTGTAGTGACAGCAATCGACACGCAGTCAGCACAAGTTTGAAATATTGTCAGGCGACAGATAAATCATTTATCTTATCTTGTTTATTTACCTTGAAGTACCTCCAAACAGCTGACTTTTTTTTTTTTTGCTCTCTTTTTTTCTGAGCGTCAACTATGCAACTATGTTACATTCCATTGGTGTCGGCTTTGAGTATCGACATTCGGCAATCTCATTTTTACGACATGAGCACAGTATCGGGCGTGTAAATTAGATCGGCACAGAATCGGATTTAACTGACACTGATCGGCCGGTCACCGGTCATGGCCGATTCCTGTCACCTGCCGATCGATCGGTGCTTCTCACATTTTATATGTTAACATATAATATTTATATGTTAACAACCAGACTTTGTGGACTGGTGCCAGCGGAACTGCCTCAGATCAGCACGGGGAAAACCAAAGCCTGATTCAGAGCACAGATGGGTTGGTGCGGATAAAGGCGGAATGAGGAAGGTTTCTGCCAGACAAATTCATGGGATTAAGAGAGCAGCTGCTAAAATGCCGTTACAAAGCAGCAAACAGGTATTTGAAGCTGCTGGTGCCTCTGGAGTCCAGCCAAGCTCAAGGTGTAGGATCCTCCAGAGGCTTGCAGTTGTGCATAAACCTACTAACCTAAACCTACACAAGCAGAAATGGTTGCATTGGGCCCAGAAATACATGAAGACTCATTTTCAAACAGTCTTGTTTACTGATGAGTGCCGTGCAACCATGGATGGTGCAGATGGATGGAGTAGTGGATGGTTGGTGCTGGCCACCCTGTCCCAACAAGGCTGCCACGTCAGCAAGGAGGTGGTGGAGTCATGTTTTAGGCCGGAATCACGGGGAGAAAGCTGGGAGGCCCCTTTAGGGTCCCTGAAGGTGTGAAAATGACCTTGGCAAAGTATATAGAGTTTGACTGAGCACTTTCTTCCACGGTACAAAAAGAAGAACCGTGCCTTCCGTAGCAAAACCATCTTCATGCCTGACAACGCACCATCTCATGCTGCAAAGAATACCTCTGTGTCATTAGCTGCTATGGGCATAAAAGGAGAGAAACTCATGGTGTGGCCCCCATCCTCCCCTGACCTCCACCCTATTGAGAACCTTTGGAGCATCCTCCAGCAAAAGATCTATGAGGGTGGAGGCAGTTGGCATCAAAACAGCAGCTCTGGGAGGCTGTTCTGACAAACTACAAAGAAATTCAAGCAGAAACTCCAAAAACTCACAAGTTCAATGGAGGTAAGAATTGTGAAGGTGATATCACAGAAGGCTCCTATGTTCACATGTAACTTGACCTGTTAAGATGTTTTTGATTGAAATAGCTTTTGAATTCAGTAAATGACTCCTAATGCTGCACATTCAACAAATGACCATTTTAATTTCTTTACAACCTATAACATGTTTTGAAACTCTGTTGTGCATCATCATTTGAAACAGTGCATTTTGAGTTTTTTTATTTTTGAAAAAAATAGTGTTATCATTGGGAGGTTTGTTCAATAACATTCAATTTATACCCTAACCGTTGATGACTTGAAAATTATACTAACTGTCATTTGCTTCGACTATTTAGGAAAATATCATTTGCATAATAATAAGGAACGCGGTGTATAAGAAGGGTCAGCGCAGACTATCTGCTCAGAAGACTTAGGTTCTTTGGAGTGCAGGGGGCTCTCCTGAGGACCTACTTCAATACCGTGGTGGCATCAGCCATCTTTTATGGAGTGGTCTGCTGGGGCAACAGCCTCACCACAGCTGACAGCAAGAGACTTGATAAACTGATCAAGAAGGCCAGCTCTGTCCTGGGGGGCCCCATGGACCCAGTGCAGGTGGTGGGAGAAAGGAGGATGATGGCTAAGCTGTCATCCATGATGGGGAACGAATCCCACCCCATGCATGAGACTCTGAAGGCACTGGAGAGCTCCTTCAGCGATAGGCTGCTTCACCCAAAGTGTGGGAAGGAGCGCTATCGCAGGTCCTTCCTTCCTGCGGCTGTCAGACTGCATAACCAACAGCGCAGCCAGTAGACCCCACACACACACGATTAAGGGTAGAGCAGGTCACTAGCGGGTCACCGCTGGATTCGGCCCCTCCATCCCCACACCAAAGCTGAGAACCTGTCTTGTTACATAGGCCTAGTGCAAATACCCCTCCTCCAACCACACACATGCAATTTTTTATATTAAAAAAAAAGAAAAAAAAAAGAAAAAGTGCAATCCCTGATGTGCAATGTGTCAAGATATGTGCACTACACTTAGAACTCTGGTTCCTATTTATGGTGTTTTTTTAATTTATTTTTCATATTGTTTATAGTGCTTACCTTGATATGCTCTCAATTTTCTGCTGTCCCTGTTTTGCTGCTGGAACAATGTAAATTTCCCCGGTGTGGGACTAATAAAGGTTTATCTTATCTTATCTTATTCCTCCCCTACTTCCCATTTCACCTCAGAAATGCAGCGTTACGCCTCGTGGATAATAAAGTACTAATGCGCTCAGTGCGCTGAGTATCAGCGGATGTTGTGTGAGAGTTGCTTCCTGTTTAATGACCGTTTGGACTTAGGACCAGCTCTCCGACCAGTCGGTATTGTACGCTGCGTACAATACCGCGGCGTCTCAGCATCAAGCATCTCATCTCATCACCGTTCTCGGTCTTAGTCTCTTCCCGCAGTCTGTCAGTATTCACTACCTTAGCGTTCACAATGGCCACGCCCTCTTACAGTGAAATAACACGGGTCCTCGCTTATCAAACCACAAGGTCATAGCATCTGGTCCAATCCGAGGGATGTAGTTAAATACCTAATAAATGTACGGTATTGTTTTGTTTGTTTTCCATAATTAAATTACAATTTTACACACACACACACACACACACACACACACACACACACACACACACACACACACACACACACACACACACACACACACACACACACACACACACACACACACACACTTACAGTTCATTGAAACAGTGCTCCTGAACGCCTCCTGAAAAGTGATGAAATTAAAAGCAATTTTCTCATGTATACCTGCATGCCTTTGGTAGGTCATAGAGTAAAGCAAAGAAACTGTGAAAAGTGATAAATTATTGCTAAAGAGATCAATTATATTCAAAAATGGCCTGGACAGATTTGTTGGTATCCCTTAGAAAAGATTATCAATAATTGGATTATAGTGATATTTCAAACTAACCGTTTTCTTGAATTGGTATCACACATGTCTTCAATCTTATAAATCAGTCATTCAGCCTATTTAAATGGAGAAAAGTAGTCACTCTGCTGTTTGGTATCATTGTGTGCACCACACTGAACATGGCCAGAGAAAGCAAAGGAGAGAGTGGTCTGAGGAGATCAAAAAGAAAATGATAGACAAGCATGTTGAAGGTAAAGGCTATAAGAGCATCTCCAAGCAGCTTGATGTTCCTGTGACTACAGTTGCAAATAATATTCAGAAGTTTAAGGTCCATGGAGCTGTAGCCAACTTCTCTGGGTGCGGCCGCAAGAGAAAAATCGACCCCAGATTAAACAGGGGGAAAGTGCAAATGGTAGAAAAAGAGCCAAGGACAACTCCCATGGGGGTAAAAGCTGAACTCCAAGGCCAAGGTACATCAGTGTCTAATCGCACCATCTGTCGCTTTTTGAGTGACAGTGGGCTCCATAGAAGAAGACCCAGGAGGACTCCACTTTTGAAAGAAAAAATAACAAAAACAAACAAACATAAAAATGCTGGACTGGAATTTGCTAAAATGCACATTGACAAGCCACAATGCTTCTGGGAGGATGTCCTTTCGACAGATGAGTCCAAACTGGAGCTTTTTGGCAAATCACATCAGCTCTATGTTCACAGACGCAAAAAAATAAGGCTTTCAAAGAAAAGAACGCCATAACTACTGTGAAACATGGAGGAGGCTTGGTTATGTTTTGGGGCTGCTTTGCTGCGTCTGGCACGGGATGCCTTGAATCTGTGCAGGGCACGATGAAATCTCTAGCTTATCAAGGCATTCTAGAGCCAAACGTACTGCCCCGTGTCAGAAACCTCTATACAACCATGCTTATACATACATATGTGTGTGTGTGTGTGTGTGCGCATATATATATATATATATATATATATATATATATATATATATATATATATATATATATATAGTGCCTGCCGTCAGTTGCCCGTGGAGCTACTGACCTGGTGTGGGGTTTGAAGCACCAGCAGGATCTTAAGGCTCTTCATGTGGGCGCTGCGATCCAGCAGCTCCACGGCCTTGTCCAGGTCGTCCTGGGTGCACAGAGGTATCACCAGCTAGGAGCAGAGAAGAGAAGAGAAGGAACACACATATCAGGAGAGGAATGTCTTATTTCTGCAAGGTGCCCAAAGTGGCCCAAAAAAAGGTCTTCTTTACAACATGGATGAACTGAGCTAGAGCCGAATATCAAAACCGGGCCAGACCTGACCAAAAGACGATGCCCTGGGTCTGAGACACCGAGTTAATTCTCGTGAGCAGATACAGCTCTGTGATGACGCCTTTTGTTGAATGGCACACGATGAATAGGCAAATTATTTTTCCGGGCTGTGGAAAGAATTTCCTCTCTAAGGACAATAAATTTAACTAATCAAGACGGACAGGGGCAGAACATTCATTTACAATAAGTATGATAATTGTAATGTATGCTAGTATTATTTGTCCTTTGTTTTACTTAACAGTCCTCCCTCTAATAAAGTGGCTTGGTAATCAATTTCTGGGAATAGAAAAGATAGTAAAAGAGGTGGGAATCACCAGGGATCACGCAATACAATATTATCATGATGCTTGGGTCCTGAAACAATAACATTACATTACATTACATTTCGTCATTTAGCAGACGCTTTTATCCAAAGCGACTTACAATTATTCAAACACCGACGGACGCAGCCATCAGGAGCAATTAGGGGTTAAGTGTCTTGCTCAAGGACACTACAGCATGCTAGCGGGAGGAGCCTGGGATCGAACCAGCAAACTTTAGATTACTAGATGACCAGCTCTACCGCTAATAACATGGCGATTCGTTGTTTTTCAATTCGCCAAGCATTGTTATACTTTTCTCTCTCTTTTGACTGCAGTAAAAAGTGTAAAACGAATCTTCTTTTGTCTACACGGAGCTTCTTGAAAACGCTGACATCATGGACGTCAACTTGCACATGCACCAGGAACCTATGAGCGACGGCTGATGTCCACTTTGTTTGCATGTGGTCAGTGCCATTTGGTCTAATGAGAGGTTTATAAGTCATTGAACTATAACAGCGTTTTAAAATGTATACGTATTAGTGTGGACATGGCCTGTGTCTTACGGCCTTGAATGAAAATAAAGAAAAGAAAAATGCAACACATGATCAACTTTTTGAATAATGTTTTACATGTTTTATATAGGACAATAGCTTTTTGTATGTAACTTGGTATTAGAACTCATTGTCTCTGGGTTTTAATGAGTCTCTCAGAGTTTATATGAAGAGACTGTTCTTTCTACAAAATGTCAATTGTAGTGTTGGAAAAACCAGACCACATTCCACCCTCACTCAACCTTGTGTGGCGATAAGGATAACCCCAGGGGGGCTAAAAAGAGTGTGCGTTTGTTTTATGGCATAGTAGGATTGCATCTGTGACCAGAGTTTGACTGTTAAAATCCCTGTTTGGGGGTAACACCCGGGGAGATGGTTGAGGGGCACAGTGTTGTAAATGACACCTGACTAACGGCACACAACCTCTCTTCGGTATAAAGCCCTCTTCATCAGGAGTAGGTGCACACTGATCAGAACACTGCTCTGAAACACGACTGCATCTTTCTCTTTATTCTGCAGAATTCATTTCTTCAATACTCTCCGTTTTGTTTTCCTGCAGCGGGGGCAGGTTAACGTCGCCGACCACGCAGGAGAATTTCTCCAACAGGAGTAGCTTGTTTCCCGGCAGTTTATGGCCCAACATAACGAGGCAATCAGCTGACAGTGTCTGATTGCCTTTAAAAAGCATGCCATACATCATGTACATAACAGAGGATAAACAAAGTGCTGGAACACATCATTGGAAAAACTAGTCACAAAAATATGTGCATTCATCTTTTACTTCCGTTACTGGATAACTAGCACCAGGACCTGCAGAGGTGCTGGACAGTATCCATGGATACCAAATCTTCGATGCAAACAACTAGATACCTCATTGTTGGTGTAGTGAAGGTCCATAGCTTGACCAAAAGCCACTTTGGCCTTGGCCTTCAGGTCATCCATCATCACGGGGCGCGGGAACTGAAGGATCCTTCAAGAAGAAGGGGGGGTGAGAAGGTAGACATTTTAACGTGCGTCGGAAACATCAACAACGTGAATGATGGGCTCAAACCGTTACCTTTTCTCCCCTTTGAACTCGAACTTCACTCGCACATCGTTCTGGTGGAAAAACAGTCACAGCGTTCAGGGGTGAAATAACAGCGACGGCCGAAAGACAACAGGCGAGACAAGCGCAGTCCTGTGGTCGCCTTTGGAATGACTCTTCAGATACATCAGACAATGCAACGACTTTTAATATCAGCTTTGATGAAACTACATTTTCGACCAAAGAACACAAAATAGGTATTGGACTAAATGGGGCAGAAATCACCTCGTACGGATGCTTATTTTTACAACATTGTTCTTTACTTGCGATAAACAATTTCATAGTTTAAAAACCACAGTTTAAAGCGCTAGCTCAGTTGATCTTATCGTTTATTACCTATTTAACGACCCTGCGGATAATACATGTAAATTAGAATGCAATGCCAGACTACAAAGTGCATGGCATCCATCGGCATGGCACAGCTGTTGCAAAATTGGCCAATTTTGAAAAAAAAATAAAAATATCACTATTTCCAATTTTTTTGTTGTTTTTGCAGAGGTGGCGGTACAAAGTGGAAGAGCTGGACTCACCTGGTTCTTGGGTGAGCAGGCCTTGGGTTTTCCCAGGTCCGACAGGGACATGGCAGAACGGCTGGAACGGCGCAGCTCTTCCAGGTCCTGCATGATCGAGTTCAGCACCTCCTGCTCATCTGAAAAGCCAGAACAAGACGATGGGTGCCGCCATCGCCACCTGTTTGGAGTTTTATTGGGGGCCCTCCGTTTATTTTGTTTGTTCCCCCACTGCTTTCCGAAGCAGTTTTTACATAAATGAACATTACAACATTTATACGCCAAACATTTTGGAAGCTGGCTCTACCTGTGGTTGTGGTGCTGTTGATGCAGCACTACTGGGTAAACAGTAACTTATAATGCACTCATAAATAAACCGACTTAAACAAATAAATGTACAAATGAGGACATCCCATGTGAGCCACCGTTTTCTTAACAGAATCTGAACACCTTACAACACAATTAACCACATTTAAATAATGAATATTTCCATGTATTCAAATATTCTGCTGGCTTTATTGCATTAGTCACCGACTGAAATACCTTTTTCAGTTTCATTATTGCACAAATGTGCAATAACGCAGTTTGGTGAATAGGTTTTCACTTACAAACTATACATTTCAAATAAAAGTCCCCGAACCACAAACGCATTCCGTATTCAAATATCCACAGATTTGCAGATAATTCACTATAAAATCTTCTACTCGTCTTTCTGCTCAGACTGAAGACGCATCTCTTCGGACTACATCTGGACCTTGCTTGCACTGACCTGTCTGTCTCTTAAGGAATATTCTCCAGCTCTACTGTTACTTATTTATAGGTTTAGCTGGCGTGAATTTGGATATATAGCTGGTTTGACTTCCACCAACACAATGTACTCATTGTGAGTCGCTTTGGAAGAAGGCGTCCATTAAACAAGGTAATGTTAAGTAAATCGACCATGCCCATTACTGCTATCAACTTAAAATTCAAAATGTCTTACCCATCCTGGTGGCGTGTCGTCGATTGACCCAGGAGTCTAGGAAAGAGGACTCGCCCATCAAAGGGCTTCCTATCTCCTGCAACAAAGGACACAAACTGGCTGTTGTTTCTGTTCTGTAAAACATGTTAAGATTAAAGACAAAGGACTACACTTGTCTACAAAGTCGGATTTTGCTGCAGTGTAAATATTTGCCTTGTAGTATTAATGTTAATTTGACTTAGGCCATGAGGTCACACTGCATTTCCAACGCAGAGCGCGGCTGTTTCTTCCAGTGCAGAACTGTTCGGTATATTCTGGGGTGGCGTGGCTAGAAACTGCTTGACAGTAAGAAGGCTCTGGGTTTGAGCCCGACCGGGAAATAATGCACGTTAGTGGCCGATGCCCTTGAACAAGGCATTGGCCCGAGAGCCGGGAGTTGGACCACCGCTCCCAGATTCAAATGTCAAACGCTGCAAAGCGAGGCTGATATTACGAAGGTCTCCAGTCATTTCACAATCCCAAATCAGAATGTGTTAACTGGGCCAAGTGCATTCTCATACATAAGGAATTCGTCCTGGTAGTAGTTGGAGCATTGAAGTGCTTGTGTAGACAGACGAGTAGCATAAAAATAATGCTTAACAGCCCAAGAATATTTTGATATTAATTACATTACATTAAAATAGTTATATATATATGGAGAGCGAGAGAGAGATGTTTATTTGCAGACATTGCATGCATGTAACAAATAACATGCCAATAACAAGTTGATGGGGACTTCAGCCTTAGTGGACAGGTGACAAAGCCATTGAAAGCCTTTTGGTCAGCTAATACATGTCCATACAATAGGATTTGAACTCAACTGATGCTAGCAACACAAGGACTTAAATTAACTTCAGATACTGTCAACTTTAACGCAGCTAACGCTGGCTGACCGACGTTTCCTCCGTGCAAGCCATGAACCATCATCCAGCAGAGGGTTAGCACAGCGTAAAATCACCCAAACCTCGGGTTTGAGCCCGGAAAGCGGCACGCCGAAGTCGGGGAAACAACTGCAAAGAAACAACAACACCGAGCAGGTAGCTAACGCGCTAAGGCTAACTAGCCTGCGCTAGCCCAGAGTTCCGCGTCAAGCCGGGGAAGTTGGGACGCCAGAAGCTAACGCTGGCGCTAGCCGCGCCAGGCACCCGCCGCCCCGCAGCCTCCTCGCGCCGTGGGGGAAAAGGCGCCGCCGCTGCGCGTCGTGACTTTTCTCAGGACACGCGGCTGGATCACGCCGCGTCGCGCCTCACCTGGGTTAGGGCTCGTCCTCTCACTTCCTCATCCACGGGGCCTGTCAGTGCGCTCCGCCGCGGCTGACGAGCCTCCGTAGCGGGTTCCAGCCGCTCACAGCCCTCCCCCGCCCCCCCCCCCCCGCATCGCGGCTGTCTCACGGACCAGTCCCACACACAGCGCTGCCGCGTTCAAGTCCCGCGACGGAGATGGGTATTGCGAGCGTCTGACCGAGGAAAAACAAAACAACAACAACAACAACAACAACCCCCCCCCCCAAAAAAAAAAACCCCAAACAAAAACAAAACCAGTTCGCGACAACTTTCAAGTCTTACTCTTCAGCCGTGAGCTCCCGAATCAAGCTTTTTGTTGTTGTTGTTGTTGTTGTTGTTGTTGTTGTTGTCGTTTTGTACGATTGCTCCTCAGGAGTAAAGACCCCCAGCCCACACGAGGCGTGGCCCAAAAAATATATATATATATTGGCTTGAAAACAACTCAAAGGCGATTCGTGCATTGGTGGAAAGTATCTCTGCTACATTTTCAAGTATAATTGCGTAGTACAGTACTTTCTACTCTACTGCAACAAACGGCCGATGGTGCGATCGCCCCCGAACGATTCGTTCCACACTCCTTGTAAATGACTGTGGCCGCGCGTTCCGTTCTGTTGTCAATCCAATTTGCGATACGCCAAACTACGATTGACTCGATTGTAATTGAATTGCACTAAATCGTAACAAATTAGAATGTACTAAATCGTAATGAGTAATGCACCGGCACTCCATGCCGTATGACAGTTATAATAAAGGGCGCTGCTTATGACAACAACTTTATGTTTAATCTACAATCGCAGTCACAATCGTTTTGATGGCCAGGTAAGTTGACGCGTACAAGGAACTTGTCTCATAACTAAGTGCTTTGAAGAGCAAGTACTTAATAACGTTTTACTTCGTGTGTTTGTACTTTTACTGGAGGTCTGGGTACTTCTCCCACTACTGAATTTAAGTCACCTCCAAATTCATTACATAGACTCAAAACAAAGGCCATGGTTAGATGCACGGGATGCATCCATTCAATCACGAATGAATATATCTTTGTTATAATTAATATTTTATTTGGTAAGCAGCGTTGACGTTGCCCGCTCCCGTCGCGCTGCGGTGCATTCCCCTGGAATTTGGAAAACGAACGTTTGCAAAGCGTGAGAACTTTGGGGTTGTCAGGCCGTCGGAACCGTGACGTTCCGCCCGTCGGACTGGAAGGCAGCGTCCGGTGCGCCGTGACGTCGGAGGAAGGCGCGCACCTGACCCCGGTGCGGTTGAGAGTTGAACCGTATGAAAACACAAACAAAATGTATTACCCAGCAAGATGTAGTAATGGGTAGTATTATTATGGGTAAATACCACACACGAAACCCAGTCAAAGTAAACTGGTTTCGTTTAGGCCCATTTGTTACGTAAACGAACCGTTACGCGCGAGCGCTTAAGGGTATTCGCCGTGGATTGGTTTAGACAGGTCACGTGTCGGGTGAACAGGAAGAAGGGGCCGTACCTGGTTGGGACGACGAGGCCAATCACGGCCTCCACGTCGTCGTTCACTTCCGGGTGGACCACGTAACGCAGCGCTGAGGGTCCGCGGCGGCGTCGAGGTGCGGGAGCGGCCCGAGGTGCGGGAGCGGCCCGAGGTGCGCGTCTGCTGACCGTGCACAAGCACCGTCCTGCCGCGAGTCACAGTGGGACAGCCGGAAACTTTGACGAAAGAAAATCTTGCTTCGAGGATGATTTGATATTTGATATGTTTTTTTGTTCATTTGATTTTATACTGATTTGATATATTTGATATACCTCTATCTATCTATCTATCTATCTATCTAATATTATCTACTATTATTCTTATTTCGATACTATTATTTTATAATTGATTTGATATATTTGATATACCACCCTATATCTATCTATCTATCTATCTATCTATCTATCTATCTATCCGTTCGTCCATCTAATATTATCTACTATTATTCTTATTTCGATACTATTCTTTTATAATTGATTTGATATATTTGATATACCACCCTATATCTATCTATCTATCTATCTATCTATCTATCTATCTATCTATCTATCTATCTATCTATCCGTCCGTCCATCTAATATGATCTACTATTATTCTTATTTCGATACTATTATTTTATAATTGATTTGATATACCACCCTATATCTATCTATCTATCTATCTATCTATCTATCTATCTATCTATCTATCTATCTATCTATCTGTCCGTCCATCTATTATTATTATTATTATTTCGATCCTATTATTTCTAATGACCAACTATCTATCTATCTGTCCGTCTGTCCATCTAATTATCTACTATTATTATTTCGATACTATTATTTTATAATTGGTATGATATATTTGATATACGACCCTATATCTATCTATCTATCTATCTATCTGTCTGTCTGTCTATCTATCTATCTATCTGTCTGTCTGTCTATCCGTCTGTCCATCTAATATTATCTACTATTATTATTATTTCGATACTATTATTTTATAATTTATTTGATATATTTGATATACCACCCTATATCTATCTATCTGTTTATCTATCTATCTATCTGTCTGTCTGTCTGTCTGTCATGTGTTTTTCTACACATTACAAATGATACTAATTATGCAATACATTTTGCTCTGATATGATCTCAACTTAAATTTGCTGATTGACATGCGTTGTCTTCCACATACACGTACTCGGATTGAAATGTTAAATTAAACCTTTGGATTAAGCCTCAAGGGAACTATTGTTATTTTGTTTAAAGGGCCGCAAATGGTCCCAGACAACACTGACACGGAAAAAAAAAAAAGACAGTTCATAAAGTAGAATAAAGTCATCGTTTGATCGACCACCGCCGCCCCCCTTTTCCCCTTCGTCTCCTGCTAAACGCGCTCAAGGCGGAATTCCTCGCCGGGCGCGCACGGAGCCGCCGCGGAGCGTGTGACGCCGCCCGCACGTCTCAATCGTCGTTCGACTCAAACTCCCGACACACGGCCTCGAAGCCGGTGCGCCTGGCGGGGTGACAGCAAGCGGGAAAATAAACAAAGAAAGAAAGAAAGAAAGAAAAGAGAAGAGAAGAGAAGAGAGTGTCGCCGTCACACCGGCCCCGCGGCTGCTCGTTGTCGCCGCCTCGACGGGAAACCGTTTTGCGCTTTTCTTACGGTCATAAAAGTCCTTTTAAATAGGAAGGTTTCTCGTGGAAACTTTCGAAAAGTTTTGTTTTTTTTGTTGTTTTTTTTTTAAACAACCGTTTCCTCAAACCTCTGTCCACGGGATATAATCAGAATAGCTACTAAAGCGCAGGCTTTCTCTCTCTTTTTTGTTTCGGAGTCAAAAAAGTCATCAGCCCGTCGTTACGTTTTATTTATTATTATTATTATTATTATTTTTTTTTTTTAAATACTCTTATTTTGAAAGGAGCCCCGCGTTTCCTTTATTTCCGGGTCAATGCAGAACTCCCACAACAAGCTCTCAGAGGCTGGACACTAACTAACTGTTTGTCGTGGCCGCACTCTTCGTATTTCGAGCCCACTTGGTATTCACTCTTCCCAATATCATGTCAGACACGGTAAGACGCGCAGAGTGAAAATGCGTCGTATGTTCTATTTGATTTGGCCGCGAACAGACGAATTCGTTCTTTGCTGCTAGCTCGCTGCTATCATGCTAGCTCTGCTAGCTTCAGGCCTCCTGTGTGTTTGTTTAGATCACGCTCGGCAGGTATTTGTCTTTTCATTTATTGAGTCACATTAAACCCGACCTAATCAGTTTGAACCTGCCGAGCTAAATGTAGTAATGTGATGTATTTTTAAAATGTATTTATTTATTTTAAATTCATTATTTTATTACCCAGCTCAGAACAGCTCAGATGTTTACTATGCAATTACTACTTGTTTTTACTATTCGGTCCATCTTAGTTTCCGATTATTTAATTGTTTAAATTAAATTGATAATATAAACGTTTATTGTTATATTTTTCATCTTGTAGGAGGCGAAACCTTCCGGCCAGGAGGGGGGAGATAAGAAAGAAGGGGAGTACATCAAGCTAAAAGTGATCGGTCAGGTACGGGGTCATTAACAAAGGATGAAAGGGAAAAAAAACACATAGGGATTCCTACACTCTCCTCAAGGCTGGTGAAATGAAACCTTTCCCCCCAAAAATAAAAGTGCCCTTGGTAAGCGAATGCTTTTTGCTCTCTGTCTTAACCCTAGGATAACAGTGAAATCCACTTCAAGGTGAAAATGACAACGCATCTAAAGAAACTCAAGGAGTCGTATAGCCAGAGACAGGTAAGTGCATCGTATTGCATTTTTCCACTGTAACATCTTGCCCAATACAGTCATGTGTAGAATGTCGTTATCATCTCAATGAAGAGTCCACCAATTACACACACACACCGCGGCTGCAGTTATGTGTTCGTGTTCATGTTCATGTGTGTCTGTTCAAGAAAAGACTTTCAGCAACAAATAATTTACAGCATCAAACCTGATGAAGGAATATTATTTTTTTTAGCTTTTTGCTCAAAAAACAATCACATCAAAACAATTAAGCAAGTTTGGGGGCCCGCCAAACATTTGCACCCAGAGGCCTGAAGTTTTGAGTTTTCTATGACATTGTCAGCTTAACCCGCCCTGGGTTCTCCGCATTGCTGTTGATTATGTACTCCTCCACTACAGCAGCTACGCTACATGTCGGCATAGGTACTAAACCCGAAGAGCATGAAGTTCTACCCATTGATATTTTATATTTTCTGCTCATCAAGTGAATGCTCTGTACGTTTTATTTTTTCCAACAGGGGGTCCAAATGAATATGCTACGGTTTCTGTTTGAAGGCCAGAGGATTGCAGACCACCAAACTCCTAAAGAGGTGCAACAGCTTTCCTTACTTCCAGTGGTTTCATCCCTCTGTTATTTACAGACCTTAGACTCTGTCTGGGCTTCATCCCAGGGTCCTTACCAGGTCCTTGGAGTACTTGAAGTGCTTGAAATTTTTTGTCCTTAGCAATTGAAGTACTGGTAATGTAAATTTAATCCAGCATGGTTGGAAATACGCTGATAATAGTAGATCACAATGACATAAATGATAGATATATAGATTGGATATACAAATTTAAATAATAGACAATGATTCAGGAGGTTTATTTGTCACATACATATACATACGGTCATACATATACTACTCACAAAAAGTTAGGGATATTTGGCTTTTGGGTGAAATTTATGGAAAATGTAAAAAGTTCACGCTACAGTGATATTATATCATGAAAGTTGGGCATTTAAGTAGAAGCATGCAATGGTGATTTCCTCATCTCAAACAACTGATTGAAACAAAAGCCAACAACAGTGGTGGGTTTACCACAACAAAAAATGTCAATGTCTCAATAACTTGTCATGTGCCCTTGAGCATCAATTACAGCTTGACAACCACGTGTCATGCTGTTCACAAGTCGACTTATTGTCTGCTGAGGCCTGGCCCCCCACACTTCTTGAAGGGCGGCCCTCAGGTCATTGAGGTTCTGGGGTACAGAGTTACGAGCCTCTACACGGCAACTCAGCTGATCCCATAGGTTTTCTATGGGATTCAGGTCTGGAGAAAGTGCAGGCCACTCCATTTGAGGTGCCCCAGTCTCCAGCAGCCGTTCCCTAATGATGCCACCTCCATGAGCTGGAGCATTGTCGTCCATGAAGATGAAATGAGGCCTGTGTTGTTCATGCAGGGGCACAATGACTGGACTAATGATGTCATTCAGGTAGTATGGCCTTGTCACTGTATCATTCACAAAGTGTAGGGCAGTTCTGTATTGACTAGACACACCTGCCCACACTGTAACACCACCACCACCAAAGGCTCGTCTGGTGACAACAGTGGCTGATGCATAGCGCTCTCCTTGACGACTCCAACATCGTTGGCGGCCATCATTTCTGTTCAACGTGAATCGACTTTCATCAGAGAACAGCACTGAGGCCACTGGTCCCTCGTCCAGCGTAAATGCTCCCTGGCCCCTGCAAGATGATGATGCCTGTGCCTGGTGGTGTGGTCAGGTATCCTTGCAGGTCGTCTAGCAAGCAGACCACGCTGATGTCAATGGTTTTGAATGGTCTGACGTGACACTTGGTGCCTCTCACCTCCCTTAAATGTGCTGCTGGAGTTGAGTGGCACCATCACCCACTTCCACAGGGCACTGTTCACAATGAAGCGCTCATCAGTGTGGGATGTGGCCAAAGGACGTCCACTTCTATGCCTTTCTGTGACTCTTCCAGTCTCTGTATCTCTGTTGCAATCTGCTGATAACACTCTCTGACACTCTAAGCTCAGTGGCCACTTCCCTCTGACAACATCCTGTATGAAGCCTCACAATGGCGAGGTACTGTTGATCAGTTGTTAGGTGTCGTCTTGGTCCAATGATGTCAATATGTGAACAGCATGATGAAGAGGACTGTTTAAATACCAATTCTAATTGAACCAGCACATTTATTGGTCAATTCATGGCTCAAACACCTGTTGTGAATTTTGCCGTTCAGCTCCTTGTTAGAGAACAGCAAGTTGTGCAAAAAGTACTGAAACATTGAACAGTTGGACATGTGCATTCAAAAGTTTAGAGAAGGTCAAATTAAGTTCACCTGTAAAGGTTATAGTGCATTTTAGGTTCATCCTGAAATTTCACCCAGAAGCCAAATATCCCTAACTTTTTGTGAGTAGTGTATATGCAGTGAAATATCATGACACCCGATGGTTGCACACAATAGGCTCTAAAAATACCAAAATGTGCGTCTTCGACACGAGGTGCTCGCGCAGTTGACCGCAAGGGCGGCGCCACAATCGTGTTTCTGGCTCTATAATTATTTAATAGAATTAATTGTCTGTGTTGTATTAAATATACATTTAAATCCTCCTTAATGAAACTTACCTCCAGTACCGACCTCAACTTACCTTAACTTAGCTCCAGATGAATTGAAGATTATATATTAATTTCAATGAATAAAGATCACATTGAAAATGAATTATTTGTCCTTGAAAATGAAAAATAATTGTGCTCCGACTAGTACATGAAAGTTCTTGGATTTAAATTTGTCATGCCAGAATGAAGTCGGTCACCCTACATGCATGTACAGTGCATGTGAGCATAGTTTCCTTGTCTCAAAGAGACCTTCCTGGCTAAATGAAGGTTAAATTAAAAATAAAAAGCCGCAGTATTATGGCTAAAATGACGGCCCTCATTGGATTCGGAGCCGGTTCTCAGTTTTGGTTCGGGACCAACCAGTTGAGACTCACTGCACTGAGGAACATGTTTCTCCAATTCCCTTTAGTTATTTATTTATATACAGGAACTGCTGTTATTAAATACCATAAATCATTACTACTCCGTTGTCAAGTAGACCTTCTAACATATGCTCTGCGATCCTCGCTCAACTCCCTCCTCCTTTGGTGTTTTTCTACTTCCCAGCTTGGAATGGAGGATGAGGATGTCATTGAAGTGTATCAAGAACAGACCGGAGGACGATGGAGCGATTAAACCTCCCCCCCCCTTTCATATTATTGTTTTTGGTCTGATTTTGTATTTTATTTTGTAATTTTTTTTTTCATTTTTTTTTTATTTTATTTTATTTTTTTCTTCTTTCAAACCATCTGGATCAAACCGGCTCCTATCAGGGCTTCCGTGCGGGAGTCGGGAGGGCAGGGAAGCCTAGTTCAGACTAGACGGATGTTAAAGGGGCCCTATTATGAAAACCCACCGTTTCCACGCTTGTGCACATACATTGGGGTCACTGACGGGCCTGCTAACACACACTGTGAAATAAGACAACCCAGTCAGGTTTTTTTGTTTTTTTTTTTTGTTTTTTTTTAGTGGGGTCCCTATTTCAGAAAACATGTGATTCAACAAGCCGTTCAGATTTGCGTCCCCTTCCTACGTCACTTGGTGCCCTTTTTAAAATTAGAACCGCCCCCAACTGTGTAACTCCATCCACGGTTTGAGAACTACCGAGCGCCGCCGGGGCCCGCTAGCGTTATGTTGAATATAAGAGCTAAGCATGGGAACTGCTTTGTTGTCGGCTGCGCAGACCAGTACAAAACTTAAAAGAAAGGAATTAATACCAACTGTTTGTGACAAAACTACAGATGGGGGGAAAAAAAAATTGCGCTGTTTGTTTCTTTTAGCGTTTCTGAGGCAAACCCGTCAACCCTCCCGTTTTCCCCGGGATTCTCCCGTATTTTACCCTCCTCTTCTGGCGTCCTCCCGTTCAAATATTTTCCCGTAAATCTCCCATATTTCGAACCTTTCTCAGAAAGAAAAGAAAAGGTTTGGCATTGACGGTGGGCTGCGCCGTGCGGCACGAATCTCCAAGCAACACCAACGAAAAGTGTTTTAATTGTAGGCGTAATTATTTTATTTTCTGACGTTTCCCAATAGAATGAAACAAAACAAAAAAAAAACAACCCGCTGTGCGTGAGCCACAAACATTTCTGGCGCGTGGGGAGCAGCAGCTCATTTGCATTTAAAGCAACACACTGAAACAGCCTGTCAAAACAGGAGGGTTATAGAGGAATGTTAGAATCTGTATTTTCTGCAAAAAAAAAAAAAAGACTTTTTGGGGGACCTCAGAGACTTGCATTTACTTAATAATAAGAAGCAGCATAAAATGGCTCCTTTAAGAAAGGATGCGTTCAGGGACGCTCCCCATCGTTGAGTGGAGCCTGCGGCTCATTGGAGTGTGTTTGGTAGTCGACGAATCCAATCACCGCGTCAGGCTTGTTTTTGTTTTTTTCCCACACACACACACACACACACTCACAACTAGAAATAACAATCCTGTGTGTATGGCGATAGGAAGCCACAGAAGCGAGTGCGCGTTCACGTTTCCCTTCCCTTAAAAAGGAAAGGAAGGAGCGTGAGTGTAGCAGATGTGCCTGCCGCACGCCACCCGAGTGGCATTTTCAGGGCCCCCCGGCACGGAGACGAGACAGTGAAGTAAAAACATACCAGTTTATTGTAAAGGGTAGGCAGGTTGGAACAAGCCCAGCAGCAGGCGGACAGCATGTCACGATAAGGTTAACCTCACCTGTGGGTGTGTGTGGGGATGGGGGGGGGGGGGGTTTTGCCCGTTGCTCGTTGGACCAACAGGTACGTATGTAGCAACACTGATCCCGGGCCCTATCACCTAGACTCAGGACAGGTGTGGCTGCTCAAACCACGCCGTCCCCACACCACAGTGGTTCTTGTTGAGCCGTCTCGGTCCACAGGACCCACGGTGGCAGAGCAGACGAGAGTTTCCGGTGTTTTGCTTGAGGGCACTTTGGCAGGACCTGCCGGCCACAGGTGGACATGTTGGACGGTCCTCCAGTCGGTTGAATTCACATCCATGCAAAAAAATAAAAAAAGGTTGAGTTTTTAGAGGTTTATGACAATGACATGTCTTTACAGCATGGTTTTAGACTCATAATGTGCCATAAGAATGCAGGGACATTGTTCTGAAAGTTCTAATGGCTATGGTGTAGTGCAGTGAATTGCACGAATAAACAAATCCTCATATTTAAGAATTGAGAACTTTTTTTTACCTTGCTGTTGTGCTTTACCTGTATATGTTGTATTCTCTATTGGTGTATTTGAGCAATAGGCCATATGTATCTTAAATGTCCTTTTATTTTTTTATAGTTCATGACTTTTACTCCAAATTGCTATTAATCCAGTTCAGAAATATTTGAAACTAACTGGTTAATATGTTATAAAAAGTACAAATCCATAGCATAACTCTGCGCAGATGTCAATCTCACAGTAATTCCTAATTTATGTATGTCGTGGAAAATGCATTGTACGCTAAAGCTTTTTCTGTTTTTGTTTTTTTTTGTTTTTGTTTTTTTAACTACGTCTACATGAGAGGATAAATCACTTTGGAATGAAATTACTCGTTTTCGTGTGATCCTTCGGGGTAGATGGGAGTCTTTGTCGTTCGGAGTTGTTTTGGGTGGAGGGATGCCTCAAATAGGAGCAACGTGTTGTGACACCCTGCAGTGCTTTCACCGCCGCATTTAAAAGTGCCATCAGTGAGATTTGCACAAGCATATTTGTCTTTTTTTTTTTTTTTTTTTTTTCTGGTTTGAAGCAGTGAAAATCGTACTGATGCGACCTTTAAAAAAAAATAATAATAAAAGGAAAGAAAACGAACGTCGCTTTGATCCAATATGTAAGAGTTTCGGCGCGCACATCTCTTATCTGAGTTTTTGGGCAGAGTCCTCAGCGTCTGCGATTGCCATCTGTAAAATTGCCTGTTCCTCCCAGCTCTTCGTACGCGCAGCGCTTTCGGACAGGGGACGAAATATTCCCACGCCGTATGAATTTGTTTCATCCAGGATGCAGAGAGCACATTAGAAATGAACGTTCATTTCTCAAATTCATCAACTGTTTTTTTCGTCAGTCTGTAGAGGGTCGTGAGTGACTGGGGTGGTCCGCTGTGGCGTGCAGTATCCGCCGGGCGTCCCGTCTCCATTATCGGCCGTTTTAGCAGAAGCGAAACGCTCCTTCAAAAGTAAATGATGAATCCCCTCGTCTTTCTGAACGGGACTGTCTTATCGTGAAGAGAGTCTTCCCTGAGAGCCGGGTGATTAACTGGTGTGTGCGGTGGTGATAAGCGCTGTAGTTACATTAACAACAAACAAAGCCCGGTGGTGTTGTCCCTGGATGCAGATGGTTTGAAGTCACGTGGGTGGTTTTCTTTTTGGATTTTTCTTTTTTTTCTTTTCTTTTTTTTCTTTTTTTTAATAAAATGTTTTAAGAAATATTAACCCGGTGCTCTGCTTTATTTTCACGTGTGTTCAAAGTGAATCATCGCCATTGTAAGAATACACACTAATGCAATAACACTTAAGTATTATAAGTCCAAAATACAATACAAAAAGTTGATGCACGACTGCGGTTGATGCAACGGCTTCGTATTTGCTTTTTGGAATGAAATTATGGAGCGTTTTAATTTCTGTTGACCTTATTTTTTTTAAATTTGTTCCAAGAGTTTTGTTTATTTGTAAATAGCGCAAGGCAATTGCTGAAACAAAACAAGTTATAAGTATTATCATTTCTACTATTATTATTATTATTATTATTATAAAATACGATTGTATGTTGTGCAGGTGGTTCCAAAAGAGCAAGAAAATAATTTCAAGTCGACAGTGAAAACATTGATAACCGTGTCAAACCGAGCCGCCGGCGGAGGGCGCTCTAAGTCCGTCTCTGGCGAGGGAGGGCGGGACGCACCGGCGCAATTTGACGCACGGAGATAAAGGATCCGTCACGACTCCGACGTTCAGTCCCGGGAAGAAGCGCCTGTTGCACAAACTCACATGCTGGGGTTTTTTTTGTTGTTTTTTTTTTTTTTTAAACAATCCGCCGTTCACTTGATGGAGGGTGAAATTTGAAGCCTCTTTAAGCTTTAGTTTTTCAAGAGACTGTTCAAAGATCCCAAGCGCGCAACGGCAGACCACCTCTGCTTTAAAGCGGTAATCCGTCGGATTATTTTTGTTTAAAAAAAACAAAACCCAAAAAACCTACTTGATGGCTTTTGTTTTCTTTCAGCCGCCACGCCGTAAGAAACAGCCATCCGAAGCGATATATTTGCGTTATGCTCGCGCTTCTCCTTATGCGTTCACCTGGTCGGCGGCGGGGTGCTGTTGTGACCTGATGACACGGATGAACGTTCGCAAATTGAGCACGAAAAGTAAATACGGCCATGACCTCGAGCGACCAAGAGACACAACACCAACGACAAATCGATCGTAAGAGGCCGTAGATGGAGGAAAGAAAGTGAGGGTGAAACCCGGCAATTGGGGGAAGGAAAACGGGGGGGGGGGTTTAATGCCGAAAATCCAAACAACACAAACCATTTTTATTTTAGATCACCGCTTTAAATAAAAAAAATTTAAAAAGTCTCCGTGACCCACTTTATGAACATCAAAATCCGAACAGAGCCTTCGCCGCCTGACTGGATCCTCCCGCCCGGCAACCCTGTTACCCACAAGGAAGCGAGGCCCCAATTTGCAGCCTAACAGATTACGAGGCTCCGCGTTTCGGGGAAAAAAAAAAAAAAAAAAAAAAGTACGAATAATAATAATACCCCAAAACTGTCCGGATTTCTAAAAAAAAAAAAAAAAATAATGAAAAAAATAGACAATCCTCCAACCGCAGAAGGATATCTGTCGTTACCAGCGGCTCCGGCGATTAATCTTCACATCGACGACGAGCTTTCATCTCGTCCCTGGCAATTACTCCGCGGCCGCTTCTCATGTTGGAACGTTTCGTTTTTGTTCTTTTTCAGAAGAAGAAGAAGAAGAAGGCTCCACACATTGAAATTCTATTATTGTGAATTTGTTGACTGGGAGGTGAGGGCGGTGTGGTACCGTGGAGGAGTTGCAGTTGGGGGTGGGGGTGGGGGTATTTATTTAGACAGAGTCTGATTTCACGGAGGCCCGGGGTTGGGAGGAGGGAGTAGAGGAGCTGGGAGAGAGAGAGAGAGAAGGGTGGGAGAAAAAAAGGGAGAGAGAGAGAGAAGGGTGGGAGAAAAAAAGGGAGAGGGAGGGAGGAAGGGAGGGAGGGGGGGTGGGGGGTGGGTGCGTTTACCAGAGACAGGACAGGGGAAGCAGAGCGGGGCGGTGGGGTGGTGGGGTGAACGGAGCCTCTGTCACTCCCAAGGTCCCGGGCCCCGTAGGTTAGGCCTGGGCCTGAAGTAGATCACATTTCCAACGCTGGGATACCTCGCAGTGGCAAAACATTACCAGATGTGGGGCAGACAGGAGAGGCAGAGCGCGGGGGGGGGGGGGGGGGGGGGGGGGGAGGGAGGGAGGGAGGAGGGGGGGCACAGGGCGGCTGCACCGAGGCGCAGACGACGCCGAAAAACCAAATGTGGGTTAAAACCTTCCCGGGGGTTTGAGCGTCTGCGCCGGTGAAGACGTGCGGCCGGGGGGCAGGTCCGAGCGGGCGCGGGGGCCTGTTGGCGGCGGTCGATTCCGTTTGACCCTGGGATTTTTTTTATTTTTTTTTGCTTTCCGTTTTTTTTTTTTTTTGCCAACTTTTTGTTGGCCGTTGAGGTGGTTCTGCTCAACGTCGCGGCGGCCGTGGGACGTTCATGTCTGTGCTTCGCCGTTGATCCCATATTTCGTCTTTGACCTTTCTCTCTTTTCTTATTGTTTTTTTTCCCCCTGTTATTTCGAGCTCATATCTGTTATTCATCATTGGGTTTAGTGTTTGTTGGCAGATTGTTTTTTATTATTGGGAACATTTTTAACCGAGGTTTATTTGACATTTTCCATATATTGCCATTTTCTTTTTTCATTCATGCCTGTTGCGCTGATGTCCGCTGCAGCCACACTGTCATTTCCCTTTGGGGACGAATAAAGGACCTGTCTATCTACCCACCTACCTGTCTATCTCAATGGCAAAGCCCGTTCCGCTCCACTGTTTCTCGCCGTCTTATGCGACAAAGAAAATCTTTACCCTTAAAAGGGGTTTTAAAAGCTTGTTTCGATTATCGTGCCGAGTTTTACAACCCAAAAAAAAACCTGTCTCCTTTTTAACAGAGGACACTTGCGGAAAGGTGCACGGCGGGTATGAAATATATTTAAAAAAAAAAATCGGCCCAAAGGACTACAGCGGAAACAATCGTTTTAGTATCGAAAAAAAAAATCAGTCAATCAACCCCGCCACACACGGTGGCGTTGACTCCCAAAAGCAGCCGGTGCAAAGAACCCACCGGTGCAAAGAAACCACCGGTGGAAAGAACCCACCGGTGCAAAGAAACCACCGGTGCAAAGAAACCACCGGTGGAAAGAACCCACCGGTGGAAAGAACCCGACGGCCAGCCGCAGCCAAAGATCAACCGGTCGACTCGTGTCAATTAGCACAATGCGGCGAGCGCGGGCAGCTGTGAGGCCGCCTGCGGCTCCCTCCCCGGGCCCCCCCGCGAACCGTTACGCGTCGGCTTCAGGAAACCGACCCCGGAGGCAGGAGGAGCTCCTCTGGAATTATTGGGAGTATTGATTAATCCCCGTTCAGCCTTTTTGATTGAAGCCAAACCCGCTCCCCAAAAACCAACGCGACGTAAAACAGGGTGGAGACGGCACTGGACAGCTGACGGCAGAGGGTTTGTCTGAACAAACATCAGCACTTTTGCACGTGTTCTGGACGTTTTGTGCCGTTCCCGGAGGCCCCCCCCCCGCATCCGGGGGAAATTATCAAATACACCCCCCCCCCCCACACACACACACACACCCCCCCCTCCAGACTGTAATAATCCCCGTAGTAAGTTACACTCCTCCGGTTGCACACATGGAGACAGAGGGCCGCCTTGTTCCTCCCAACGTTTGCGAGGGGCCGGGACAAAGGGAGAGATGGGGGTGGGGGGGGCGGGAGAGTCGGAATAAGGGAGTGGGATCAAATTTCAGCAGGAAAAGCAGGGATTAGCGTCCGAGGGCTCCCAAGACAGAGCGAGTTGCCCTTTACGTTACTACCCCCACTTAGCAAGAGCCAAGAAAACAACAGAACAAAAATAATTAAAAAAAAAAAAAACCTGTGGATGCGATATCTGCGAGATCAAGGGCCTCCCTGTGAAATAAGAAACAACTAGAACCTGGGAAAATATTTAAAAAATTTATATATATATATATATATATATATATATATATATATATATATATATACACATATATATATATATATATATATACACACATACACACACATATATATATGAAAATGTATACCCGACAACTTCAACTACAAATTTCCAATGACACCCTGAGAGAAGGCTCGCTTTAGTTTTAGTTTTTTTCCCCGTTGGTTTGTTTTGTTTTTCAAAAGCCGTAACGTTTTATTTCCTAGACCTGTGCAGGTACAAGCCGCTCGGCACCGAGGGGGAAAGAAGCGACGGGAAAAAAGTCGTTTAAAACAAGATTTTTTTCTTTTATTCTTATAAATACATATGTTCTTTTCAAAGAGTGTATATTTACAAAATATGTTCAGCTTTAAATGAGGCAGTTTTGCTTTGCAGAGTTTTCATAACAGCTCCTAAACAAGTGTAACTGGAACCCACCCCGCCCCACCCCCCCATTGTGTCCTCTGAGTTGTCTCAACAAGGTCAGTTTGCAACATGTGGTTGGAGTTTCATTCGCTGCATTGGTGTTTCCATTTCAAAAACGCTTGCAGAGTCAGTCTGTGCCGCGAACCCACACCCGCCCTGCAGCCAGGACGCCGGGTCGAAACCAGCGAATGATAAAGAAATGAGGGAACGTTAAAATAAAAAATTAAAAATTAAAAAAAAAACGGAAAAATCCGATGGCTTGCGCCATCGCCATAAACAGATTATAAAACATTTAAGATGGCAGCTGGGGTGGGGTGGAAGGGGGTGGAGGGGGACCGGCACGGACGCACTTCTCCTTTCTCACTGCAATTAGTGTACAAACAGGACAAATAATGAATTCAAACTACAAGTAGGAGCAGATAACTCTGGGGCGGCGGTGGGGGAGGGAGGGAGGGAGGGAGTGGGTAACGAAAAAAAATAATAATAAAAACCAAAAAAAATACAGACATTGTCGCTGTGACTGTAGGGGGGGGGGGGGGCAACCGTAAAAATAAGTCTTTTGGACGCGGCGCCCCCCCCTGTTTCTCCTCGAGGAATTAGTCTTTTCGGCGGCGCCGCTGAGTTCCTGCTCCAATCACGCCGGAGAGAATTCTAACAGCCTCTCCCAGGAAGCAAGAAGCGCCCGGTGGAACGCTTCCGTCCCGCGACAGCCCCGAAACGGGAAAAACAAAACAAAACAAAAAAACAAAACAAAGGTCGAAAGTCGAAATTAAAACGAGTCCGAATAAATGCTCGGGGAGGGGGGGGCATCTAATCCGACCCGGTCGGGGGGGGGTCCTCCTCTCTCCTCCCCCCCCCCCGAGCCCTCCTACACGGTGGTCTCGCCCTGGTTGCTGTTGCTCAGCCTCTTGTAGAACCGGCGCCAGGACTGCAGCGTCTTGCCCGACCAGATCCAGAAGCCGGACGTGATGCCCACGATCATGGTCATCAGGTACTTGATCATGAAGACGGTGAAGTCGGGCGTCATGTGCGCAAAGTCGCCGGCCGGGCAGGGCACGGCGAAGCGCTTGCACGTCTGCATGTGCCACGTGCGCTCCCACTGCGGGCGGAAGGCCTGCTCGTAGAAGTAGCAGGCGATGACGATGGTGGCCGGCACGGTGTAGAGCACGCTGAACACGCCGATGCGCACCATCAGCTTCTCCAGCTTCTCCGTCTTGGTGCCGTCGTGCTTCATGATG
>NC_137189.1:44976241-44978741 GCF_960531495.2 Zeus faber
CCCCCCCCGGCATCTGCTCCTCTTTGTCACCCGCAAGAGTGTTGGGGTGGAGGAGGAGGAAGAGGAGGAGGAGGAGGAGGAGGAGTGAGAAATCCCGGTGTTGTTTTCCCTCCTCCCTATTTCGCCTTTGTTTTATACCCACAAAATATTTCCTCGAGAGCGCGTCCCGCGACTCCGTCTCGTTTGGCGTCGAGGGCGCCTTCGCCCAGGAGCTGCTGGTCCACCCGCTTCTCCCCCGGAAACAGAGTCGTTCTGCCGATATTCCTTACCGGCGGTTCTGACGGACCACCCTCAGACTTGATCTCGAATGGTCCTTATTTATTTCGCATCGTTTGAGCTCGGGCCTCCGGGCTCCACCGCTCATCGCTCCCGGTGAGCGGCCAATGAGCCAGGAATTTCGGCGTGATGAGCCTGGATCCCCCCCCCCCCCCGTTGGGTGGAAGAGTAGAGCCCAACAGGTGGATGCAGGGGAGGTGGAGGGAGCGCAGCAAAGCGGGCGGGGTCGAAAGGGGGGGCGGCCGGCTCGTAAAGGGCGCGCGTGGGAGCGTGTGGCGCTGTCGAGTTGTCTGACAGAACTAGCTCCGCCGGCCACGCCTCGTTAAAACGTGCCTCGCTGGGCTGGTGCCACACGAGTCCCACCGTCATCCTGCCGAGACCAGCGGAACCCCGGGACGCTGGGGCCCCGACGTCCGTTCGACCGGCGGCGTCACAGAGCGCTTTCCAGAGGAGCCTTGATCACGCCGCCAGACTCAGAGAGTGCGAAGAAATTAGTGTATTTCAAACAATTCAACTTTATTGTCATGTTGCACGCGCAACGGAGAGCGGACTCGATTCCGGTCGTCTGGCGGCGGGTTTGGCATTCGGTTCTCGTCGGCGGGCGGCTCCAAAGGAGCTGTGAGAGGGGACGGCGGCCGTCCCAGCTTCAAACGTGTCCCACTCTGCCGCTCCTTTTTTTGTCGCTCTCTCCTTCGGTCCTTGTGTCCTGACTCCCTGGTTCTCTATGCCTCCACGTCCTCTATCTATCTATCTATCTATCTATCTATCTATCTATCTATCTATCTATCCATCTATCCATCTATCTATCTGTCTCTCTGTCTGTCAGTCTACCCGCCTGTCTGTCAGTCTACCCGCCTGTCTGTCAGTCCATCTATCTATCTGTCGTATTCTTTTCACAGCGGGCCACCTCTGGAGAAAAAAAATAAAAATGTAAAAGCAGCGACCGATCAATTAATCATTAATCGGCGCAGCGCCACGTCTCCTCAGGATGTGCTTCGGTTATTGATGAATTCACACGAGCGCTCTGTCATGAATTCAAAACCCAGCCACCCCCTGCCCCCGTCCGCCCCACGTTGAGAGCCTTTTAAAAATAGATCATAGCCCCCGATAGCGAGAGTTCCAGGCTCCCGTGTCCGTATGTAAATGAAGCGAGCGGTGCGGGGCGGAGGGTGGAGGGTGGAGGGTGTTGCGGGTTGGAGGGGGGCAAATCTAAGGCTTTGTTCACGCTGCCGGGCCTCCGTGCTCATTTTCCGACATCGCAGCTCGTATCGAGTTTTGAATAAATCAAAGCATCTCTAGCGAGCGGGTCTGTGGTTCTCAACCTTTTTCCGACCCCGTTTGGTACGATTTTGTCTTGGCATACGCGAGGCAGTGATGGAAGGAGCACTCAGACCTTTCAATGGAGTAAAAGTACAAATGCCCTCGTGCAAAATTACTATCATAAATTGAAAGCACCACATTGACATTTCAACTTATGTAAAAGTACTTAAAGTATTGATAGTAAAAGTACTTGTCATATCCAGTGCCCTGATATGACAGAGAATATAATATGGCATCAAGTGCTAGTACAGCGTTTTTCAACCACTGAAAATGATCTTGTGTTGCAAGATCAAAATTGCAAAGCTGCACTAATTCAACAGTTCCAGCCAGGACACCAGCTCTGTGTTCATCAAAACAAGTTCTTCGAAGTGTGATAACTATTTGTTGGCCATATTAATAATAAGCACAGTTATACATGTTTGTGAGACTGTTTGGTTGTTAATAGGATAGGGGTGCGCCACGGTGCTATTTCATCCTAACACATCGTGTGCCTTGGCGGAAATAGGTCAGGAAACACGGTTCTACTGCACTGTACTGCTGCGCGACTATCTTCTTTTCTCATGAATATCGTCTCTACAATTTACTATAGTTTAATGTACTATCCTCATCATTTCCAAGGATATGGACCCGATTAAAAATATTAGCAATCGTAAGTCAGAACTTTAATAGATCCAGTCCTTGATTTATATATATATATATATATATATATATATATATATATATATATATATATAATCCAGATTATTCTTTTTTTTTAAACTAAAGTAACATGTTAGAAATGTAGTGGAGTAAAAGTCAAAAGTGTCCCAAACTCAAAGTACAGAACAGATACTTTAAAAACGTACTTAAGTACAGTAATATCTCTTTTCCACTGCACAACAAACCCGCTAACAGCTGGCGTTTG
>NC_137189.1:44983741-44985640 GCF_960531495.2 Zeus faber
CCTCATTGTATGACTCTCATGGTTGCTCTCGCTATATTTCCTTATTTCCTCTTATCTCTCTCTCTCTCTCCCTCACTCTCTCGTATTCCTGATCTGGTATATTTATTAATTTCCATTTTTTTCTACCTTTTACAATTTCTCTTTCTTTCTTTCTTTATTTTTCTTTCTTTCTTAATTTCTTTCTTTCTTTCTTTCTTTCTTTCTTTCTTTCTTTCTTTCTTTCTTTCTTTCTTCTTCGCCTTCCTCCCACCGCTTCTCTCTCTCTCTCTCTTTCTCACTCTCTCGTATTCCCAGATCTAGTATATTTATTTTTTGCCATTTTTTTTCTGCCTTTGACAATTTCTCTCTTTCTTGCCATCTCACCCCATTCACCTTCTCTCTCTCTCTCTCTTTCTCTCCCACTCTTGTATCCTCCATTTAGTGTGTTTATTCACTTCCATCTACTTCCCATTCCTTTCTTTCTTTCTCATCCCATTCACCTTCTGTCCCCCCCTCTCTCATTTTTGATTTAGCGTATTTATTTATTTCCATTCTTTCTACTTTTAAAATGTTCTTTCTTTCGTTCTTTCTTTCTTTCGTTCTTTCTTTCTTTCTCTCTTTCTTTCTTCCTCCCCACCCACCTTCTCTCCCGCCCCGGCTCTTTCTAATTTCTCTCTCTCTGCCAAACTCTCATGTTCTTGATTTAGCACATTTATTTATTTCCATTTTCTTTTCTACTTTATTTTTTCTTTCTTTCTTTACTTTTTTCCTCACCTCCACTTCCACCACTTCTTTCTCTCTGACTGTCCCTCATTTCTCTCTCTCTCTCTCTCTTCCCCACTCTCTCTGTATTTATTCATGTATTTCCATGTATTTTTCTACTTTTATTTTTTTTCAGTTTTCTGTGATGTTAAAACGTTTGTTTACGTAAACATGCAAAACAAGTTCTAGTAAAATGAATTTTTTAATTCAATCCTCCCTCTCCCCCCCTCTCTCCTCCCTCTATCTCCTCCCTCTCTCCCCCTCTCTCCCTCTCCCAATCTCTCTCCTCTCTCTCTCTCTCTCCCTCTCTCTCCCTCTCTCTCTCCTCCCTCTCTCTCTCTCCTCCCTCTCTCTCCTCCCTGTTTCTCCTCCCTCACTCTCCCCCCCTCCTTCTCTCTCGCTCTCTCTCTCTCCTCCCTCTTTCTCCTCCCTCCCTCTCCCTCTCTCTCCTTCCTCAATCTCCCCCCTCTCTCTTCCGCCCTCTATCTCCTCCCTCTCCCCCCCCTCTCTCCCTCTCTCGCTCTCTCTCTCTGCTCCCTCTCTCGCTCTCTCTCCCTCTCTCTTGCTCTCTCCCTCCTCCCTCTCTCCTCCCTCTTTCTCCTCCCTCACTCTTTCTCTCTCTCCCTCCCTCCCTCTCCCGCTGTCTCTCTCTCTCTCTCTCTCTCGGTATGATCTCCCCCCTCTCATATACACATTCTCTCTCCTTCTCAAACATTCTTTCTGTCGCTCTGGTTCTCTTTCCATATGCTATACATACAGAGGCCCCCAGCCTGGAGGGAGAAGTTTGGGGTGGGAGTCGGGTGGGGGTTTAGGGTGGGGGTGGGGGCGTGGGGTACATGCCTGACCCAGGATATCTCACAAACATGGCTGTTCCCCGTGCACGGAGCATAAACACAACACGCCGCTAACCCAAACACAGGGCGCGCCGCCGCAGCCTTTTAGGGGCAAAGAACCTCCGTCCCCCCTGCCGGCGTGCCATCAAACCAGACCCGATCCCCCGGCCCCGGTGCGATCTGTCGCCCTGGCTCGCCATCCCATCTCCCAGGGACTCCTCCCTCTCGCTCTCGCTCTCACTCTCCCTCTCCCTCTCGCCCTCTCTCTCTGCCTTTCTTTTTTCTTTCATTTGGCCTCCTCCTTTGTTTTGCTCGTGTTACGTTT
>NC_137189.1:44995840-45003340 GCF_960531495.2 Zeus faber
GCTCGGCTTCAGGGAAGCTGAGAAGACTGCAGTTTGGCCCGAGAAACCGAAATCTGAGAACACTTTCCTCACTTAAATTATTCTGAACGGTCCCCAAACATTTGAAACATTTGTGTGTGTGGGTGCGTGTGTGTGCGCGCGTGTGTGTGTGTGTGTGTGTGTGTGTGTGTGTGTGTGTGTGTGTCTGTGTGTAAGTGTTAACCTGTGTACTTGGGCATATAAATGTGTGCATGAGTGTGTGCGCGTGTGTGCGCATGTGTGTGTGTATGTGTGTGTGTGTGTGTGTGTGTGTGTGTGTGTGTGTGTGTCTGTGTGTAAGTGTAAGCCTGTGTACTTGGGCATATAAATGTGTGCATGAGCGTGTGTGCACGTGCGTGCGTGTGTGTGCGTGCGCGTGTATAGCTCAGGACCCTTTTCTCTTTGACTTCTGCCTTTCCCGTTTAGTATTCCACAACCCGGCAGCTAAGAAAGTCTCCAGCAAAACCGCCCTGAAAAAAGGGGGAGAGAGGGAGAGAAAAAAGCATTCCACCTTATTCTTACACAAAACCGCGAGTGTCTGTGGATTCATACATATTTATCAGTCAACACTCCGCGCTCATTGAGCCTTGGGACTGCTGCTAATTTCGAAGCCAGCTCAGTCTGTCAGGCCTCGCTTGTGCTCTTTATTTCTCTCCCCCTCTCTCTCTCGCTCTTTCTCTCTGGTCTTTCTTTTCAAAAAAATGCCACCCCCCCCCCCTCCTCCCCCGCCCCAACCTCCGGGGACCTTTTAAGCGCAGTCCATTCCCAAACAACACCGTTTTCAGGCCCCGCATCATGATCTGACCTCCCGGGGTCACGGGGGGTCATGGTGGGTCGCGCAGGGGCGGAGGGAAGGGAGGAGGCGGAGGAGGAGGAGGAGGAGGAGGAGGAGGAGGAGGAGGAGGAGGGGGGAAAGTGGAGGGACTTCTACTTTTTTTCCCCCCTCATTCTTCCTCCGGTGTGTCCTCCATCACGAGTGTCACAGAGAGAGAGAGAGAGAGAGAGAGCGAGAGGGAGCGAGAGAGAGGGAGATGCCACTTGGCCAACGAAGACAGATCTCCTCCTCTTCCTCCGCGCGGCCCCATGCATCAACTTCGCAGACAGGGGAGGCCCCCGCCAGCTCACACACTGTCAGGGAGCTCAACCGGAACAGGCTTCACCAAGCTGCTCCTCCGTCCCGTCCCCCGACCTCCGTCCCCCGACCTCCGTCCCCCGGTGAGATCTGACGAGGATGGTCTGATTGATCGCTTTAGGAAAAGTTCCCCCTTGTTCACTCGCCCCCGGTGTCTTGAGAGCACGACCCGGCTGGATAGGGCGTTCCGGGCGAAACCGCTTAAAAAGGCCGTCGGATATGCGGAAGTCTGCGCCGGCGGCTGGGACGGGCCGGGCTCCGGAAAAAAATGCCTGACAACCGGTGAAATACACCGATGGCGGTAAAACCACCGAAGCGGAATTCCCGCAAGGACGAGGCGAGACGAGGTCAGATCGGTTAATTTATGAACGATCAGGCGTTTTGGCAGCGCACAGTTCCGGGGAGCTCCCCGCGAGAACTGGACACCTTCCAGGCTCGCATCTTTGCCTCGTATTGTGTTTTTTTCCGGTTGCATTCGCACTGAGGGACGACAGCCGGAGCGGTGCGAGGCGCGGCTCCCGTGTGGCGTGCCCCCGATGCTGCCCCGCAGCGTCCGCTGGTTTCGCCTCGTCGCTGCACTGAAATCTATTTCTCTGAACGGATTTGAGGTGGAGAAATGAGCAGTTGCTGGACCTTTCACTCATATTAGATCTACAAGGCCTTTAAAGGTTTTGCGCCCACTTTCGTGGGGCACAGCCCCGCATGGTGAGAGCGCGCCGGGTTGCGGGACGCGTGTTAATTCATTCAATGAGTTATCTATTTGGTTATTTTACAGCCGAGCGTACGTGGGCCGGCCCGCACCCAGAGCCACGTGACTCGACCGGGGCGGACCCGGCCCCGAGCGACCGGCGAGGGGCCGTGGACGTCCCGACCAATCACGGCGCGCCGCCGCCGGAGGTTCCTCATCGCGCCGCCTGGTCCCCCCGCCCTGGAGCAGGAGCCGAAAAAGGTTTCCTCCAGACAGAGTCCTGAGAGCCACGATCGTTCCTCGTTCCCGCAATGCGGACCCCGCCAAATAAAAAAAGGGACGGTTCCTCCAAAAAGTCGTCGGAACTATGAAAACTTTCCTGCCGAGCGACTAACACATACAAACTCTTTCATGCTTTGGTTTCATTTGAACCTTGTGAGTTCAGCGAGGAAGCCGCGTCCCGACCGGTCCTCCCGCCCCGGCTCTGTTCTTTGTGCGCTTGGAATGTTCCGTCAGGCAGGACGGGGACGTTTTGGCAATGCTGGCGCTGGATCATCCGTCTCATGTGGATTCGATCAAGTTGAATTGAATCAGTGTCAATTGAATTGTCCGTCCCGGGCAGGGTGTTAGGGCGCCATTAAGGGCCCACAATCGTGTCACTTCTTCGCTGCTTTGCATCTAGTGCTGCACAGTGCGCCCGGGGTTGGGAGAGCACAAAGATGTGTGTGTGTGTGTGTGTGTGTGTGTGTGTGTGTGTGTGTGTGTGTGTGTGTGTGTGTGTGTGTGTGTGTGTGTGTGTGTGTGTGTGTTACCGGTTTCCACACAATTGCCCCAAGTCCCCCATCCATGCATAATGCTCATGTATATGTGTTTGCAGATATTATGTATGTGAGTCCCCAGTGTGTGTGTGTGTGTGTGTGCGTGTGTGTGCGTGTGTGTGTGTGTGTGTGTGTGTGTGTCTCAATTAAAATTGGAATTTTGTCTCTGTTTATCAAATGTAAATCCTTGCGAATACGTGTCTCTATGTGTTTCTGTCTGCGTGTGTATGCGTTACGTTTGCCCGCGTGTGAGTGTGAGTATGTGTGTGTGTGTTTGTGCGTGCACACACCAGAAAGCCCAGGGTAGCAGCGAGCGAACAGCAGGAACAGCAGAAACCTTCAGTGGAGACTGATCACTCACAGCGTGAGTTTAATCACGACTCCGAGCCACTGCTGTGAGCAATTGAGCGTACACACACTCTGGAGAGAGAGAGAGAGAGAGGGAGAGGGACACACACACACACACACACACACACGCACGCACGCACGCACGCACGCACGTCATGAGAGCGAAGGCGTCAGGTTGAAAAACAGGGGGAAGAGATAGAGACGGAGGTAGAGAGAGAGATTATCCAAACCAATTATCAATAGATTTAGTTTGTTGTTTGGTGACAATGGGAAGCTTGCTCCTTGTGACTACGTTGCTGCTGCATAAATAAAGTGTTTTGAGTTTTGAGAAAATAAGCGGCTTAGATATATACATATATATATACATTTTATACATATATACACACACACACATATATATATATATATATATATATATATATATATATATAAATGTTAGAGAGACGGGGGAAAGAGAGGAGAAGAGCGGAAGCAGAAGGAAAGAGATAAAGTTTGATGGAGAGAGAGAGAGAGAGAGAGAGAGAGAGAGAGAGAGAGGATTATTTAAACCAGGACGACGTGATGCGTCATTCAGAGCAAAACAACATTTAAACAAAGGAGCTTCTTCACTCAGGAGCACAAAGAGGTTTTGCTGACTCCATGGAGAGTATATCTGTACAAAAAAAAAGAAGCTTGGCAGGAGAAATATACACCTACCACAGTTTAAAAAAAAACCTAAAAAACGGAGGAACAACTCAGTTATTTTTACTTTGAAGTGAATTGAAACTCAACTAAAGTACTAAAGTCAACTAAACTTAACTAAAATAAAACTAAACTAAACTAAACTAAACTAAACTGCATGATAAAGTATTTAAAGTACTTCTAAAGACTATACTAGACTAGATTGAACTAATGTAAACATAGATCAGCTAGACTAACTGTAGACTAACCTAACTAGACTGGACCAGGCTAAACTAAAGTAAACTAGAAGATTAGACTACTCCAGACTAAACTAGACTAGACTAAACTGAATAAGACTAGACTAGATTAATCTGGACTAGACCTGACCAAACTAGATTAGACTAAACTAAATTAGACTAGACTAGACAGAACTAAATTATACTAGACTAGACTAGACTAGACTAGATTAGACTAAACTAAATTAGACTAGACTAGATTAGACTAAACTAAATTAGACTAGACTAGACTATACTAGACTGGATTAGACTAGGCTAGGCTAAACTAGACTAGACTGGACTGGACTGGACTGGACCAGACTAGACTAGACTTAATAAAATGAGACCAGATTAGACTAAACTAAATTAGACTAGACCAGACTAAACTAAATTAGACTAGACTCGATTAGACTAAACTAAATTAGACTAGACTAGACTAGACTGGACTGGACTGGACCAGACTATACTAGACTTAACAAAATTAGACTAGATTAGACTAAACTAAATTAGACTAGACTGGACTGAACTCAATTATACTGGACTAGACTAGACTAGACTAGACTAGACTGGACTGAACTAAATTATACTAGACTAGACTACACTGAACTAAATTATACTAGACTAGACTAGACTAGACTGGACTGAACTAAATTATACTAGACTAGACTACACTGAACTAAATTATACTAGACTAGACTAGACTAGACTGGACTGAACTAAATTATACTAGACTAGACTACACTGAACTAAATTATACTAGACTAGACTAGACTAGACTAGACTAGACTAGACTGGACTGAACTAAATTATACTAGACTAGACTAGACTAGACTAAACTAAATTAGACCGGACTAGACTAAATTAGACTAGCCTAGATCAATCCGGACTAGGCTGGACTAAAGTAGAACAAACCAAACAAAACAAAAACAAACCAGGCTCGACGAAATCAGACTAAAGCTGTTACATGCTGCTAACGACAACGAAGCGACCGAGCGGCGCCCGTTTGGCGACATCTACACATTTTCAGACGCTTGTTGCCGGTCACACAGTGACGTGGGGGGGCAGGTGTGACCGAAGCAGCCACGCCTGCCTCGGGTGTAGCTCACTGGGCCCTGGAGCAGGGGTGGCTGTACGCCTGTTGTTCATCAGAGCAGCCAACGCTTCACCAGCTCCCGGCTTGTCACACCCGGCCGCGCCCTCCAATAAACTGCTGTGTTTGTACCGTCGCCGCCCGCGTCTCTGGAGCTGCCGCACACGGCCTGGTTAAATGTGGGGCTAAGTATCTACCGTCAGACGAGACTGAGCTAGACCAGATACAGAGGTGGTTTTGCATACACAGGCTGGGCTAGTCCTTGGCTAGGTCACACTTTTAATTTGGACCGACCGAAATGGCCCGAATTCTCTGTCCTGGTTTAAAATGACCTCAGACGTCAAGATTCAAGAGGTTTGTTCATCACATACATATAAATACGTTGACACGTACATACTGTAGATGCGGTGAAATGTCTTTGCAACGCGCCCGGAGACTATGCACATTAGTTACTAAACCCAACATAATGGCGAACCTAATTCCTACCTAGCAACTAACTGATCTAACCGATTCCTAAAACGTAATGCAGTGAATAGAATAACATAAAATAAAATAAAAAATAAAATAAGACTCAAGAAGTTAATACAGAGTGGGGGCACAAAATAGAAGTAAAGGGAGTAGAGTTATGTATATGGGATAGGCTATTTGTATATACAGATATGTGCAGTAAAGTGCATGTGAATAAAGTGTGTATGTAGAAATACAGTACAGTATACAACAGTACCACACAGCAATACAGTAACAATAACTGACTAACTAACTAACTAACTAACTAACTAACCAGCTGTTAGTTATACTTACCCTCGTATTGGTTTAAAGGGGACCTATAGCTGAGCTGCGCGGGCCAGCGGTGCTTGAGCACGGCCTCAGCATTACGCCTCATCAGTTCACCAAAATCTGTTTCCGAACAAATGGCAACACCGCACCGCGACAACGCCGGGACTTGTTTCACGTAAACGCCTAGTGTGGTGTAGAAAAAAATAAACAAAGAAATAAATAAATAAGTACATATACAATAAAAACTCGCTATTTTTGATCCGTTTTGTTTGGAGAAACAGCACAGCGGATGGGATGGAGCGGATGACTATTACTACAACTGCGTGACGAGCTGATGTAAACAAGAAGAAGAACATTCTTTAATTGTCAGACAGCACACACACACACACACACACATGCACAAGCTTTGGATGGTGGCCGGTGAAATGAGACCTCTGCGTTTAAACCATCCTGGCTTGTCCTTCCTCCGGGGGGGCAGCCAGGAGCAGTGGGCAGCATACGTGGACGCGCCCAGGGACCAAGTGATGAGCATCCATCGCTGGTCAGACGATGATGTTGTGCATGTTTTTGGTGGGGTTCCTTACTGACGTGAGGTGGAGGAAACCCCATGTGAGCACGGGGAGAACATGCAAACTCCACACAGAAAGGCTCCTATTTGGGAGATAACCCGCTGGAGCACGGTGCCAACAGCGTCCCAGGCGGGAATCGAACCTAGGACGTAGGTGGCAACCATTGAAAACGGAGCGTTGGGAGCGCTGGGAGCGCTGGGAGTGTTGGGAGTGTTGGGAGCGCTGGGAGTGTTGGGAGTGTTGGGAGCGTTGGGAGCGCTGGGAGCGTTGGGAGCGCTAGGAGTGGACAGAAGCCCGAGCGCTTTGTTCACCGCCATTACTTTGTCATTCGTTCACACTCTTATTTGACACCCTGGCCACGTCTAATATGAACATCTTACACTGTCACATTTCATACATGACGGAAAATAAGGAACAGCATAATTTTTTTGAAAAAAAAAAAAAAAATCTGACTTCCGGAAGGAAGATTAGAGCTCATCTAGGACTATGTGAAGGCGTAAATTAAAACCGGCCGGAGGCAGGTTTATGTTTGGATTAATGGACGTGGGGCCTCCAGGTCCATCTGGACGATGAGAGGAATTGGATGATCTGGACTAAGACCAGCGCCAAGACAAGACGGAAGGAGCCGACTCGTCCTTCATGACCTGAGTCTAGGACCTCCTAGTCTGCATCTAATTCATCTTAAATTGAGCAACGTCTCGGCAAGGCATTTTCAAACTTTCGGATTAATTTAAGTATGTTTATTTTAGTCCCGATTGAGATCAAACCCTGTCCGCGAAACGCGGCCCGTAGTGCTGCGACCGTAGTGCTGCGACCGTAGTGCTGCGACCGTAGTAGCTCTGCAGGGCCGGACTCCCTGCCAGTCACAGAGCTTGATTAAACGTGGAGGTAAATATCACAGACAGCCTTGAGCTCAACCCGTCAGCTGGAGACAGGAGAATCATATCACACCTGGGAGACGTGCACAAACACGGCTGCCCACCCACACGCGCGCACACGCACACGCACACGCACACACACACACATACATGCATATACATACACACACACACACACACACACGCACACACACACACATACATGCATGTACATACACACACACACACACACACACACATGCATGTA
>NC_137189.1:45005840-45023340 GCF_960531495.2 Zeus faber
CAGATTACCCGTGCGACTGCCAGGGCCCAACCGAGTCCGGATTAAAAGACGGCGGATTCAGCAAGCGCATGTGCACACACACACACACACACACACACACACACACACACACACACACACACACACACACACACACCACACACACACACACACACACACACAGAACTAGGTGAGTGAAGACGTAGTGCCCCCCTACTTACAGAGTGACTTTAAGGAGACTTAGGAGTATGACGAGGGGAAACTCCGCTCACCTCCCAAACTCTCTTTTCATATTATTACTCTATCATTCCACCTTGTCTCTCTCTCTCTCTCTCTCTCTCTTACATAATCTCACACACACACAAACAAATACACTCACATCACACACAAACAAACATGAACACAGACGTAGACACACACACACAGACGTGCACAGAAATACAGACACTCACGCACACCTGTACCAACACACTCTACAAACACATATCGGTACGTACTCACACAATCCCTTCACACACACACACACACACACACACACACACACACACACACACACACACACACGCGCGCACTGTGTGAGTGGATTAGCCGGCCTTGATCCGCATAGCACCAAGTAATGTGCCATAAGCCCAGAAAATAACACGGAAAATACCACAGGATTTCCAGACTAGAAGTCTCCATCTCCCTCCCTCTCTCTTGCTCCCTCTATCTGCATATGTCTGTTCTATATACTCTGGTAAAGGTGAAAGTCACCCAATTGAATACTACTTGAGTACAAGTCTTTATGTAGCTGATATTAAATGTGCTTAAGTATCAAAAGTCATTAGATGTTATTATATGTACTTAAGTAAAAGTAAATTCTGTGGAGAAAAAAGAAGCCAGACTTTTTGGAACGAGCTACGTTTTTGTTTTTTTTGCTCCGATTTTATTTCCGTACTCTTCGGTAAACGTAAAAGGCACTTCATTTGGTAAGACGCAGATTTCACTCTGACATAAGAAAACATTTGTTCTGAACCTGACCACGGGGCAGGTGGTCATCGCTCTCTGACACGCAGCTCTAATCGTGACTCTCCGGGACACGCCTCAGCTTGTTCAGCGGCGATGCCGGCGAAACGAAAGTAAAGGCAGGCAGGCAGGCAGGCAGGCAGGCAGTCAGGCAAGCAGCCAGGCCGGCAGGCAGTCAGGCAGGCAGGGCTGCCGGGTTTTCATGGCAAACCGAGCCAGCCCAAAAAAAAACAACCAAAAAAATCCCCCAACGAAAAGTAGACCGATTGCGCGGGGAAAAATGCGGACCTGGAAACTCCGAACGCGGGCTTTAGAAGTTTGTTTACACGCAGCTCGCCGACGGCTAGGTATGACCTTGGATTCACCTTGTGGAACCTTGTGATAACTGGCTTTCACTAACATCATTTACCAGTCTCCAATTAAATTTCGTAGCGAAGGTGTTCATAAGAAATGTGTTGGAGTAAATGTGTACTTTTTGGGGACTAACTGTAGCGGCATGAAAGTAAAAGTTGACAGAAACATAATACCTCAAGCACAGACACTGCCCCCCCCAAAAAAAAAAGTTTTTTTCCCCACTAAAGTTATGTGGCTCTTCGTACCAGTTTGGCGTCAGCTGTAAAAACCATGATAAGCAGCCTCACTGCAAGCCCAGACACCGATTCATCATCCATCTGTAATGGCCACCATCGGTAAAATTCACGTCACTCGCCGCGAGCCTTCACGTTGGACTGGACCTTGGTGAACTTTGTCACGCCCGCCCCCCCCGAGCCCCCGGGCCCCCGAGCCCCCCGACCTTTCCAAAACGCAGGGAGCGCATTTTGCCGAGGTTTTCAGTCATGAAAAACACCTATCGGCGTCTTTTGTCGGCGGCTGCGAGAGGCATTCGCGCCAACGGGGTCGCCGCAGATTTCGTGGACGGTTTGAATAAAAGAGCCTTTCGCAGATTCACATTCTCCCCCCCCTCGCACAATCCCTCCCCTCCCTCGACTCCTTCCGCCGTCCGTCTTCGCCGTTGGACCGTGTCGTCCTGTGATCCTGCGGCCGTCGCTCTGGGCTCGTGTGTTTTGGCAACAGGGCTCGGGTTTGGCGGCCGGTTCATCGGAGGGTCAGGCTGGACGGAGAGAAATGCGGGGGAAAAAAAGCGCCCGCTCCTTCACGGGCGGAGGGACGGGAGAGGGGTTTCCAGCAATTTATCCCAAGCATTATTCATCTGATTTATCGACGCCCAGCAACCCCACTACATCTCTCTGCGAACCATTTCATATTCTGTTTGGTTGATGTGTTTGTCTCTGTGGTGGAATTTAATTTAGCTAGAAAGTGTTCTTGTCTGTTTCTCATAAACTTTTTATTGAACCAGTGATTAAGGGTTGTATTTGTCATTGTGAATCCAGACCCACGGACACACACATGTTTGGGAAGAGCAAAACGGGGGTGATCTGTGGTTACCACCATTCAAGATCTTCAGATCCGCGTATTTGGTGCATCGTAAGCCCCTTTTCCACTCGCACCGAAAGTCGTTAATCGACTGGCAATGTTCCGTGTTGGTGTCGTTTGGGAAAGGGAGCCGGTGCCGACGCTCCGTAGGAGGCGTTCCGTACATCTCCCCGCGCTCAGCCCCCGTATCGTTTCCGGGGAAACGCTGTTACAGCTGGGAATGGAAGTGTGCGGGAGCGGAAGCAGTGACATTGCCGTAAATTTGGGGCTTTTACGAATATTTATTTTGTACAAATATTTTTTTAATTATTTGTTCGAGAAACTGATGCACGTCCAGTCTCTACGGAGACAGGTCTTTGTATTCTTAAATATTATTCTTTATCTAATTAAAAATTCCACTCGGACACCAGAGTTATGGGTGCGGTGGCATCTGGCACACGCGCTTCTCTTGCCCGCCGGCTGCACCGGAGTGCGGAGCCGGAGAGGGAACGAGCTCTAGGGAGAGTGTAGGACAGGTTGGAATTATCACACTGATTTTAATATATTGGGTTATGGTTATTGCGTCGGCGGAGGGAAGAGTCCGTCCGAGAGGCGCGGGGAGACGGGAAGACAAGCGCTGGTCTCTGAGAGCCAGGAAAATAACCAAACCGGCTCAGATTGTTTGTCGACACAGATCGAACGATCGCACCTACACTGGAACAGACTGTCCTTTTACACGCCACATAATTATGGCATGTGTGAAAAGCCGCAAGACGGAAATGTTCCTGAATGTAGCTGCGGGTGAAAAATGTGAAAATCACTCGCGGTGCCGGAAATTTTATCCCAGTCATTTACCTGGAACTATGTGTGAAAGAGGCTAAGGGTTCAGGACCGGAAGTATACTGGCTTGTTTATGGTCTCGTGGCTCTATATGCTTTTACGGTCACATGCGCTAGCTGCTGAGCTATGCCTGGAGGACCCTCTCCTAGATTTAGCCACAGGTTTTTTTTGATATCATACTGAGGCGGGATGTCAGTCCGTAGATGAATGTCTCCGCTGGTACGGACACTCAACACTGAGCTCCGACATGCGGTAAGGAGAGCCCACCGCTCCAGCGTCGCTTTTGGAGACAGGCAGCTCCTCGCTTGTAATGTGAACACATCATTTATCGCTGTCCAGGACTGGGTGTCTGTGTCGCTCGCTGCTGCTGCTGCTGCTGAAGCCCCCGGAGCCTCTTCTCTACCCCTACTCTACTCTACTTTACTCTACTCGACCTCTACCTCTGCCTCTTCTCCACCCTACTCTACTTCTACTCGACCTCTAGCTCTACATCTACACTACCACTGCCTCTACTCTACATCTAACTGTACCTCTTATCTACTCTATCACTACCACTACTCTACTCCACTCTACCTCTACTCCACTCTACCTCTACTCTACCACTATCTCTACTCTATCTACTCTACCTCTACTTTACCTATACTCTACTCTACCTCCACCTCTTCTTTACCCCTTCTCTACTTCTACTCTACCTCTATCTTTACATCTGCTCTACCACGACCTCTACTCTACATCTACCTGTGCCTCTAATCTACTCTATCACTATCACTACCTCTACTCCACTGTACCTCTACTCTACTCTACTCTACCTCTACCTCTACATCTACCTCTTCTCTTTCCCTACTCTACTTTACTCTACTCAACCTCTACCTCTTCTCCACCCTACTCTACTTCTACTCGACCTCTATCTCTACATCTACTCTACCACAACCTCTACTCTACATCTACCTGTGCCTATAATCTACTCTATCACTACCACTACCTCTACTCCACTCTACCTCTACTCTACTCTATTTCTACTCTACCACTATCTCTACTCTACCTCTACTCTACTCTACTCGGCTCTACTCTACCTCTACTCGACCACTGTCTCTACTCTACTGTACTCTTCCTCTACTCTATTCTACCGCCACTCTACCTCTACTCTACTCTACTCTACTCGACTCTACTCTACCTCTACCTCTTCTCTACCCCTGCTCTACTTCTCCTCTACCTCTATCTCTACATCTACTCTAATACTAACTCTACTCTACATCTACCTCTATTTCTACTCTACCACTATATCTACTCTACCTCTACTCTACCTATACTCTACTCAGCTCTTCCTCTATCTCTACGGGGAACTGTGACGAAATGTTGTCTAATTTGTCAAAATGAATTCCATCCTTTCATCAAAGTGTATTTGTTTTATCGGCATCAATATGCAATGTTGATCAATGACTCTGTGTTGTGTCAGTGTGAAAATAAGTGAAAAAATGATATTTTGTAATACGATGTACTTTGAAGAGCAACATCGTTATCATCAAATATTCAACCCCAACATATTCAGGAATAGGGAATTGGTTGCGAAACTCCCTGTGGAATAGGATTTGCAAATGTTCTTTAAATGTTGCTTAAATTTAAATGAAATTAATTTCACTGTGCGCTGAATGAATTGAATTAATAGCAGAAAAACACTTTTGTTTTGTAACTGGAGAGATTATTCATATTCATGTGTTTCCTTTGTTATATATTCACCTCCAGATGCTGGAAAAGCATTTCCCCAAAATGATCTAAAATAGTCGAATTTTATCTAAAATAATTTGTCATATTATTTGTTTCCAAATAAATAAATAAAAAATACGCCATAAAAAGCTCCAAACTCTTTTCTCTCCATTTTGAAAGAAAGACCCAAAGTTATGTTTTTTTTGTTTTTCGTTTTGTTTTTTTTACAGCGCCGCAACTTTGGCCTCTAATCGCTATTTTGAAAGGATATTCCAGAAGTGAAACCTGTTGAGTTTGGAGGTTTTACGCTCTCCTTGCAAAACAAGAAAGAAAACATGCGAGCGCACTTCACAGGGAGGGAAGCCCCTTTTTTTCAAGGAGGGCTTGTAGTTTGCGGTCGGCTCCATGTTGGGAGAAGTTGGGATCTCACCGCCAGAGGCCTGTCGCTCATGGTCTGTGTGGTCTGACCCTCTCCCTCCCTCCCCCTCCCCCTCTCCCTCTCCCTCCCCCTCTCTCTCTCCCCCCCTCGCCCCCGCTACATCTCAACGCGTCACGTGATCCCGAGATGAACTTATTGCGAGTTCGAAAATGTGCCGCTAAAAAACGAGGTTCATTTCCCAGCGCCCCCGGCGTCATTAATATGTTCATAAATTTTGAGGCGGCGCTGAAGGAGCGCGTCGCGGGACCCGTAACGTCGAGCGGCTTTAGCTTTAAATGCACATAATCGGCGTCGCTCTCACAGTCATCTGTACATGTAAATGAGTCTTTGAGGGAGAAGAATCATTGTGGGGGAAAAAAGGAAGGCCTGTTTACCCCCCGCCTGATGTGACTTATTAAAAAGAAGGGTTAAAAACACGTTTCCCTGCCTGGTGGAAGGGCCACACCAGGGCGACATTTGGCGTCTCAGCCGCGGTGTCGCGGCCCGCCGTCCAACCTCCAACACTGACATCTGTTGCAGCAGGGGGTTCTGGAGGGACGGGGGGCGGGGGCTGTCAATCTAACCTCTCCACCCGACCTATTGACATGGAACAGAGAGCAGGGGTTTGGGGGGGTGTGGGTGGGGGTGGGGGGGCGTGAAAAGAGAGAGAGAGAGAGAGAGAGGAGGAAGAGGAAAGAAGAGGGTAGAGAGGCTAAAGGGGAGGAGAGGGGGAGGAATGTCGGAGAGGAAGGCTTGCTCGGCCCGAGTGGGAGTGGGAGTGAGGGGGAGGGGGGGGGGGGGGGGAAGGGGGTTTGTTGTTGCCTAGTGCCCCCCATCAGGCCTCAATGCAGCTGGATAATGGAGCTATGGTTTCACTCTGCTTTGAGAGGGGGGCGGGCCGTGGAGGTGGGAGCTTTGGGGTTTTTGGGGAAGGCTGTGTGTGCGCGTGTGTGTGTGTGTGTGTGTGTGTGCTTGTGTGCTTCTGTGTGTGTGTGTGTGTGTGTGTGTGTGTGTGTGTGTTATAGGGGATGTATGCTAATGTCTTGTGGGAGGAGAAGAGGGGAGAGCTGAGTGACTGAGAGCCAGTGGGAGGTGGCCGGCCGGAGGGGAGGGGGTGCTTGGTGGGGGCTGGCTGGGGGAGATTCCTTAGAGTCAAATACCCCCCCCTTTCACTAACACACACACACACACACGCACACACACACACACACACACACACACACACACACACACACACACACACACACACACACTCAACTACTAATGCCATACCATCATCCAACCACTCCTCCCCCTCTCCTTGTGCTCCCAGCTGCTGTTTCTACTGTGTGTGTGTATGTGTGTGTGCGTGTGCGTGCGTGTGTGTGTGTGTGTGTGTGTGAGAATGGCCAGCGCAGCCCACCTAAATGTCTTGCTTCCGTTGGAGCCAGAAAAAGAGAGCAACCAGCGGTAAAAGGGGAATAAAGATGGATATGCAGCGTCTACAGAGGTGGAAATAGAGTGAGGCGGAACGGGGGAACGGAAATTGCGAGGGCAGTGAAATCCTCAAAAGAATACAAAACGAGAAGAGGAAGGAACGTGATGGAAGGAGGGACAAAGAGAGGCAGAGAGAGTGGGACAGAGGAAGAAAACAGAGACCTCCCCTCTTCCACTTTAGCGCCATTTTATCCTGCTCGAGTAGCCCCTGCTCAGCTGTCAGATCTCTCTCTCTCTCTCTCTCTCGCTGATATTCACACATGCAGCTACATTCTGGAACATTTCCGTCGTGCGCCTTTTCACACATGCCATAATAATGCTGGAATAGATGGGGACGGTAGCTCAGGAGGTAGAGCTGGTCGTCTAGTAATCTAAAAGTTGCTGGTTCAATACCAGGCTCCTCCTGCTAGCATGCTGTAGTGTCCTTGAGCAAGACACTTAAGCCCTAATTGCTCCTGATGGCTGCGTCCGTCGGTGCTTGAATAATTGTAAGTCGCTTTGGATAAAAGCGTCTGCCAAATGAAATGTAATGTAGATGGAGCAAGGGACAGTCCAGCAGATAGCGGTAATGCAACATGCCCGCCCGCCAGCCGGCTCCACCTGGCCGATCTTAGCTGCCTCCGCTGCGGGGGGTGTAGGTACATGATGTGCTCGGGGTCCTGCGTTTACAGACAGCTCACTTCCTGCACCTGTTCCACCTCTCCCTGTCCATTTCCTCTCCGGCTCCACGCTGCTGGCGGGAAAGCGAAGCGCTTGTGCCTGATGTCCCTGCACTCAAAGCACTCCATACTTCCTGAACTGACATATACCATATAATGCCCTCTCTCCAACTCTAAAAGACACATCTGGGGTCTGAGTGGCATTATTAAGAAACACGAGGACTTGTCTCCGTAGAGACCGGACGTGTTTCAGTTTCTCGTCTTTGCAGCCGAGCACAGCTGTTTGGATCGGACTCGCCATTTTTCCCAATGTATTTTTTTCTTTGAGAAAACAAGTAACTTCTGAAATATTTGTGAGAAATAAATACCGTAAAGACCCACTGTTTGTGCTTCGCCACTATTCCGATTCGGCTCCGCCCCTGCTTTACGTGCCTGTACCGGCAATGTTACTGCTCCCATTCACAACACAGCCGTCCAGGCATTTTCCCAGAAATGTTTCTGTCTTGAAGTGGGAAATTGCTGGTGCAGATTTCCGGAATATCGATCCCTGCTCCCATTCCCACATGAGCCCAGACCCCCAAGATCTCTCTCTCTCTCTCTCTCTCTCTCTCTCTCTCTCTCTCTCTCTCTCTCGCTCTCTCTCCCTCAAGGAGACACTTCAGGAAGGGGGAGTGTTTGCGTGGGGTGCGGGAGGGGGCTGCGGCATTGTTTGTGTAAAGCTACACCTTTCCTCGGCCCACCCTCCCGTGATATCCCCCACCGTCTCCTCGACGGTGAAGTGGGACCGGGGGTGAGAAAAACAACACAACACAACCAAACAATGGCGGCTCCCCCTGCCAATTAAATTAAGCCCCTATCATCCTGGGGTATCTCCATGCCAAAGGCCCCTGTTGTCATGCAAATGCCACGGGGCCTTTTTAGTCAATGCAGGTGTGCATTACAAAACAGGCCGGGCCATCCGCGAGCCAGTTTCCTCACTGATAATGGCTAATAATGGGGCTCAAATGGAGGTATGCATTCAGCCCACGAGGCCTCATTTACACCTACTGTCATTTAAGGCCCGTGCCAAATTTTGTCGGTGGGCGACCGAGGAGAGCTGTTCAGGATTGAATCAGGATGGCGTGAGCCGGCGTCCTGTTCGAGATTCAAAAGGTTTATTCGTCACATTCTTGTACATACTTTCACACATACATGCAGTGAAATGTCAATGCAACGCACCCGGTGTTTACGCACAATTTATGTTTGGCTAAGTCGGAAGAACAAGGCCCGAGCTTCGACACGGCGAAGGGTTTCACCGCCTGATTGGCCTGGCAGGCGGAGCGAGGCGCCGGCGCAGACAAAGTTATAGGAAAAACACGGGGGGGGGGGGGGGGGTTGCCTTTAACAACTTTCGGTGATCCGAATCGAGGCGTCAGAATATCTTAGACTGGTGAAGTCACTCGAGGAACGCGGTGGCGGCCGCCCGATCGTACCGCCCATCGCGGCTCGGCTGAAGCTGCTCTCTCGGCACTTGACCGAAATGTCGATGATCCTGACGCCAATCACTCACTGGGCTTCCTACGATCTTAAAATAAGGTTAAGGTGAAAAGAGTTTCGGCGTTTTCCTTTAAATATAAAGAAAACGGAGAAGGAACACGGGGATCACGAGTCCCGCTCTATAAAAAAAAAGGAAACCCGTTGGAGCCAAAGGGAGCCGAGGGCTTAACCTCACGATTTGTTACTCGAGGCTGAGAAACCTGGGGGGCTCCGTGGGCTTCGCGGGGGAGGGGTCACATTCCAGTTTTGAAACAGCCGTCGCAAAATTTGTGTTTTTTTGGTATTTTGGGTAAAGGTTATCGGCGTTAATGCAAATAAAAGGTTGATGTGGGTGAAACGCGGTGGGTGTCTGTCGGCCCCCGCTGCGAAGCGCTTCGTTGCAAAACCGGACGATGGAAGAACTCGCAGCCGCGCAGCTGTGAAAACAGTCCCTGGCTTTGATTTGGAGGGTGTGAGGAAATGTTTTATCGGCCCCGCTGTGGGGGGAACGGCTTCCACTTCCCTCCCCCCTCCTCTCCTCCTCCGTCTGCGATCTGTCAATCCACTCTCTCTCTCTCTCTGACTCTCTTTCCCTTTGTCTTTTGATTCCTCGGCTCTGTCCTTGTTCTCTCTCTCTCTCTCTCTCTCTCCTTCCTTTCCCTGCTCAGGCTTTTCACACAATTTGCAGTTCCAGAAATGGGTAACGGTGGAACTCTTGGAACCCGCCCACACACACACACACACACACACCCACACACACACACACACACACACACTATGTCTTCCCTCCCTCACTGCCTTCCTTCCTTCCACCCTTCCACCCTTCCTTCCTTCCTTCCTTCCTTCCTTCCTCCAACAATCTACAACTCATCTTTCCCGTTTCGGAGAAGATCAATGTCATTTATCACTCGACTTTTCTCGCGGAGTCTTCGATTTTCACGACTTGTCCAAGACCCGACGGAGTGTCTGCCGCCCCTCGACGTGCACTTGGCGTGATGCGAGCGCGACGTGAACGCCAGGCGAGATGCCAGGTGATGCCTTCTGCTATTTCTGATGCTGTATTCGCACAAGCGCCGCAACACAGGACTCTGTAGACTTGGACTTAGAGGTGACTTGGTAGTGAAGATCAGCGCCGTCCTTTTCCCCCAAAATAATGTTAAGGTCAAAGTCTTTAAGGTAATGTCTCTAATGTTTCAGATGTGACCTTTTATTTTTCATTTTTTTTTTCATTTTTATCTTTATTTTTCTGTTGTTTTTAGGTTGTGTCTGTTTATCATCAGGTTCAGTGTATATTGGCTGTTTTTTTGCTATCTATCAATCTATCTGTTTATCTGTCTGTCTGTCTGTCTATCTATCTATCTATCTGTCTATCTGTCTATCTGTCTGTCTGTCTGTCTGTCTGTCTATCTATCTATCTGTCTATCTGTCTGTCTGTCTGTCTGTCTGTCTATCTATCTATCTATCTGTCTATCTGTCTGTCTGTCTGTCTGTCTATCTATCTATCTCTCGCCAGGAAAACAATGATGTGGAACTCAATTCAAAAATTTCCCTTTGACCCAGAACGCCAGTATGCAAAGTTTTGCGCTCTGTGCAAAGATTGTTTCGAGGCCTACTGGGGCAGTAGGTGGGTGTTGGGTGGGGCGGGGAGTGGAGTCAGCTGACCGGCCCTTTCAGAGAGGGGGTGTGGGGTGGGGCGGTGGGGTTGGGGGCTCCCACTCCTGCAGGGAGGGTCAGTCCCAAGGCTGCATGGTGCTTATGGCTCTGCCAGGCGACAGACATGGCGCCTGACCCACGGCATACGGTCCCCTTCACCACCCGCTGGCCACCGGCAGGGTGCGGGGGCCCGGGTCGGCTAGCGTGCGCTCGGGGGTCGGGACGGGTCAAGTTCACCGGCTCCCCTTCCTCCGGCGCTATTCAGACGCCGGCTCAGGAAATATATACAGTGGCATCAACCATATCCCGCGGCCAAACGCGGTCTCAGTCATCAACGTCACAGCCGACGCCGAAGGAGAGAGCGGTGTCGTATTACTGTTTAAGTCTTTGTATCAACCCGTTAAAAAAACCGGGTCATCTGATACATCATGTGTCAAGATATTGACACAAAATGTGTTGACTCACAATTGCAGAACAGCAGAACACCTAAGAAAATGACAGCCTCGGGTGGCATAACATTCAAAACTATGCGCCATTAGAATGCATAGTTGTTGGTGGAGTGTTCGGAGAGTTTCTAGCTGAATCCGCACGACTTCAACGCGAAGCGCAGCGGAACCTTCACAGATCACAGAATCCCCAAAGCAACCGCGACGCCCGCTGAATTTGTACGCCGGGCGCCCTGATGAAGTCTGATCCCGCTCGTTTCCCACCCGGAGTGGCAGCGGTCAGCGCCCGGCCTCGGCTTCCCCTAGAGCCGGACGGCAAACCTCAACAATGTCGTAGCAGGACGCACGGCGCTTGAATCCTTCCGTTATTCTGGGTTTTCTTATGTACGTCCACGTCCTTTAGATCTTAAATTGCCACCGCAGGGACCGCTGACCCGTCACAGTCGACTCCCAGGAGACAGCTGTGGATGTGGTGACATTTCCGCGTTTCCCCAGTTCAAAAGGGAGGCGCTTCCTCTGCAGCGGGGTAAAGAAAAGGAACCACGCGAGGAAGGTTGCGGAGCTTGTGCCGTGTCCGAACCAGGCTTGGTTTTTTTTATTGTTTTGTTATCCCGCGCGGCTAATATTTCAAACAACATTTTTATTCGTCACATACAAATACGTACTTCCGTACGTACATGCAATGAAATGTCAAGAATTAAGAATCAGACTTAGAAAACCAGGCTGAAAGAATCTATTCGTCTGTCCGTCACGCTTGACCGGCATCATGAGAACCTTCCAAAGACTGCTGTGGGTGGGTGACGGGTGGGTGGGGGTCGGGGCAATAGGAAGTGGTCTTCTCCTAGGCTCCGTTTAGTTCACACCTCATTTACTGGAGCGGCTCGCCAAATGTTGAGGTGTCCTCAAGTGTTTGTGTGTGTATTGCAGGGGGTGGTTTGTTGGGGCCAATTAACCTGCCCAGATGGTGGAGGCAAGGGGTGGGTGTGGGTGGGGGGGCGGGCGTAACGTGTGTCGTGAGGCTTTGCCCACCGATACGCTCTTACGCCCGTTCCCCACCCGGTGGGCTGTTGCTCAGCAGGATGCGATAAGACCCGATGAGGTTTTCTGTGGACGGGGGAGCAGCCCACAGTCGACGGTTTGAGGGAGGTTTAATCGGCGGCGGCAATTTAGCGAGGCGTGGCTCCCATCCTGTGAACGACCCCCAGAGGGGGAACTGGCAGACGGAGGGACGGCCGCCGGGAAAAGCCGGGTGTAGAGAATACCCCCGGCCGTGTTTTCAAGTTCCGTTGACGCAAATAGCGAGAGAGACAAACACCGCTGGTGCGTGTGTGTGTCTGTGTGACCTCTTGAGTACATTTAAGAGGGGGGAATAATAACAGCGCACAAGAGGAAGCGCCGTCACGCGGTCGATCGATCACTCGGCCGCGACCGGGTCTTCGGGGCAGAAGGCGGCCCAGATGCGGCTCGCAGGCCGATCAGGAATATTTCCATTTACCGAAAAAAAAACCATGAAACGACAGCCTCGGACGGCGTGACGGCCGAAAGCGATTTAACGTCCGGAGCCGCTCACGGCGCTGCTGCGCGCGGCCTTTTTCCACGTGAGCGCCGGGAAGCGGAGGCGGCACGGGGTCAAAACGCCCCGGTGCTGTCGGACGGGCGCTGGTGGGATGCGGCTCGCCCCGTCAAGCCTCCCGACCGGAACCAACTTATTTAACATCGGCATCCTGCGGCGCGAGCTCTGATATATAACCCTTGGGCTGAACCAAATAAGGTCGCCGTCGTGGCGGATTGAATGTCAAATTTACGTTTTTTGAAGCTCGACGGTTGTTTTTTCGGTGTTCAAACTCAGCGTCTTCTGCAATTCTAGGTTCGATGTTTGTTCCTTGAAATCTGGGGGTGGAGGGGGTGAAGGTGACTGAGGAATGGACGCAAACAGCCAAGTGGTACGGCACCTCCCTCCACCCACGCACCCACAAACCCCCACCCGAGGCATTCCCGACACCTAGGAGGGAACTGGCAGGCTCACACTTCCATTTGGATGTTTTTTTCTAGCCAAATAAACACTCAATTCTCCTCACCTCTTCTCCCAGTGTAAGCAGCTGTGCCTGTGTATATGTGTGTGTGTGAAAGAGAGGATGTCAACCAGTGTTTTTGCCTGTGTGTGCGTGTGTGTGCATGTTTCTGTCTGTGTATTTATGCGTCCCAGTGTATGTTTACATATTCTTATGAATCCACGTTCCAATCTGACGCCAATGAAAAGACAAAAAGTGCGAATGTCAGGTAACAGATTAAATGGATTCTCTCTTTATCTTAATAAGCTTTTATATCGACACATCGTAGACATATACAGATACATCTAGATATACATATAGATATAGATATACATATACATATACATATACATATACATATACATATAGATGTACATATACATATATACACATCGTACGTCTATATGTTTTTGAGGCAATCCACCATCGTTGTGGACTCAAATCACCTGTGGAGTAGGGGTAGGTAGATGATGGGGTGTGTGATTGTGTGTGTGCATGTGTGTGTGTGTGTGTGTGTGTGTTTGTGTGTGTATTTGTGTGTGACAAAGGTGGAATGGAAAGGTGGTATGCCTATATGTGTTTATATTCCAAATCTTGTGAGGACCAAGACTTCACAGGCCACCTTTGCTGTAAGGACATTTTTTCGTTGTGAGGACATTTTAGGTGCTCCTCACAAAAACAGTGTGTGTGTGTGTGTGTGTGTGTGTGTGGGTATTTGTGTGTTTGTTTGACTATACTTGACTTGCCAGCGTGCCTGCATGCGTTCTTTATGTATATGTCAGAAATGGAGAGAGCGAAAGAGTGAGAGAGGAGGGGTGAGGAAAGCTGTCATCTTTGTGTGAGTCAGAGAGAAAGATCTGTGTGTGTGTGTGTGTGTGTGTGTGTGCGCGCGCACGCGTGTGTGTGTGTGTGACAGGGCGTGGGCGTAGTATGTGTGAGACTTTGTGTACGTGAGCGAGAAACAGAGGGGGAGACAGAGAGAGCGAGGGAGAGTGAGTACTTTAGTGAGCGCTGTGTGTATAAGAGTGTGTGTCAGACGGCACATCCAGACTACCAGCGTGGAAACACATGTCAATGTGTGTGTGGGGAAAGGAGTGAGACAGATAGACAGACAGACAGACAGACAGACAGACAGATAAGTGGTTTGGGGGAGGGGGTGGGGTCTGAAGATGTTCTTGCGCCCCCTAGTGAAACCTACCTATTTTTTTGGACTTTTGAAAATGAGAACTTCCAGGTCAGGTTGTTGTGTTTCCTTTCGCTGCTCGGAGGAATGACAATTTAAAAACGAGAAAAGGCCATTTCAGAAGAACATTTTCATAAGAGTCAATATTTTTGTATTTTTTGGGGGTTATATACATTTTTATATATATATATATATATAAAAACTTCTCTTCACTTTTCACTAAATTCATTTAATTATTCTCCATTTTTTCGGCCTCTTAAGCTTCTTTTTCGCACACTTATCATCCGTAGTGTCAAGCATTAAACCTCACCCCTTGTACAATCCCTCGTACGCTGGTGAACGTAATTGACGGAATAAACCGATTCTGACAAAAACAAGTAAAGACAAAAAAAAAAACCTCAAGTAACTTCCCCAAAATAGTAATTATCAAATCGTCTCAGTACTCACTCCCGAAGATTGCGAAATTTGAGTCCTGGAAGAGACTGTAAGAAAGACAGCTAGGGGTTGGGGCCTCGTCAACCGCAGCTTAAAAATAGCCGGAATTATGGGATGATCACATATTTCCGGTCTGACCTGAGAACCCGCGGCACCAGGCTTCTCCTTCTTCTTCCCCGATTCCGGATTTCATCTCCTGCTAAAGTTGAATGACGGCGGCGCCTCCGGGGAATTCCCGCCGGGTTGTGTCCGCACCAGACCCTCTACGCCCGGACCTGATCTCCACGGTACAGTGTGACCGCCGTGCTCGACACAGGCCTGCGGTGCGGCGTCGGGCCCCGTGCCGCTCCACCCGCGCCCGACCCACCACGGTTATGGCAGCGCGGGCCAAACGCCGCCTGCGGTGAAGCCGATCGTTTGAGCCCGTCGGCGGAAAGTGATAGCGTCAGCTGAGCAACGCCGCGGAGACGGTGGATGTGGAGGCTGGGGGTTAATATTTATGTAACCCGGCACTTAACCACGCAACGGCGTCGTAAATATCCCCTAATGCCGCCTGTCTGTCATATATATGGCCGCGCGCACGCCGCCTCGAGCACGTTCGTGTAAACATACGGGTATAGCAGACCTTCCTCCCTGCCTGTCTGTCTCTCCCTCTCTCTCGCTCGCTCTCTCTCTCTCCACAATAAGTAACTCCCGCTCTCACCGTGTCACGGGACGCAGAGCTCGATTTCGGTGGAGTAACTTGATGGTCAATTTCTACACATTCCTGGACTGCTTGTTATTCGACATGAATTCAACCTCAGAATGCCTCAGGTGGCGACGGGGGTCCCCACCCCCCACCTCCAAAACAGATATTCAAACAAGCGATCCGTGCAAGACCCGGCCATGCCGCCCCGCTGCATATTTGCCGGTATATCTGCCCCGGACTCCATGGAGCCTTTTAGAGGAGCAGCAGACGGAGACAGATGGCTGGTCAGATATCGGACGCAGCAGGAGACAAGGAATGGCTCAGGAATGACAACTGTTTCCCTTTGGGCTATGGATCGTCGGCCATCTTAGCCGGGAGACGGCACCCTGTTGCTAAATGCGGACCCGGGGAGACGCATTCCAGAATAACTAGGCTGCGCAAGATGTCCACCTTCACAAGTCACTTAGTCAGGTTAAGGGCTTTGGCCTATTGGCGGTGGCACCGGAGGGTTGATGTCACGTACCTGTTTACCTGATTTTTTTTTTACCTAACCTTACCTAAAAAACCCAGGGAACTGCTTCCAAAACCAGTTTGGCTGTTCTTTTAAAAACAAAATATGCAGGACCCCAAAAACTTAGTTGGACCTGTTGAAATCCACTTGACTAACATTCAAGGCGGCTACTAACTAAGTACATTTGGATATTTTTTCAGGTGGTGCCTCTGGAGTCCCGCCAACCTCAAGGTGTAGGATCCTCCAGAGGCTTGAAGTTGTGCATAAACCTACTATTGGGCCCCCCCCGTAACCAACGCTCACAAGCAGAAACGGTTGCAGGGGGCCCAGAAATACATGAAGACTCATTTTCAAACAGTCTTGTTTACTGATGAGTGCCGTGCAACCCTGGACGGTGCAGATGGATGGAGTAGTGGATGGTTGGTGCATGGCCACCATGTCCCAACGAGGCTGCCACGTCAGCAAGGAGGTGACGGAGTCATGTTTTAGGCCCGAATCACGGGGAGAGAGCTGGGAGGCCCCTTTAGGGTCCCTGAAGGCGTGAAAATGACCTCGGTAAAGTATATAGAGTGTGACTGAGCACTTTCTTCCACGGTACAAAAAGAAGAACCGTGCCTTCCGTAGCAAAACCATCTTCATGCCTGACAACGCACCATCTCATGCTGCAAAGAATACCTCTGTGTCATTGGCTGCTATGGGCATAAAAGGAGAGAAACTCATGGTGTGGCCCCCATCCTGCCCTGACCTCCACCCTATTGAGAACCTTTGGAGCATCCTCCAGCAAAAGATCTATGAGGGTGGAGGCAGTTGGCATCAAAACAGCAGCTCAGGGAGGCTGTTCCTGCAAAGAAAATCAAGCAGAAACTCCAAAAACTCACAAGTTCAATGGAGGCAAGAACTGTGAAGGTGATATCACAGAAGGCTCCTGTGTTCACATGTAACTTGACCTGTCAAGATGTTTTTGATTGAAATAGCTTTTGATTTCAGTAAATATGACCTAATGCTGCACATTCAACAAATGACCATTTTCAGTTCTTTACAACCTATAAAATGTTCTGAAACTCTGTTGTGCATAATAATTTGGAACAGTGCATTTTGAGTTTTTTAATTTTGAAAACAATACTGTTATCATTGTGAGGTTTGTTCAATAACATTGGTATTATACCCAAACGGTTGATGACTTGAAAATTATACTGACGGTCATTTGCATCGACTATTTAGGAAAATCTGAGAAAAATATCATTTGCATAATAATTTGGAACGCGGTGTAATAGATTTTTGGAACTAGATCATAAGTATTTAACACTCCTTCTGTTTAGAAGTAATTGTATGCCTTCATGACTTTAGGCATCAATATTGATCCAATTCCGAAAGCAAACCGGCGATGGAAAAGTCTGGAAAACAAAGACGTTAAAATGGGGGACGGGGACAAGGTGACGCATGGCACAGAAACAAAATGGCAGAAAGTTCCTCTGCGAAACGCTCCGCGGGGCAGGAAACCCGACGCCGGCGCCCCCGGTGGCT
>NC_137189.1:45025840-45030840 GCF_960531495.2 Zeus faber
ACAAATCAAGTCTCGAAAAACATACTCCTGACTAAACCTTGAAGCGAATCTAAATGTCATGAAAGTACACGCAAGCCGTGTGGCGGGAAACTACCTCATTGTTGGCGTTTGTGGTAAATGCCCCCCTTGATCAATAATAGATTTGCCCGTGTTGTACCGAGGAGTTGCTTTTGTCAGAAGTTTGTTTTTGAGATTTCGCCGACGGAATTGAAGCTGGAGGAAAAACGAAATCCCCGCGGAAGCTCCTGGACCTCCATCCAGGTCGGGAACATGTACGATCAAGTATCCGACGACAACTTCCACATTGCATATTGGTTTATTATAATTTTTTTTTGCGGTTTATCCTCAGGTCACATCACCGATTCAACTTTGCAAGACGTCCAAAAACATTTTCCCGCCGGGGCTTGTGTTTCCTCACCAAACTGCCGCCCTGCCGGCGCTGCACGGCTGTGGGTGGTTAACATGATCAGGTCCAGGTGGAACGGCGATCCCTCCAGGAGGACGTTTCTCCGGAGGAGGTCGCACCGGTCGCGGCATCGACGGCCCACAGCTGGATTGAGCTTCTTCTCGGTCGTGTCCGGTTTTAGCCGCCGCCAACGCCGCCGCCCCCTCACCAGCATTTGGCCAGCGGCAGGGCTGGTTTGGATCCGCGCCCGGGACTGAAGATGTCCCTCACCTCTGCCTCCAGCCGCACGCCCGGCACCTTGAAGATGGACACGGCTGCAAGACAAAGAGGGGGGCGTGTCTGCGTGGCTCGGACGCGCCGCCGGAAAACGGCGACAGGTGAGCACAAACACGTATGACAATGAACATTTCATTTCCCCTATGACGTGAACCACGCAGGTAGAACTCTCGCTGTGCCGCCGGTGGAGGACTAGTGTGCGCCGTCACAGAATGCGAGCGCTCGGCTGGACGGGCCGGGCTTTCCCGGGCGGCCGGGCTGGCAACCCGTTCACCCTTCAGCCTCGTTCACGCCAGGCCTCGAGTTCCTTGGCGCGTCTTTACAATGCGTGCGGTAGCGCTGCCGAAGCTATAGCCGTTGCAAGCTAGCACGCCAGCTGTAAACGTTAAAAAAAAAATAAAAATAATTAAATGAAATCATAATAACACCATTTACTTAAAAAAAAAAAAAAATTCTGGCAGCGCAGATTTGATGGCTCCGTCCAATGTGAACGGCCCAGCAAACTGGCCTGTTCAAAGGCCGACACGGTGAAAGGTACTTTCTGGTACTTTTATGTACTTGTTGGTACTTTCTGGTACTTTTTGGTAGACTCCACCGGTCCAGACTCTGAGAGGCTGAGTTTTACAGCTCGGGTTGAAAACGATGTGGTGGTAAAAAATGTAATTCTGGGTCCTTTCACCCCCTCAATTACAACACTACACTACACTACACAACACTACACAACGTAACGCTACACTGCACTGCACTGCACTACACTACACTACACTGCACTACACTACACTACACCCCACTACACTACACTGCACTACACTACACTACACCCCACTACACTGCACTACACAACACTACACTACACTACACTACACAATGTAACGCTACACTGCACTGCACTGCACTGCACTACACTGCACTACACTACACTACACTACACTACACTACACAATGTAACGCTACACTGCACTCCACTGCACTGCACTGCACTGCACTGCACTACACTACACTACACTACACTACACTACAATACAATACACTACACTACACAACGTAACGCTACGCTACGCTACACTGCACTGCACTACACTACACTACACTACAATACAATACACTACACTACACAACGTAATGCTACGCTACGCTACACTGCACTGCACTACACTACACTACACTGCACTGCACTGCACTACACCACACTACACTACACTACACTACACTACACTACACTACACTACACTACACAACGTAACGCTATGCTACGCTACACTGCACTGCACTACACTACACTACACTGCACTGCACTACACTACACTACACTACACTGCACTACACTACACTACACTACACTACACTACACTGCACTACACTACACTACACTACACTGCACTACACTGCACTGCACTGCACTACACTACACTACACTGCACTACACTACACTACACTACACTACACTACACTGCACTACACTACACTACACTACAGTACACTACACTGCACTGCACTGCACTACACTACACTACACTGCACTACACTACACTACACTACACTACACTACACTGCACTGCACTGCACTACACTACACTACACTGCACTACACTACACTACACTACACTACACTACACTGCACTACACTACACTGCACTGCACTACACTACACTACACTGCACTGCACTGCACTAGTAGGGGTAGGTGCGCTCCCTAAAAACAGAATCATCGCGACCTCTCTCTCTCTGACATGACTTACTGCAAATAAATGAACCTTAAAAGTCAAAGTCTCCCCCTCCCCCCCCCCCTCTCCCTCTCTCTCTCTCTCTCTCTGCGTTGGAGTGAGATGTTTTCGTCAGCCCCTCAGGTCCTCTGACACTCCCGCACAATTTTAATTTCCTGTTGTGCCTTGTCACATTTACATATCGTTTCGTTTTTTTTTTTGTTTGTTTTTTCACTGCTGTGGGGATACGCAAATGAGCAGAACCTCGTCCTTAATTTGTTTGTAATTTGTTCAGCTGGAATTCAGAGTATTTGGAGGTGTACTACCGTTAGACTGGATGGGATGTTATATTAGATTATACTCAACTGTGGTGACAAAACCTGACGGAACAGACTAGAAACATATTCTAATTTGACAGCCACCGACAACAAATGATCAAAACGCCCACGGTGAGCGTTACACCGAGCGGAGCCGACGTTACACCGAAAAGTAGACGACAAAAGTAGAAATCCTCCGAATACCTGCTAAATATTCACTTGAAAGATAACATTTTTCAACCTTTTCCCGATGACAGGTGGGCCGTCGCTTGGCTGCCGTCATCAGACAGCTGGACGCCTTTCAAAAAGCCTTCCCTTTCCGCGCGCGCGTGCGTGCGTGCGCGCGTGTGTTCTTCAGAGTCGCGGCGGCGGAGCCGGGGAGGCTGTTAAAAAAGGCGTTCAAAGCTCCCCATCTGCAGGCGCGGCGGGGAGCCTGTGTCTTTAATCAGACTCTGTTGGCGTAAAGTGACAAACCGCAGCACCTTGTAGTCGAGCGCGACAGAACATCCCGATCAGTCTCACCCAACAGGGGGTGGGAGCGCAGAACCAGTGGGTGTGAGTGTGTGTGCGTGTGTGTGTGTGTGTGTGTGTGTGTGTGTGTGTGTGTGGTTGGCATTAGGATGACGAGGAGGAGAATAAGGTATGAGCCTCTGAGGGACACACGGAGGCAGACAAACACAGCAGCAGCGCTCCGGACGTTGATCCGCACCAGCAGCGCTCCGGACGTTGATCCGCACGGCCACGGACCGCCGCGGACGCCCACGTTACTAGAGGCGGCTTGGGAAGGGGCACTCGTAAAAAACAGATAAATAAATAAAAAACTGCAGCCTGGATGCTGCAGTAATTACCGCGCTGCATCCATCACAGCGAGCCGCGCTTGGAAGTCTGCTGATGGATGTTAGATGTGAACTTCAGAGTGTGTGTGTGTGTGTGTGTGTGTGTGTGTGTGTGTGTGTGTGTGTGTGTGTGTGTGTGTGTGTGTGTGTGTGCGGTTGATTGAATCCCCACAGTCTCTGGAAAGTCAATTACCGGTGCCTTTCCCCCACGCTCACGTATTCTGCTGAAGTGCCTGTGAGCAAAGGGGCCGACCCTCGTGTTTCCAGAGGAGCGGTATCCATTGCGGATATATGACGCGCGTGCGTGCGTGGGTGTGTGGGTACGCGCGCCAACGTGGGCCTAGGAGAGGCCGAGAAACCGTAACCCGACAAGCCAAACAATTTCTGCCTCTGCATCTGGGGCGAGGAGAGTCATCCGAGTGAAGCTTGAGCCAAGCGGCCCGGGGGCGGGAGGAGCGAGCGACGAGATGGGAACACCGGCGGAAAGCGGAACTAAAGCGGTGGAACCAGCCAAACCGGCGACGCGCCGAGAGAAAGCCCGCCCCTTCTTCATTAATCACCGACGGGGCGACGTTCTGCTGGCGAGCGCCTCCAAAACCAAACGCTGCGCGGACACGCACCGAGATCGAGCGGAGGTGTTGCATCCGGGATCGAACAATGAGGCGAGTGTGGATTGGATGTCGGTCCAACCTTCTGTTTGTTTGGTTTCAGACGGAGGCGTCTCGCCGGGGAGCGCCGTGTATGCGTGCGTGGAGCAGAGCACAGTGGGAGAAAGGTGTGGTGAAAGGGCGGTGGTGGCACTGCGCAAAACGGCGAGCGTAGTACGTCCCTTATTAATAACTGTTGCATTTGCCGCTGTCGTCGTTTTTGGCTCCGGGAAATAACATTTTGACATTGGCCCCTGCTCTTCTCGCAGCCTCACTGGTGTGTGGTCGTCTCTTGGGCGAAGCATTTTCAAGCACATAGAAACACAACACAGAAGTACAGAGTGTATACGATCATAACGTACAGTGTGACAGCAGTCTAGTGTCAGACGAGTGAACAAAAGAACATGGCGATGGATACTTGATGGCTCCAGAAGGAACGATAACGGCGATCCCAAAGTACAATAGAGAATAAAAAGAACAATAATTACAGTTCCAGTGGTAGTAGAGTAAAACCGAACCGCCCCCCACCGCGCCGGCGCACGCCCTCGCTTCCCGGCGCCTTCGCGGCTCCACGCCCGAGCCGGTCGGGAAACCGATACGTCCCCGCCGCTCGGAGGAGGGAAGAGGGCGCCACGCTTCGGCCCCCGGCGGCGAGAGCGGGAGCGTCGGACGGACGCGACGGCGAGAAAATCGCGGATGGAGAGCGAAAGACGTGCGGCCGTGAGCCGGCAGCCATTTTCTGCGGTCGAGGACGGAAAGCTGAGCGACTGAGCCGGGGCTCTGAACCGTGCCAGCAGCCGCCGGGCAGAACCACCT
>NC_137189.1:45035840-45093340 GCF_960531495.2 Zeus faber
GAGGGAGAGAGGACAAAGAGGCTGCTGTTGACGCCGGCCTGTCCGTCTGCCTTGCACTACTGTAGCACCGGGCTCTCCATTTGTGGACACACGCACACACACACGCGCGCAGAGACACACACACACACACACACACACACACACACACACACACACACACACACACACACACACACACACACACACACACACACACACACACACACTTCAAACTTGGGGGAGAGGTGTAGTGCTGCGGGTGAAGCCAAATGAATCAAACAGAGAGTTGAATACCAAGAGTCATTTGAAGCCTTTACATTGCAGGCAGACTGGGGAGACATAGTTCATTAATTAGTTTCAAATCGTGTTTTCAGCAAGATATAGACGATTGACGGAGTAGAGGAAGAGTAGAGGGAGGTAGAGTATAATAGAGGCCGGTAGAGTAGAGGCAGATAGAGTAGAGGTAGAGTAGAGGTAGAGTAGAGGTAGAGTAGAGGCAGATAGAGTAGAGGTAGAGTAGAGGTTAGGTAGAGGAAGGTAGAGTAGAGGTAAGGTAGAGGAAGGTAGAGTAGAATAGAGTCAGGTAGAGTAGAGGCAGATCGAGTAGAGGTAGAGTAGAGGTAGAGTAGAGGCAGATAGAGTACAGGTAGAGTAGAGGTAGAGTAGAGGCAGATAGAGTAGAGGTAGAGTAGAGGTAAGGTAGAGGAAGGTAGAGTAGAGGTAAGGTAGAGGAAGGTAGAGTAGAATAGAGTCAGGTAGAGTAGAGGCAGATCGAGTAGAGGTAGAGTAGAGGTAGAGTAGAGGCACATAGAGTACAGGTAGAGTAGAGGTAGAGTAGAGGCAGATAGAGTAGAGGTAGAGTAGAGGTAAGGTAGAGGAAGGTAGAATAGAGTCAGGTAGAGTAGAGGCAGATTGAGTAGAGGTAGAGTAGAGGTAGAGCAGAGGCAGATAGAGCAGAGGTGTAGTAGAGGAAGGTAGAGGCAGATAGAATAAAGGTAGGGTAGAGTAGAGATAGAGTAGAGGCAGATAGAGTACAGGTAGAGTAGAGGTAGAGTAGAGGCAGAGAGAGTAGAGGTAGAGTAGAGGAAGGTAGAGTGGAATAGAGGCAGGCAGAGTAGAGGCAGATAGAGTAGAGGTAGAGTAGAGATAGAGTAGAGGAAGGTAGAGTAGAATATAGGCAGGTGGAAGAGGCAGATAGAGTAGAGGTAGAGTAGAGGTAGAGTAGAGGCAGACAGAGTAGAGGTAGAGTAGAGGCAGATAGAGTAGAGGCAGGTAGAGTACATGTAGAGTAGAGGTAGAGTAGAGGCAGGTAGAGTCGAGGCAGACAGAGTAGAGGTAGAGCAGAGTAGAAGCAGAGTACAGGTAGAGTAGAGGGCGGTAAAGGAGGCACCCTTGTCTCTCTCTTCTGGAGAAACAACAGCGTTCACTTCCTCTACTCACTTCCTTTTGGAGTAACTCCGTTTTTTCCCCCCGGTTCAGGGACCTGACGCTCGTCCAACATTTTATTCAACATTTCATGACAGCCCCACGAGACTGAGCCTGAGCCTGAGTAGCCTCACCTAGAGTGCATTTACAAGTTCGGGCAAAACCAGCCGCGTCCAGTACAGGTGTGCGAATGACCCCGGAAATGTAAAAGCGTTTTTTACAGCGGTGAAAAAGGGGTGAAAAAAAAAAGGCCCGAAAAACGGGTTGTTTGTTTTTCGCTGAGCGGCCTCATATTTGGTGAGCCCCTGTACATGTAAGTAGTGAATGACTGAACGATGCGGAACACAGCCAGAGAGAAAGAGAAGGCGAGGGAGGGCGAACTTCCTCCGCGACCTCTATTTATAGACCTACTGGTGCCTCAGACGAATACACTCCTATGAATACATGAATTCATAGGAGTTACATACAAGCCTCATGGAACCAACTGCTGGGCTGGACGTGGCCACACGGCTGCGTGTGCATATTGTAATGGTGCAATCACGGAAAATGCAAAACATTACATTACATTACATTTAGCAGACGCTTTTATCCAAAGCGACTTACAATTATTCAAGCACCGACGGACGCAGCCATCAGGAGCAATTAGGGGTTAAGTGTCTTGCTCAAGGACACTACAGCATGCTAGCAGGAGGAGCCTGGGATCCAACCAGCCACCTTTAGATTACTAGACCACCAGCTCTACCTCCTGAGCTACCGTCCCCAAAACCTTAATTGCTGAGTGTTGGACAGTCCTACACCGAAAAGAAAACAACATCCAAACCGGGTCTCGCCGCGAAGCGCCCGGCTTGCAGGTTACTGCTGCTTCCAGAATGCGGTCGCCGTAATGTAAAACTTAAAATGCTGTGGCTTTGGATGGATTCGGTCACTTCATTTTATCACCGCCTCGCCAGAGACTCCTTTTGTCTGAATTCGCACGTGAATAAAGCAACATTTTTGCCGTGCATCTCTGTCTCTTACCTTTTCCAAACGGTCTTGAACTGCTGTGGTCGGGCGGGTGCAAACCACTCTGTTGGCAAACAGAAAGAACACGACGGGGTGTGAAACAGATCCAGACCATCTATTCATACCGTTGGCGGTGGGGGGTGACTGAGAAGTGTTCCCGTCACGCACAGTTATGCATGTTTTTTTTAATTGAATTACAATAAATATGTCTACAGTTAAAAAACACTGTTATTATTGGCTTTGCTTGTAGAAACAGGGACGCACCGCGTGGCGGTCAGCGGAGATTCCGGAAATCGGGGGCCCCACTAACTTTTTATAATATATATATATATTTTTTTTACAGGTTAAAAATACAAGAGGGTTAACAGCTATGACATACATTGGCGTATATTAACTAATTAATTGTTTCACTTTGCTTTATGTTGACTGGATTTGCAAAACAACCAATTATTTCGGTTAAATTCCGATGTCAAATGACGTCGCGTGAGGCGCTGCTCGGTTCAGTTGGTTGGATGCGAGGCGCACGCTCACATTTTCCGAGCCGCTTCAGGGCGCCGGAGGCGAGGGGTTCCCGGCCGTCTGCGAGTGCGGCCAATGCCGTCTATGAACGCGCTAACCTTTCGTCCACCTTGGGACCGAATTAACTGCCAGTCATTTAAAAGACTCCGCCATTCGGGGCAATCTCCTATTTCACAGGGGCAGTTGTGACATTTCCAAAAGCTGGATCTCTCGTGCCCGTGAGCCAAAACTCTCCGTGTATTTGGGCCCTTTTTTTTTTTTAATATGTTTTGTAGCAAAGTGCCGCTGGCCGCAGCAAAGCTGAGCAATCACAATAAAAACCGCTCTCCCGGGCGCTTTGGCTCTCACGCAACGGTTAACAACACATGTGTCTCCAATGGAGAATGTTTCTCGCTTGCTGGTGGGGACTGTGTGTGCCTTGTCATTGTTGATATGTCCGTGCGCCGCTGCCAGCAAAACACAGTTGCTGCAGTGATATTATTGTCCTCGGCAAACGAAGTGACGCTAACTCCGTCTGCGATGCGGTTCAAACCCTTAGCCCGCTCTGTTCCTCCCCCGAAATCCTTCCCAATAGGGGCGTTCCTGGACACCATATTTCTTTGGGCCGTGCCAAACCACTGATCTTGGGAGAGGCCGGTTGATATGTTTTCCTGGTAATAGCCGCACTCTTGCTAATGGCCTTTTTTTGAAGCTTTACGAGAAGAGTTGAGCAAAAAGTTTTGACCCCGTGCCCCCGCTTTTATGGAGAAATGAGCCGCCGTGGCTATCAAGCCAGATCATTACCCAGGGGAGGGAAAAAAAACAAAAAACTGAAAACGTTGGCGTGGAGCGCAAGAGATCGTTAGGGTCAGGTTTTGAAGTGATTCTCACTGTTAACGTTAAACAAAGGAGGAACGTTCTCCCCCTTAAAGTGTAGAGATCATTTGCCACGTCAAATGACATGGGAAAGCTAAAGATGAATGAAGGCTCATGCACCGCATTGCAACAGCGGGCGAGCTTCAATTCAACCCCGTGGCGCCTCGGGACACTGAGGTTCCAGAACGCCTCGAGGGACTGTCACGCACCTTGGAAGCAAAACATCTTTGTCTTTGAATTAACCTTCCCGGGCTCACAGATGAACCCCAGTTGAGTTTCGTTATCGCGCTGTTTACTTTATAAGCTCAGGTGTCCGCCGGCGCAGCGCGCGGAGGCAGTCTCGGCAGAATCCCACCTTGAGGAAGGAAGTTAAGCCGCAAAGCGTCACGGCGTCGGCGGCAGCCCAATCTTTTATCCCGGAGGGGAAGAGGGAGAAATAAAAAAATATATAAAATCTCTCGGATGCAACGGCATGGAAAAAACCCCCGTCTGCTGTCAGGAGGAAGTTTGTGATACAGCCAACCACGGAGTGGGGGGGGGGCGACCTCAAATACCTTTGTGTGGAGTTTACGGTAAAACATCACGCCCGCTTTTGATGATTAATGCCGGGGCGGTCTGCGGTGCTCTGGCGCCGGCGTTCACAGACCTACAGAGCCTCCCCCAGGCCCCCCCCCCCGGCGCGATTTGAGGCTCCGGGGTTGGAGGCGACGCACCGACTGACAGAGTTTAATTGGGGCGACTCCCACCGGAGAAGGGGACTTACGTTAACACCGTCGATGTCAATTAAAGAAGCTGCTGCGGCTTTACAAATACACATGAAACATTTGTTAAAAAAAAAAAAAAAGGAACATGCGCCTTCAGTTCCGGTCATTTTAAGGGCTGTTATTATTAAGTACCGTACGTACATGATTCATTTCTACTTGGTCCCGATTTGTTGAACATAATTCTTCACGTTACGATCGCAGCTTGGTGCCAACATGGCAGTGGAAACAAAGCTCCACTGGTCTGAAAAATGACCGAAATTTGCACATGATGTAGAATTGATTGTCCATTGTAGAACTGTCATTTCACAAATATGATGTGATCACGTGACTAAACTTGTATTTCGCTTGCTGGGACTAGATTACCTAGTTACCTAGTTACCTAGATTAACTACTTACCTAGTTACCTAGTTACCTAGATTACCTAGTTACCTAGTAACCTAGATTATCTAGTTACCTAGTTACCTAGATGACCTAGATGACCTAGATGACCTAGATACCTAGATTACCTAGATAACCTAGTTACCTAGATTCCCTAGTTACCTTGTTACCTAGTAACCTAGATGACCTAGATTACCTAGTTACCTAGTTACCTAGATGACCTAGTAAACTAGATGACCTAGTTACCCACCGTACAACACGCATTGTGTTGATTAGACTTTTTTTTCTACTTTTCTTCTGTGCTGGTGTTGGAATGTGAAGCACACGTCGTCGCTCCTTTTGGGAAACAGGTTTACAATATAAATAGAGATCACGCTTGATCCAACCACGAGAGGACCGACCTCGTTGTGAAAACCCTTAAAACCTTCCAATTCAAAACAAAACAAACGGTGGCAGGAAGAGGTGAGGGTCGGGGGCATTTTTTTTTCGTCACCGAAAAAGCGTTCAGTTTCTCTCGCTGATGCGTGGTTTTGGCCCCGGCAGCGGAGCCAAGTGAAAAATTGAAGTGATCCTGTTTATGGTCGAGTCTGTTTGCTCTCCGGCCACAGCCAAACCAGTGACCTCTCTCTCTCTCTCCCTCTCCCTCTCTCTCTCTCTCCCTCTCTCTTTCCCTCTCTCTTTCCCTCTCTCTCTATCTCTCTCTCTCTCAAGCTATGCACACTGTCAGCGTTGATAATTTACACATTTTCGCGCACACACACACACACACACACACACACACACACACACACACACACACACACACACACACACACACAAAGATTGCTCAAACAGACATTATGAGACGCTAAATCCCACACGTGCACATTTAGAGACAGTCCCACCAAACATACAGTCCATTATAGGAACCTGTTAATCACAGTTTCTCTCTCACACACACACACACACACACACACACACACACACACACACACACACACACACACACACACACACACACACACACACACACACACACACACACACACACACACCCGAACGCAGACACACACCCTGCCAAACACTTGACAAGAAACTAAATCACACTCGCACACCTACACACACGCCAGCCTAACATACAAGAGGCTCTAAATCAACCCCGCACCCACCCACCCACGCACCCACCCACGCACACACGTGGCGTCTTGCCGTTTCCCTTGGCCCCGGTGTTTCCAGTGGGTTTGGCGTTTGCCCCGTGGGGGCGGGACGTCTGCCCCGCCGGCGAGCGGAGCCCCGCTCGGCTCACTGTCGGTCCATTCAAGCCTCCGCAGAAGAGCCACCCAGAAGCGCCAGAGACAGAGCTGGAGGCGTTTCAGCGCCCGGCCCCCGAGCACCCCTGCACCGTGCACCGACACCACAGCTGCTTTTACGCTGTATCAGTACAACAGCGCGTCGGGCACAGCGTTAACGTGACGCTGTGCTCGCGGTGGGGCTTTCCAGTCCCATGACAACACTGTGCCTTCGGTGCGTGGATGTGCCGTGAATAACGGAGCGCTGCTGAAGCCAGAGCGGCCCGGGCACAAAGCGGCACCTTGGGGAAACACACGTTGCACTGTGTCGGTGGGAGGCTGCCGCGGAAGGCTTTTTTTCCCCCAGAACAGCGCCCCCTGGCCACCGTGAAGGTCAGTCCCCCTCTACATGGGTGTCCTGCAATCCACCCTAAAACACACAGCCAGGGCAAACACAGACGGGCAACGTCAGCCCAAGTATGCATACAAAAATACAGACATGCCCGCCCTTGCACACACACACACACACACACACACACACACACACACACATGCGCACGCGCACACACACACACACACACACACACACCTAAAAAAAAAAAACCCATACATTCAGAAACACACGCACACGCACACACACACACACAGGTATTTACCCCCTTATGTCACCCCACCCCAAACAAAGACTGGAGGTGCTAGCCATGGCACATACACACACACACACACACACACACACACACATACACACACACACACACACACACACACACACACACACACACACACACACACACACACACACACACACACACACACACACACACACACACACACACACACACCACACACACACACCCCTTTCTGCCTATTTGGCCGTCATCTCCATACGCTCTGTTTGTTCTGAACATGTTTCATGCAAAAAAGCCTCTCTCTCCACCTCTCATGCCCCCCCCCCCTCCCTCTCTCTCTCCACCTCTCATGCCCCCCCCCCTCCCTCTCTCTCTCCACCTCTCATACCCCCCCCCCTCTCTCTCTCGCTGCCAAATCTTCCTCCTCTGCCGCGTTCAGGGTCTAACTCGTCTTTCCCAGACTGCTCGGAGGTTGAGCTCAGACAGGGAGAACTTTGTGATCCCGATACAGATCTGTGTGTTTATTCATAATTTATACAATCTGTGTTTATTTATTCATGTCTAGTGGAGATGGCTTTTTTTTTTTTAACTTTTTTTGAAACTTTTTTTAGTTACTTGTGGGGGGGGGGGGTGCTTAAATGTAATGAGGCAGAGGCAAATGTAAAGAGGAAAGGGGAGAGAGAGAGAGGGAGCGAGAGCTGCTGCTCACCCAAAATACCCCCTCCAAGAGCGAAGCACGAGTGGAACCTGGGGGCGGCGCTGGGCTTGAAGGGGCTCTGAGGAGCGAGGAGCTTGTAACGGATGCACACAGCTGCGTGTCGTCTGGCTCAGGGCGGCGAGGCCGTCACCGCATCCAAAAAACAGCAAACTGTTTAAGGCGGCAAGCTGGTATGGAAGCGGTTTTCGTTCGGAAAGCACCGCATGCGTCAAATGGCGTGTGAAGAGTACCGGGGCCGCGTACCACACCCGGTTGAAATATTACAGGATGCAAACACTGCGCATTACGACGGAGAGAGGGCAAAACACCGGTAAATTTTTTATGCAGCGGCAGCCAGGCAAGCTGGACGGGACATTTGTTCCACACAATTCAAAGTAAAAAAACAATTAAAAAAACCCTGAGTACAGTTTCTGTGGTAAATTGATAAATACTGTATATTATATTTTATTGTTTACGCATTTTCGCCACATAATTTGTTGTGGCAATTATTATTAATATTAACATTATATTTGTGCATTAAGGTTTTATTCTAATCACTATTCCTTGTGTTCTCTCCTCAAACAAGTGCAAGAACCTAAATGATGAACCAGGTTCATGTCATTTAATCCAAGATTCTCACTTGGTACTTTGAGCGGCAGTAATCAGCCCCGTGGTTGGAGGCCTTCAGTCCTCTACTCTCATTGGCTCATAAACCGTACATGTGCGTGCACGGACACACACACACACACAACATGCACACACACACGCACACGCACACTCACACACACACACACACAAATACACACACACACACACACGCACACACACACACACACACACACATTTACTGAGGAGCAAGTACTCCCAGCCAAGTGAAGACACACACACACACACGCGCACACACACACACACACACACACACACACACACACACACACACACACACACACACACACAGACACACACACACACACACACACACACGTATTTACCCCCTTATGTCACCCCACCCCAAACAAAGACTGGAGGTGCTAGCCATGACACACACCCACACACACACACAGACACACACACACACACACACACACACACACACACACACACGCACACACGCACACACACGCACACACACGCACACACGCCCACAGCTAAGGTTATGATGAGTCAGAGGAGTACCGCTTGGTTCTCGGACCACAGATTTCGTCTGCCGCCCCGTGGTTTACGCGGGGCTCACCGTAAACCTTTCCCTGGGTTGTGGTGGGAACAGCTGTGGGAGTCATGGAAACACAACAAACAGACAGGACCCCGCTCGCTGAACTCAAACACGACTCACAGACCTGCCCCGAGAAGGAGGAGGAGCGGCGGCAACGTTCTGGGGGTGTCGAGACCTCGGCAAAAAAATAAGCTCATCCGACAAGTTCCGTCTGTCCTTTCTGGCTTTCCTCTCCTTCAGCGATTCCATAAACATCTGTATTGAGACGTACTGCGACACAGGATTCCAAATCAATGAGGATAAATAGCAGATGTTTTGAGGGCCGGGTTGTTTCGTTTGAAAATCATTTTAATTGGGATGAACCTGAGTTTAGCTCCTTAGCAAGATTGCAAACATTTTGGAAGGGGCAATTCCTCATGGCTATGCGGCGCTGACACGTTCTCCCGCATGGCTGCGGCCCATCCACCGCCGCGCCGGTCGAGGGGCGCAACAGCGGGGGCACGGAAGGAGCTGCGTGCCGTCTGGTTTGGTTCTATGAGAGTGAAATCTGTCAGGTGTCGCTTTGAAAAGCCTCGTTTCTTTTGGGCGGAGCAAATCACATTCGGTGCCGAGCGCGACGCAGATTCTCGTTTCCGTTCGGCGGGTCTCTGCTGTCGCTCTCGGCCAGACGGCATGTCCTGCATGCAGGACACCCGCCAAAAAGAGCCGCCTGACAAAAAGAGAAGGAAATCACCGCGAAATAACGACGGCGATTTTCTCCTCAAGGACACAAAATCAAGCCGAAATGGAGAGAAGCTGCGGCCTTCCAGGCCCTAAAAAAAAAGGAACCCCCCCCCCCCTTCCTGCCCCACGAAACGTCGAGATTCCCGATCGCCATCAATCCCCTTTGGAAAAAAGTTGGGGATCCTCCGGATAGACCCGTCGCACCGGACACGTCAGCTTGCGTCGGCGCAAAGGATCCCGCTATCTCCAAAATGAAAGCGTGGTGACGGCAGCCTCATGCTGGCGGAGACGCGCGGGCCCCTCAAGTCCGACGCTGGAAACGTCCCCCGGGAGCCGCGTGGACCGGCGCCAGCGGGAAAGCAGCCTCTGGCGGCGGTGACTCGAGCCACGCCGCCGCGCTCCAGTCTCCACGGACTCATCACCTCCGGAGCGTTCTCCTTCCCCCTCTCGCGGGAAAACTTTTCAAACGAGCGCGTTTCCAACCGGGGCCCCGCCGTTGCCCTGTCCGGGAGACGGCCCGCGGATCCCGCCGGCGTCAGCCGATACAGGCGCCGCCGCCGCACGGGAAGGAGCCGTCGCCGGGTCCCGGGGAGAGCGGAGAGTATGTATAAGTGTGTATATAGTATATAGTAGTAGTATATAGTAGCAGTAGTATAGTAGTAGTATGTAGTATATAGTATGTATGTAGTATGTATGCATTTAAGTATGTGTATGTATGTGACAAATAAACCTCTTGAATCTCATTTAACACAAAATAACGTTTATTGGTACGTTGTTACATTAAACGGCATAAAATTACAAAATTTTTTCGATGAATAGACGCAGATCAACCTGAGGCGGGAAAATGAAAGGTGGCGCGCGCACTTCACCCTCATGTGTGTCCCTCAATGTTTTCGTGCCTCCCATCGAGTCGGCTGCGGAGCCTCGGAGACATTCCTTTCAGCCGGTGACTCGGATGCTCTGGGGTGTGAGGCAACCGGCGGCGTAGGATTACTGGCTGGCCCCGACTCAAGGCCGCGCATTCCAATCTTATCTGCTCATCTTTACGTGACGGGACGGAGACGCAAGCGTCCCCGTGGGCCGGCGGCGCGGTCGGTTCGGGTCCCACTTGACGCCGTCCGTGACGTTGGCGGGCCCCGCTGCTCCCTCCCGTCTCCCTCCCGTCTCCCTCCCGTCTCCCTCCCGTCTCCCTCCCGTCTCCCTCCCGTCTCCCTCTCAATTACATTAACGACCCGGGACAAAAATGCCATAAAAATTACGGAAGGAATTTATTTCGTCCGGGCTGGGAGACAGGGAGTGTGCTGACCCCGTAGGATGTCCGTGCAGAAAGAGGGGAATTCCACGTTGTGCAGCAACAGCCTGGCTTTTCAACTACAGCCAAGCTGCTGGAGCCTTGTCTCGGTGTTTTTTCAGCTTTTTTATTTATTATTAATTTATTATTTTATTTTTTTTGTGTTTTAGTGTTTGTCAGTCTAAAGGGGGCCTATGAGGAAAAACTCACTCGTGCACGTACATTTTGGTCTTGAAGGGCCCACTTACACGCAAACTGTTTTGCGTTTTCCGGTTTTTCCTGCCTCGGTCATAAAACTCGTTCAGACGTGCGACCCCTTCCTACCTCACACGGGGCTTCGCAGACTTAGAACCGCCCCCTATCCGAGTGACTCCGCCCACGGCCGGAGGATAACAAGCGCCACCGCCAACCGCCCCGTCGTTTTCACAGACCTGCGCACATCTAATTAAGAACGAGGAACTTACAATACCTGTCCTTGAAAAACCTGCAGACGAGGGAAAATCCAAGCACTTTAAAAATAATTCTGCTGTGTGGTTCCTTCTTAAAAAAGAAAAGAAAAGAAGCATGCGCTAGATAGACTGTGGGCTGCGGCGTGGGACCCGCTGTGCGCTTCTCCAAACAAAACCAATAAAAATAGTGTTTTTATTGTAGATGCATTTATTTTATTTTCCGACGTTAACTAATTAAATGGAACAAAAAAAAAACCCTCTAAGGCAACAAAGGTCTGAACAAACTTTCAAATGAGGCCTTCAGCCGTACGTCGAAGATTCAACAGCTGGGTCGCTTTTTTTCTCACCTAAAAAAATGTGTTCAGAAACACATTTTGGTGAACCGATGAGGGGAAATCAGTGAAAGTTTACGGACGCAATACAGCAGAACCCGGTTTTTGGACCTCAGAGACCTATATGAACCTGTTAAAAAGGAGCATAACAGCTCCGCTTTAAGGGCCTCTGTTATTTTCATTTAGTCTGTTGGCGCCCCCTAGCGGTTAATGCCTCACCCTTGGAAAAAAAACCCCACCTCCCTTCAACGTGTACCTCGTTCGACACTTGAGAAACCATTCGCAAACAGACTCAGCGGCGTTTCCATGTTGCATGGATGAGAACAAAGTCAACGCTCTGAGGGAGACGTCTTTAGGTGAACGCCCCCTTTAATCGTTGAGGGATCGGTCACGGGAGCGTTTTCCCACCGCCGTGCCTCAGCACACCAGTGTCGCCGCAAAGATTTTCACAGGAGTGGAAAAGGGGCAGGCGAAAGGGACTTTACCTGGCTTGAAATTGGGAAGTTGGCTCACCCCCGGCCAGCTCTTCTCGGTGGGGACCCCAATCACCTGTAACGAGAGGATGGCGGTGTCAACCTCGACGGCTGAGACGGCAATTATGAGAAAAATAATTAATGTGGGATTTAACGTCTATTTGGTAAATGTTTGCAGGGAAAACTGACAGAAACATGTTCCCTTCCCTAATGACCCCCCCCCCCCCTTTTTTTTTGGCCTTATTAATTTAATTTGTTCATTTTTAGAAGCCAAAGGGAACAGACATGGACAACGCAAGGGACCTAACAGTTCATCGTTAAAAAAAAGCGAAGATAAGTGTGTATGTATATATATATATATATATATATATATATATATATAGCTCCAACTCCACAGCTCCATTAGAGAGAGTGTTTTTATTGTAGATGTATTTAATTTACTCCGTTTCCCGCTGCGCCATGGCAGATCACAGATCGCTTCTTGGGGCCAATGCCCGGCTCTCAAGCGCTCCGAAGCAGGAAGTGGTGCGTTCAAGGGAATCTAGTAAAACACTAATTCCCCCGTCGGCTACCACCACAAGTGCAACTTTTCGGGTAGCTACTACTAGCTCTCTCTTTTTTCACCGTACATGTGTTTGCATGGCAGGGCACCCAGAGAGAAGTTAGATTTAAAGCTTTACTTCTACTATACTAAAATATGAACAAATACACTTATTAAACAGGGAATTAAGATATAAAAGCCTCAAATAAAAGTCTGCTTCCAATAAAGGCCTGGTGCCCTCTGGAGTTGAGGTAAATGAAGGCCCCACTCACAATTTGAGGAAATACGATATGTGTGTGTGTGTGTGTGTGTGTGTGTGTGTGTGTGTGTGTGTGTGTGTGTGTCGATATATATATATAAATATATATATATATATATATATATGAAATAGTATTACAAAAACAAATAGTGTCAAATTTCATTAACAAGATTAACAAGGATCAAGAAGTAAATGGTGTCGTTCGCAAGCCAACTCGATTCAAATATTATTCTTCCCAATTAAAAATTTCAGTCTCGAAACACTGACTTTATAATGATCATCTGATAAGTTTACATCTCGGTCACTCAAAAGCATTTATTTATTTCATTGTTCTCCATGATTTCCCAGGCCTGTGCAATGACCTCGGTAAAACACCGCTGCGCATGACCTTTGAACTTACCGCCCAGATCTTCTGCAACTGCTCAAAGACCTCGGACGAGCCCGGGAAGGCTGGCGCCCCCTGCAGCATCTCGATGAAAATACAGCCGGCGCCCCTAAAACAGAGCGACGTTTGAATCATCTCCCAGTGTTCCGCGAGGTTTTTCACCTCATTCCAACAACAACAAAAAAGGCTTTGCCACACAACTTGCGCCACCTACAGCAGACGTTGTGGAGGTGTATAGATGGCTCGACACGGCTAATGTGATTAATTGTGGATCTGTTTGAATGAGGTATTACGGTGCAGTTCTCATGCCGGAACACCCTGAAATGAATGTTATTGGCTCTAGCGGTCTCCTCGGTCAAAATATCGTCAGGTTGCTCCAGCTGCATTACGCTTATGCAGCTTATTATGCTGCGTTCCATTAAAGCTCTGAAATCGGTAATTCCGACTCAGTAGTCCCCACTTCTGAGCCAGATAATGTGTTCCGTTGCTTCCGTTCGGGAAGACATATGTGTTCCTGTGGCGATCCGCCCTCGAAACTCCGACTTAGAATTCCAAATAGAGGGTCTCGCCGATGGCCACAAGCCCGGCACACCCTCACCGGCGAGCAGTAGGTCCTTCTCCACGAAAGCGCACATGCTAAACGAAAACGTCAGAGGGATCGTTTTGCAAATCTGAGCGATTCTTCAGAGCGGCGTCTCTCGTGGCTGTAAAACCCCCTCCAAATTTTGAAAAACACCAAAACCCTGCGAGTCGTTTTCACCCCCGCAACCCCCCTTTTTTGACCAACACATGGTTGTGCTTTCCCCAATATCTGGAGCAGACCGCGGAGGACCATGCCCAGATATCATTAATGTTAGGCACAGAACAAATACCTTCCTAATGAATCGATGCGTGCCGACGCTGAATCTCTCCAACATCTGACAATAAAAGTTTCACCCGGGGTGCTTATAATTTCTAACCGCCTGTTATGGTGTTTTGCCCGAGTGGGAAGAACAGCGGCGGCCAAGAGGATAAACCTCTCCACGCACGCAAGGGCATCACATCATCGCCATTACGAATCTTTTTTTATATTCGACCTGAGCGCCGTTCTCCAGCCCGCCGGGTTCACCTTCCTTCCTCTCGCATCCCCACGCGCCCGTCTTCTCCACGCTCGGCGACTACGTCTTTAGCTCAGTGACGCGCTTGCGACTGGGATTGAGGGGGCTGCAGAGCGAAAGAGTTTTAAATGTGCGTATACAGCAGCTGCGCTCTGACGCGTGCGTTCCTCTGTGTGGACGCCGGTTCAAAAACCCCTCTCGAACCCCCCGCCCCCCCCAGCCCTCGATATACGGCGCGACGTCGTTCCATCCGATCTCGGCGGTCCTGCAGCCACGGACCACATGTCCAGCGCGGTGGAGTAATCCGTGGAGCCGAGCAGCACGTCGGGGGGTCGGTACCAGAGCGTCACCACCTCGGAGGAGTAGGTCTGGCAGGGGATGGATTTGGACCGGGCCAGGCCTGGAAACGCCCGCACACACACGCCCACCCGCACACACACACACACACACACAGACACACACACACACACACACACACGCACACGCACACACATACATACACACACACACACACACAAACATGCACAGCTAAGGTTATGATGAGTCAGAGGAGGGCTCTTCAGTTAAAAATTGGGATTTAGTTATCGACTTATTTCAAAATATGCACACGCTATATACACAACTTGAGACAGGTTGAAAAGTCAAACTGCAGGGGGGGACATTTGGAAAACAAATACCGTGGGGCCCAAATAAAAAAATGCGGTCAAACGAAAACAAAATTCAAAATGAAGACGGACCAACACGCCAAACGGAGCTAAACAAATGACAAGTTAGACATGCTTAGTTAAATGCAAAACAAAAAAAATACAAAAAACACGAATGGATAAAAAAGGATTATTGTTAAAGTTAATCTGCTGTTTGGCTGCAATGGATGAGTCTGTAGCAACTAAATAGCCGATGAAAATGAAAACGTTAAACTGAAATGCGTACTCCATCGTCAAAACAACAAAATGTTAAATCACATCAATAAAGTATACATGCCTCACGAAGCAAAAGCTGTGTCATTGTCACATGCATTGCGTTATGAATGTGGGGCGTAAAAAGAGGAATGCTAAACAATACATATAATGCTGGTTGTGGTTAAACTGTGTGGGCGTGGCTGCGACCAACACACTGCAGTTTCATTTTAAGGACAAGATATATTGTTGTGTAAGTCGGTGGTCTTCAACCTTTTCCCAGCCCATGGACCAGTTGGTCGATTGAGGAACAAAGCAGGGGCCCGCTAGGTTTTCTTTTATGGAACTGTGCCTTCCATTTTAAGCCTGGCCTATAATAACATAACTACACGCCTCATTAACCTATTTATTTACTCTGTTATGCAATCGGTTCCTGTGTGTTTTTTTCTTTTCTTTCAGATTCTGATTCATTTCTGTTCGTTTCTCTGTTTTCACTAATAAAATTAAGTTTTCACAAATCTGAAGTAGGGTTTTACATGCTGTTTAATATCAATACAATAATAAAAACCATGTACCCTGTGATTTTTTATTGAAGTTCGGCCATGCAGCAGTTACGTCCGAGGTAATTCCGAGGTTTTTGAACATTGCTTAAAAAATAAGAGGTTTTTGAACGCATCGTAACGCTGCGAGTTGGCTTGCGCTCAGCTGATTACTGAAAAAAATAAAATAAATAAACACTGCTGTTCTAGTGTTAATGGTTGGAGTTCACTCTATATATTTTTTTTGTCTGAAATACATTTTTACATTTTTCACAAGAGCAATTTTGACATAAAATAAATTGTCAGACCCCCTGCAGTACCTCCGCAGCCCCCCTAGGGGTCACAGACCCCCAATTGAAGACCACTGGTCTAAGTTTTATAAAAAAATATATTCTATCCTACTCTGCCTCTTTTTTTTATCCTGGGTCTCGCGTTGTCTGGTTCTGCGCCCGTCTGGTCCTATTTTCAGAGCCCGGGTCAGAGGTAATCCGTTGTTTCTCCACCCTGACAGCCGGCTTCACCCACCAAAGTCGGCCAGTTTGAGTTCCCCCAGGTAGCTGATGAGCAGATTCTGGGGTTTGAGGTCTCTGTGGAGAATCTGGCGTCCGTGGATGTAGGAGAGACCGCGCAGCAACTGGAACATGAAGATCTTCAGAGGGAGAGAGAGAGAGAGAGAGAGAGAGAGAGAGCGAGAGAGAGACTTTTGACTTTTAAGGTTCCTTTGTTTGCAGCAAGTCATGTCACAGCAGCAGCAACTTGATCACGAAGGAACCAAAAAAACATGACAAAAACCAGAGGCAAATCAGTCAACCGGTAAATAGGCAGCAAGAGCACAGACGTCCCTCTGCAGAGATAACTTGGCACGCAGGGATCTGTTGGTTTCTTCACCAGGTTTGAGACAACTGTTCACTATAAGGACAGCTCCCTTTGTGAGCGAGAGAGAGAGAGAGAGCGAAGGAGAGAGAGAGAGAGAGAGAGAGAGCGAGAGAGGGAGAGAGGGAGAGAGGGCGAGAGAGAGAGAGAGAGAGAGAGAGAGATTGGGAGAGAGGGCGAGAGAGAGAGGGCGAGAGAGAGAGAGAGCGAGAGAGAGTGAGAGAGAGTGAGAGAGAGAGAGAGAGAGAGAGGGCGAGAGAGAGGGGGGGGGTTCAAGTCATGTCTAGTTTATTATGCGTCTCACCCTTTGTGAACCCATATCCTCAAAGGACGCCACAGGCCCACATTTATACATGTAGGTAATTTGAGGACATTTGAGGGCAAGTTAAAACTCCCCAAAAATCAATACATTGAGAAGACTTAAAGAGACATTTACTGCCCAGCGGGCAGCAAACCGTGCCAAAAACCACACCGCAACATACCATTAGCTATTAAAATATCATTTCAAATAAATAGCATAATATTAAAACCAGTATAAAATCTAGGAACAGGCAAAGTGAAGCACTGCACCGTTAGAGTTCCAGGAGCTCAGTGAGGTTTCACGCTTCAAAAACAATCTGTTAAAAACGTAAACTTCCTTGTGTCAGTGCTGAACATGGTGCATTATATTCTATTCATATATAATACATCATATTCTTGTATTTTATAATACTTTCAAAATTATTTTCTTAATATTCCAGCTAGCTATATATTATTATTATTATTATTATTATTATTATTATTATTATTATTATTATTATTATTATTATATTATACATGGCAGCATCATCTGGGGAAACCAGATATTATTCTGTGGTATAAGGACATTTCAAAGGGCATTAAACCTTTGGAACAAGATTAAAATGGGACTTCTTTACGACTTGGACATTTGACTTGATCCCACCTCGGCAAATTATTGTTAAGAACAGATTGCGTCCTCGAATTTCCGCCAACATTCTCAGAACTGTAAGGGATGGATAAGGGCACAGGACTTGTCGATGCTGTGGTAATTATGCTTCACCCGAGGGGGAGTCCCCTGTGATAGAGGGCGATCCTCTGACTGTCAGACCTTGTACGGGTATTGTTGTAGTTGTTTTTTATTGAATGAAAGCGTCGACCTACCCTGACATTATAGGAGTGAAGCCCCCCGGGGTGCTGCGTCATGTACTGCCCAAGATCTGTTTGCTAGAGCGGGAGAAAGATCATGAGAGAGAGCGAGAGAGAGAGAGAGAGAGAGAGAGAGAGAGAGAGAGATGGCAAAATTATTTATGTAGTCACGGTCAAGGTCCATCAGCTAATATCGATATAGAACCATCCATCTTGTAAAACGGTATTAATGTGTAAGGATCAGAAAATACATTACCTACTATCCTAAATGACATTATATTATATTGGATTATAGTAGATTAGATCAGTGATTCCAAAGCTGGGGTCCTCAACCTTGCAGAATTGCAGGGGGGTCCACATTAAAATAATAATTATTTTATATATTTATTACAATATTGTTGTGTGCGGATGGTCTGGTTTGAGCAGCCACACCTGAACTGGATCTAGGTGATTGGGATCAGGGTGGCTGCATGCCTGTTGCTCCTTGGTTGGTCTAACGAGCAGCAGGTAAAACCCTCATCCCCACACTCACCCAGGGGAGGAGCCCTTACGTCATGTCATGTGTCTATCTGCTCCTGGGCTCATTGGGTGGCATGTACTCGTCTAACTATAAATCTAGAAATCTCTTGTCTGTCTGTCCATGTACTGTATGTCCTTCGATTATCTCGACCACAGTTCATCAGATCTACTTTGCTCTTGACAGGTGTATTGCTGGGGACCCAAGGCCGTGCAGTGTCGGATAGGTGCAATTTGGAGACGTGACACGTGAAATATTAATAAACTTTTTAAACTTTTTAAAACGTCTCAACATTAGAGGGTCTAAGAAAGTCTTACATTTTGAAAGAGCATGTACGAGTATATAATAACTTGGATGATGTGACAAAGCGCCCCGCTCCGCCAAAACCAGGTCTCTTCGTGCGGCGACTTCCGCTAACGTGCTCCAAATATAGATCGATGTGGATCGAACTTGGATGACAAAATGTCTGGTCTGCCCTGTCCTTGGGTTCGGTTTGCCTGGGAGAATGTAGGTATGTGTGTGTGTCTAAAGCAGGGATAGAGATATTATAGTGGAAATTTTGAGTCAAATTCCTTGTAGGTTCAAAGGTACTATTTATTGTACTGTATTGTATTTCAATAGCGATTCCGATTATGGTTACGGTTCTAATAACTTTAAGCTCTATGCATCTTTATTCACACTTATTTTGAGGACTCAACACTTAGTCTGATGATCTGAACTCACCATGTACTCAAAGACGAAGGTGAGTGACTCTCTCGTGTGGATGATGTCATGGAGCAGCACGATGTTGGCGTGCTTGAGGCCCTTCAGCAGGGAGGCTACGCACACACACACACACACACACACGCACACGCACACACACACACACACACACACACACACACACACACAGCAAGCCAATACCTGCATTAGTCCATCTGTTCTTAATGTTTATATATCTTTTGTGTGTAATTTTATGTCTGTCACACCTGTGTGTGTGTGTGTGTGTGTGTGTGTGTGTGTGTGTGTGTGTGTGTGTGCGTGTGCGTGTGTGAGTGTGTGCGAGAGAGAAATAGAAGGAAGGAAGAGCGAGAGACAGAAACGACAGTAAAAAGGGAAAGAATAAGTGGAGAAAAAGACAAGCGATACAGCAGCGAGCGAGCAAGATCACCTGACATGTGGTCGGCAACATCACCAGGGGAGCTCAAAAACAATGAGTTTGGTGTTTGTGTGCCTGTGCTTGTATGTGTGCGACTTTATTTTGTTTTGTTTGGTTCCCATTTATGTTTGTGTGTGTGAGTATGTTCTCATCCGACTGTCTGTCCATCTGTGTGTGTGTGCGTGTGTGTGTGTGTGTGCGTGTGTGTGTGTGTAACCATCCGCACACCTTCTCTGATAGCGGTGAACGGCACCCCCTCCTCTGTCTTCATCCGGATCACTTTCAGAGCCACCAGGTGTCCATTTATTCTGAACAGGCAGACACAAAGACAACCTGATCCGTCCGTGTCTCATGAGAGTTTTTAGATTTCTTTTTTGCTTTTCCACATAAGGTGGTGGGGATCTTTCTCGTCCAAGTGCGCTGCTCTCCTTTTGCGAGTCTTCATCCATATCAACAGTTTACCTTCACTTCTTGTGCCTTCTTGCATTGGGAGGAGCACATGCATGACATACATTGGCTACATGCATACATGCATAACACACAAAGGCTGCTTCTTAAAAGGTCCCAGCTCAAAAAACTATTGACTATGGTATTCAAAGGCTAAAAAATATATATTGTGGTTTATCCCTTTAACTGAGCTTGTGCATGCTTGCTTTAATATTGTCTTGAAACTGACTTTTAACATTTGCTATTGACAGCTCAGACACTACCCTTCAGCGATCCTGATTTGGGAAATAGTAAAGAAATTATTTTACCGAAAGGATTTAAAGGGGATGTGAAGGAAGGTGTGCGAGGACAGGAGAGGACACCATGAAAGGGAGTTAGAGTGGCCCGATCTTTGCATCCTTGTGGGGAAAGGCGTACCCCGCCACCAGAAGGGAGGCAGCGTATAGGAGGAGCTCCATACATAACCCCAAACACATTGAACGGCTCTTTCTTAAAAAGAAAAGCAGCAATAAATCTGGAGTTCCTTATACAACATAATCTTACGGATTACCACTTTAAAATGGCCATTTAATAGAGACGGTGGTATCTTCAGCGGCATCACAAATACAGTTCCCCTGACCTGCTGATTCCCTTATAGACCGTGGCGTAGGCTCCCTCGCCGAGCTTCTCCAGGTTCAGGTAAGAGTTGGCCGTGCCAAACTGCAGCCCTGGTCTCTGTCGGCATCACAACATGGCAACACAAACATGTCATCCATGTCCGCCACCTTTTACACACTTGTAGACCCCGTCCAGACCTGGCATTGTGTATCCAGATATGTCAAAATTGCCAATGGACTGTAGTCACACGCAGCGACAACATGTGCGGTGATACACATCTTAAAAAAGTGAACTAGTACTCAATTACTAGAGGGTTAGGGTTAGGTTATTATTGTAATATACTAGTAACAATCAAAATAGATAGTCAGAGGCAAATATTTGATATCTCAAATACAGAGCCCCATAGGATTCAATGACAAAATTATTCTAATTGTTACAAGTAACACGTTGATAGTTACTAGTATATCAGTTACTAGTATCTTATAAATAAGTACTAGTACCTAATACAGTTTGACGAGTAAAACTACAATAGTTACTAGTAACAATTGGAATAGTTACTAGTATCTTATAAATAAGTACTAGTATCTATTATAGTTTCACTAGTAAAACTAAAATAGTTACTAGTAACAATTGGAATAGTTACTATCATCTAATAAAAAGTACTAGTACCTAATACATTTTGACTACTAAAACTAAAATAGTTACTAGTAACTATTGGACTAGTTTATTTATTTATTTGATACTAGTAACTATTAGAATAGTTACTAGTATCAAATAAATTAGTACTAGTACCTAATACATTTTGACTAGTAAAACTAAAATAGTTACACGTAATTGTTGGGATAGAAATTAGTAACTAAAATATAACTACAAGTAACTTTTTAAGAGTGACTACTTCGTCCTGTGGATTAAATGTTAGAAGGGCTTGCGATAAGTATGAACTCTAAGTGATTCCATTCATTTCAATGTAATCGTCACAATCAGTGAACCAGCTTTGCTTTGAACATACACTTGATACCGCAAGTGTATGTTTTAGGTGTTTTAAGTCCGCCTCGTGTTTTTCCATCTGGTTTGGTTCTTTGCGACGTCCTGGCCGTAACACCGAGCGCTTCGTTGACGCGGGGACACCGCACTCTCCTACAGAACAACTTCACTATCGGGAGTGTGACGTAGAGAGAAATGGCGACGGAGCTGTTTGTTTCGGAGCAGTCGGTCAACCGACTGGTGAGAAGATCTTTGGAAGTGGTGCGACACGAAGCAGGAAGGAGACCAGCATGTCAGACGTAACTCTGAGGTACTGGCCAAAGAGATTATAACTGATTCATGTCTGACATGAGTAAGCATAATATCATGAGAGCGGCTTACCAAAGTGGTAGGTTTTGTGTCAAACAAGCCAAATTATTTTAGAGTTTCTTAAATACATATTCTGCTCTGGGCAGGTGACTCAAGTGTCAAGCAATTAAAGAAATATATTATATTATATATGTTTGTGATTTTTCAACAAAAACATCTCTTGAAATGAAAAATATCTCGGAGAAAGAACAAATTAAATAACAATAAAAAACTATAAATTGAAGATGGAAATTTAAAATATCTGTAATGTCTGTTGTATTATCCTCTGTCTGTTAAAGACAATCCCAGGACATATCCGCTAGTGACAGGGCCTGTCGCTTTGAGACATTGCATTGTGGGTGATGTAGGAGCGCCTTCGGCACATGGGTGGAGGAGGATGCGTACGACAGAGAGATCACTATGAGAGCTGATACACTTGTTGCCTTGTTATGACTTTATCCTAAAAATTAGAAGGTGTCTGTCTACTTCCTGTAGTACACAGAGTCCTGCCTCACGGTGTCTCTGGGGAAGGAAATCACTACGTGTGGAAGTTCCCAACAACATGCTTCCATTCAAACGGACTAAACACTGCACGTCTCTCAGAGACGTTTCATCAACATTTTAAACTTTTGGGAATAAAAAAAACCTGACATGATTCAGAGCCGTTGTTCTGTTGCTGCAAGCAAATGGACAAATGTCTGTGAGTCAGACATTCGTCCGTTCTAAATAGTACATTTTATTCCCGTCTGATAACGGTTAATGATCGGTTAACGAGGGTCGACTATTGGCAAGAAAAAAAAAAATTTAATTAGCATCTAGGGCTGCTGATTGGTAATCAATACCTTTAAGGCATCTAGTGAAATAACCCAACACCAAATAGTATTGAAACTTCTCCAGTCAAACAATACTCCTTATACAATACAATACTTCTTTTTGTACCCAGATCTAGAAAAAAATGACTATTTGTATGGTTTCGCTCGCAGCCAGTCACCGCAAGTGTTTTTCGATTTAACGTGACGTGTGATTGGCTCACTACCGCAGCAGCAGCTACAACAGTCTGTGGTGGTGAGGTCGAGCACGGTGTATCTCACGGAGGTGACGGTTCTCAGCGAGCCGAGTGCCACCTAAACGTTCAAAAGGATGGCTATCCTACACACCTGTGGCGTCTGAGTGGAGTGGTGGCATTTTACCGAACTGAATGCTTCCATTCACATGATGGCTATAGTAGAAAAAAAAAGTACTGAATTAAGTACTCTATTGGTATGGATATCACTGACAGGGTACTGGCATCGGTATTTTTTAAACAATACCCAACACTATGATCATCATCCCTAAAACAAACATAATATTATGTTAATGACGTTATCATATTGCTTATTACTAATGCAATACAAGTGGGTCTGAGTGCCGTGACACCGTCGGCACAGGTTGCTGATGTAGGCAATGTTTTGATTTGCAAGAACGTCTCATAATGACGATACCGGTTCAGTTGGTTTGCATAAGATAAAAACCGGTTTAGGCTCGTACACCACATGTCAAGGACTCCCGAAATCACCTCGCTATTGACAAAACACGAGCTGTGCATCCGTAAATATTAATTCATAGATCCTAGTCATACTTTGTGGTTGACATGGTATATACATGTATCAAATAATATAATATTATCAATTATATTTTTAATGATATTAAAATAATGTAAAAAAAAGTGAAATAATTATATATATATACACCTAGAAATGCGATACATTGTATCCATAACAACGGACCACAGCTGCTATATTTTTATCATCAAAAATAATAAAATAAAATAAAGACGATGATATGTATGGAAAATGTGGAAATATACAATAAAACCTAATAGTTTAACTGTACACAATAAAACATGACAAGACACAACTAAACCTAATGATAAAAACACAATATACAACAGAAAAAAAGATTATAACAGACAAACAGTAACAAAATCAATACTATAAACCAGAAGAATTTAGTCATATACCATAAATAATGAAAATAAAGCTTCCAGGGAACCAGAAAGCTGAATCTAATATAAATGCCATGCAATATAAATAAAAATGGTTTGGTACAATGAACCTAATGACAAAAACAACCTAATAGCAACACAATATAAGCCTAAAAAATGGACAAAAACCAATAGAAAATAAACCTCAATTACACAGTAACAGAGTGGCAAAAAATAAACCGAAGCCCCAAAAATGAGCAAGGCATTGAGGCCCCCAATTTGAAAAATCACTGACGTACCCAATAAAGTACAGAATAAATAACTTGCTTTTTTAAATTGTATTAAAAACTGCTACCGACCCACTGGAAGTCCTGCTGTAGGGTGTTCCCTCCCAGCGGGTCGCTGTTGCTGCGGCCGCGCTGGACCTTCAGCCGGCGGACCTGCAGGGTGTGGAACCAGTGGGGCTGAGACTTTGACTGGTCTGACTGGTTGCCGAGCTGGTCGGAGAGAGGGAGAAAGGGAGGGGGAAGGGGGGAATAGGAATTTGGGAATTAGAAATTTTCTTGACTCAATAGACTTTTCTACCTGTTCTAATCACCTAAACACCTCTACCTCCTTGGTCATTATATCCACATTACTAATGATTGCTTCTCAAATACTTCTTGTGAGTAAATATCTTTCAAAAGCACCAGTAGTCATCCCCAAAATGATTGATATTGAGGTATTTGGCAAAAGATATTGTGATATTCCATTTTTTTAATGTGTCCATATAGAGCAAAAATCTAATGGAAAAAATCATACACAAATACTTGCAATGTAATGTAATGTAATAATGAAGAGTGAAGATTTTTTTTTTTTAATATGTACCGTCAATATTTGAAAGGGAGCAACACAGGGGTGAAAAATATTAATTCCAAGATGAATTAAAGTTTGTCTCCTCGATTATGTAATAGTATACATACAATATCATTCTCTATCCACTGTATTATCACATTAACAACCATTGATAAATACAATGTGTTTCTCATTGTTGGTTTGGTTGTGTTTTTTTGTTGTTCACTCATCATTTTATTGCATTTATAGAAATGTTGTAGAGCCTATTGATAATTGCTTGTTTATGTTTGCGTCTCTTAAAGATTTGATACTCTGGCAGTGTAGCACATGTGAATTAAGTCGAGAGAAGGAGAGAATGAAAGGTGAGGAATATTTTATTCATCCCTTCGTTAGACAGCAGGATCATATAAAAACACAATTGTTATTATCGCCAAAACCTCTTGTTACGAGGCTGAGGAAATCCAACCAGAGTGCGGAGACGGGACAGGAGACAAAAATGATTTCAAACCGAAAATAAGTCTTTACTGAAGAAACTCAAACAACTCCGAAGAGGAAAAACAATAAACTCAAACACAACTCCAAAAATACTGATTTCAAGATTCAAGATTCAAGAGAAGTTATAACGCACCTGGAGATTATGCACAATCGTTTCTATACCAAACATAATAGCTAACTGAATTCCTACCTAGCAACTAACTGAAAATAACTGATTCTTAAAAGTTATGCAGTTACTAAAAATAAAAAATGTATAAGACTCAAAAAGATAATACAAAGCGGGGGTAAAAAATAGAGGGGGATAGAGTTATGTATATGGGAGAGGCTATTTGTATATACAGATACAGTATGTGCAATAAAGTGCATGTGAATAAAGTGAGTATGGAGATATACGGTATAGTATACAACAGTACGAAACAGCAATACAGTAACACCGAACAGAACAGCAATGCAGTGCAGTATGCAGTAACCCAGAACAGTGATACAGTATGCAGTACAGTATGCTACATACAGTACAGTAAGGCAGTGTGAGTGACTCAGTGCTTTTTGTTAGGACCCCTGGTGAGTTCAGCATTGACCATCCTTATAGCTTGCGGGAAGAATACTGTCTCAGTCTCTCTGTTCTCGCTGTGTGGCTGTGGAGGCGCTTGCCCGACCGCAGCAGCTGGAACAGTCCGTTGTTGGGGTGGTGAGGATCCTTCATGGTCCTGCAGGCTTTGCTACTACACCTCCTGGTGTAGAAGTCCTGCAAGGAGGGGAGGGTAGTTCCAGTGGTACGTTCGGCTGAACGCACCACCCTCTGCAGAGCCCGCCTGTCCTGAGCAGTACAGTTTCCAAACCAGGCAGTGATGTTGCCTGTCAGGATGCTCTCCACTGCTCCAGAGAAGAAGGACTTGAGGATCCTCACGAGACCCTGAATTTCTTCAGCTGCCTGAGGTGGTAAAGACGCTGTCTCGCCTTTCTCACCGGAGTGTCTGTATATAAAGTCCATGTTAAATCCTCCGTGATGTGAACTCCCAGGTACTCTGTTCACAAAATCAATTTGTATGCAGACGATATCTTGTTGTACGTACTGAACCCAATATCATCCCTACCAGAGGTGTTCAATCTTATATCTAAATTCTCAGCTATCTCAGACTATTCAATAAATTGGACTGAAACTTACCACTCATTCGGGAGGACTGGAATGCTGTAACCCAGAAATTTCCCTTAACCATCACAACGGGTAACATGAGATATCTTGGGATTGATATCTCCACCAACCTGTCAGTTTTGTTTACCATTAACTTTACTCCATTGCTCAATTCCATTGAAGAAGACCTCATTTGATGGAACAACCTACCCATCTCACTAACTGGTAGGATAGCAGCAATGAAAATGAATATACTACCAAAAATAAATTATATATTTTCAATGACCCTGGTCCAACCAACAGTACATTGGTTTCATACTCTAGACTCAATAATCAATACATTTTATTGGAAATACAAGAAACCGAGAATTAAACTAGCAACACTACAGAAAAACAAAGACTGTGGAGGCCTAGCAGCCCCAAACTTCAGATACTACTATTTAGGGAACTATCTTCAATTTATAATTAAATGGTTACAACCAGAGCAACAATTGGGCCATGGATGGCGAAACATTGAACAAACAGAATGTCAGGAGTTATCATCATTTGATCTCCCATTCCTTACTGAATCAATAAGGAAACATAATTGCTTTAAAAACCCATTCATTGCAAAACTCTGTCAGCCTGGTGGAGATTCCTCAAACTCAGTGGTCACACTCTATCTCCAAACAAACTCACACCAATCTGGCACAACCTGGATTTTCTGGTTAAAAACAGACCAATTATCTTCAGATATGGGAAAAGACAAGGAATTACTCATCTTGAACACATTTTTGAAAACAATTTGGTTATATCCTTCCCAACCTTAACCCAAAGGTATAATATTGGTGGCCACGGCTTCCTTCAATTCCTACAACTACAGCAGTCTCTAAAAGTTCAAATCAAATTGACGAACAACATCCTACAACCACCTCCGTTGATTGACCACGTTACTGATATTGGTAATTAAAAAAAATCCCTTTTCCAGAAATATGGGCTACTTTTATCACTGACATAACTCCATCCATTAATATGTGAGTCTTCCTAAGTCGGGGCGATGTCGTGGTGTTTTGGGGTATATGGCGATTCTCCTGGTCACGTTGGAGTTCTGCAGTTGGGCGGGTGCCCGGCGGCTGTGGGAACGTCCGTGGCGCTTAGTCCTGTGGTCGTGGGGGGGTCCCAGGGCCCTACCGGGGTGTTTGGGGGGCTGGGTGTTGGCTCATATACTGTATCTGGTGGCCTACTGGGATCGGCGGGCGGGGGGCACTACATCTGCCCTGCGCTGAGCCTGCACGGCTACATGGATGGGCGCTCGGGGCTCGCGGCTGGGTGGGGCGTCTGGTCGGCTGCGGTGGGGTGGGTGTCTGGTTGGCTGCAGTGCGACCAGACATGCCCGCCATGCCCGCCCTTGCGCGGGCCGTGGGTGGGCATGGGGATTCCGCCGGCTCCCAGACAGTTGGGGCGGGGTGTCAGTCTGACTCTGGGCCTGGCTCCAGGCCTGTGGGCCGTGCCTGGCGCCCGTGGCCCGTGGGTTCTGCACCTACGGCTGCGCCTTGTGCCTGTACTTGGGGTTGGGTTGTATGTGTGTGCCGCAGGGGTGCAGGGTTTCCTCGGGATTGGGTTACGCTCTTCGGGTCAGGTGTCGGGGTTGCTCCATGGGCTTCTGGCTTCTCTGGGGGCCCGGGGGTCTTCTGTGCCTGCAGGGCGGGGTCCTTGGCCCTTTCCACTGCTTGGAGGCACCACGACAAAATGCCAACCTTATACGCTAGAACCAATCGGGATAAGTCCTGTACACTCACTGGTGGACACCTCACAAACACACACACACACACACACACACACACACACACACAGACACACACACACACACATACAGGTGGTCCAATCACACACACAGGCACACGCCAACAACACCTTCTTTAAACGCACCCCAGCAGCCTCCTGGTTGCATTCCTTTTCTTTTCCTCCCTCATTTACTGCCATAACTATGATAGGAAGAGGCCATGTGCTCAATTTCTGTTCCAGTTTTCCTGGACCTGTAAAAACGTTGTTTTTTCAATACACGTTGTCGTCCGATGTTTATGTTTTTCCATGTACATGTTGTTTGGTTCTATGTTTAATTGTCTCACCTGTGGTGATTCTCCACCTCATGGGGTAGTGATTAGTTGTTCATAGACCCAAACATGGTAAAATAGTTCTCCAAAGAGGGGGGTTGATGTATAACAAAAAGCTGTACTCTTGTCATCCTACCAGTCGTCCACAGGACAGGGTTATTGCAGCGGTTCTTGATGATTTAGGAATTAATAAAGAGTTGCATTGCAGGTTGAGAACTTGAACTCCACCTGCAGATTAATTCTGTCTTGGATGCAATAGCATACAAATACTCTGTGTTGTATGCCTAGTATGCTTTTTTTTTTTAATAAATAAATACATTTCGAGGAATATGGTTTGATGAAAGGTTGACATGGAAAGTACACATGGAGAAGTCTGTGTGGAAATGTAAGAAGTTAATCAACATCATGAGGTGTTTTTGGGGAGAAGATAGATGCACTATGGTAATGAGATATCAGACTATGATAAGGTCAGTTTTGGATTATGGTTGTTTGGTTTATGGGTCTGCAGCTGCAACAACGTTCAGTAAACTGGATGTAATTCAGGCGAAGGTTTTGAGGTCGTGTTCCGGGGCATTTTGTACCACTCCAATTACAGCGCTGGTAGAAATGGGGGAGGCTCCAATGAGACTGCAACAAATTAAATTAGCAATAAATTATTGGATTAAATTGAGAGGATTTGAAAGACCTCTTCCTACAAACTCCTTGATGGCTGAATGTTGGGAGTTTTCAGGTAAAGATGTTAAGGTAAAGAGGGGCAGTCTTGTGAATTCAGTAAGAGGCAGAGAACCTAGGAGTTGATGGAGTAGCAGTGGAGGCCCGTATTTGCTGGCCAGTAGTACCCCGTTGGTTATGGCCTCAGCCCAATTAGGTTAAGGCTGGGGCATTGTGGGCTAGGGAGGTGATTGGTATTAGTTGGTAAGCATAGGAATGGTAATTGTGAAGAATGTGGGGTATTGGAAACAGTTCTCCACGTGATCTTGTAGTGTCCACTTTATGCTGACGAAATGAGAGAACTTTTTGTGGAGTCTGCAAAATTGGGAGTTGAGACTTTCAAGCAATTATGTCGTTACTCGCGTTAACCTCCATAAGTTCGATATGTAACTAATAGAGGAAGGAGTCTCTGTATGTATTGTGGTGGTCGTAAAGTCTGACAAAGTTTGCTTTAACAGTCTCTTTATTGGCTAACCAAACTGAGAGATCCCCTTTCCCACTTCGCCAAAAACCCGGTAACACCGCTGACATCCGGCATTTGTCATTAGTGGGAAAGGTAACACGTATAAATAGACAGGAATAATCTTGTATCGTTCGATCATTTCATATGCAATTTAGAATCCAAAATAAGAATCCAATCCAATAATCCAAAATTACTGTCAATGACAGTAATGTCCATCATGGTTTCAGAACCTAATTCCCCAAAACACTTACAACATAAACAAACAATTAATAACAATTTAACAACGCTGAACAATCATACATAACACTTGCATATGACATTTAAAACTTATACTTAATAAAACTAAATTACATTACTCTCAAAGTCTGAACACAATGCAGGAAGCAGGAAGGGTTGTTAACTGTGTGGCAATTATCAGACAACGCATCTCAGACAGTGTTGCATAGTAACACAAAAGTAACGTAATGAGTAGTGTAACAAATTACTTTCTACAGGGAGTAATAAGTAAAGGGTAGCGAGTAATGTGTAATAGATTACTTTTTTTGAGTAAGGACCCCAACACTGCATATTACACAATGACATTTCATAGTTCATACACACACACACACACACACACAGTGCAGTACCTCGACGGCGGGTAGAGACGCTGTACTCCTGCTCTTTCCAGACGCAAGTTCCTTCATCTCCACCAAATCATCCTCCTCCTTATCATCATCCTCATCATCCTGCTCCCGCTCTTCCTCTCTCCACCTCCCTCTCTCCTCCTCCTCCTCCTCCTCCTCTTCCTCGTCGTCTCCATAACAACTGCAGCAGCGGCAGCACCTACTCGCACGCTCCGCCATCCACCGGGACAACCCTTCCATCCTATCTCTCTCCTGAACGCCTTTCTCCATTCATTTCTTCATTTCCCTCCTTCCTCCCAATTTCTCTCTCTCTCTCTCTCTCTCTCTCTCTCTCTCCCCCCACCCCACTTACCCTGCCCCCGCTGTTTATCAGGAGGGGCAAGGTGATGGCCCAACGCTCATATGACTCGCATGGGTCAGGGCCTGCAAACAGAGTCCCATGACTGTCTCCCTTTCCCTCTCTCCTTCCCTCTCTCTCTCACTCTCTCTTTCACGCTCTCTCTCTCTCTCCCTGACACGAACACACAAACACACACACACAAACACACACACACACACACACACAAACTTCATGTCATTTGGAACAACAGTGTCCATTCAACACCCAAGCCATGTACATCAGCTGAAAATGGGTGTGTGGTGAGTATCTGCATGTGTGTCCGTGTGTGTGTGTGTGTGTGTGTGTGTGTGTGTGTGTGGCGAGAGAGGGCGAGGAGGAGAAAGAGAGGGAGGAGGAGGAGGAGGAGGAGGAGAGAGAGAGAGAGAGAGAGAGCAAGGGGTGGAGTGGGGGAGGAGGAATGCAATGAAGGGAAAGGAGGAACAATCTACAGACGCAGGCAAAGAAAATGGGAGAGAGAGAGAACAGGGCAACAGAGGGAGGCGGAGGAAAAAGGAAACAGGGTGAAGAGAAAAGATGACCGCAAAAAAAGTGAGAAAGAGAGGAACATATAAAGGGACGGAGTGATTAAAGGGAGGTGGGGGGCGGACGAGGGATGAGGGAGAAAAGGGGAGGAGAGAACGCCAAAGAGAAAGAGCAGAAAACGAGGCGGAGGCAATGGGGAGAACCACAGTGGACGCAGACACAGGAAGTGATGTCACGGCGGCGCCCCGAGGCTGCTCTTCGTTTGGGCTTTGTGATGCCGACTTTTAGAAGGACGTCAAAGAAAGAGAAGAGGAGCTTTCACTGTTTACCATCCGGTCGACTCTTTGTGTCGGGCCCTTGAAAAACACCAGCAGCCAACAGGCATCGTGCCAGCTTGAGGCACACAGGATAAGAGTAATGGACCCACAACCTCCACAGACAGTTCTCCGCAAATCTCTCCCTGTCTCACCCATCACAGAACAGAGACAGACGCCTGAAGAAAAAGATGTAATCCCATGAAGTTGTGATTTTGAGACTGAAGTGATATTCCGCCGTTCTCACCGCCTGTGACATTCATTATCAACGAAACAGCCGTTAAAACTTGAAATGACTGGCCCATTGACCACCCCCCTCAATAAAAAACATGAAAACAATAAAAATTTAAATAAAATAAAAGAAAAAATGTGACCCAGAAAACAAAAAAGCAGAAAACACATACATAATATATACAGTACAAAAGTAAGGAAGTAAAGCTGGCAGCGAACCAGAAAGCTGAAGCCAAAGTTTGCTTCACACTTGACACAAAATCGTATCAGAAAATCGTAAGGCCCCATAGAGGCCGTCGGGTGAACTACGTCTGAGCTTTGTGTCACAAAATATGTCAGGGAAAATGGGAGAGCTTTTCTTTCTCCCCAGAACAAACAGCGAGTAGTTGGACATTGAACAGTTGGAATTTACTATGTTCCATAAAATAGATTTTATATAGTCTTTGCAAAGTGCGAAAAAAATATGCGCAGTTCACTGGTATAAAAATCTATTAATGGGGAATATTCATGACTTGTTTACTGAGTTGTTAAGCACAGTTCCAAAAGAAAACTTGACCGACGTCACTTCCGGTAGTACTGTCGGACCGAAACTTGTCGCGTGAGTTGAAGCATTTTAAAGCTTTCCGGAGCCTTGAGCGGATGTGGGAATTCAACACCGCAGCGCGTCCAAGCTTTTCACGTGCGGAATCAGACTTTCCATAGGGATCAGCGGACTTCTGGTTTGTTCTTGTCGTTTGACATTTTAGGTGTAAAGCCTCCTTCATAGCTGATTGCCTTCTATTAATGTAAAGCACTCGTGGTGCACGTTGTGTATAAAAGGTGCAAAATAAATCAAGGTTATTATTTATTTTATATTATTATTTATTATTATTATTAGGGGTCCATCCCAGCTAAAAGGTGTCTGGAACGCGACAACCGCTGGAGCTGGGGACGTAGTTGAGTCCTTGTTAGAACCAGGACGTCACAGCCATCGCTGTTCAACAGTTGTCCATATCGATCCACATACAGAGCAGGAATTAGTGAAAAATCAATGAAATGTGAACAGAAGAAGCCGAACATTCGTACATCGCCCACAGGCCAGGGTTCCAAAACTTCCGGTCGGGCGGTGGAGCGAGGTGAGTTTGTGGAGTAAGACGTCATCATCCAGTTGTTGTAAATGTGCAGGTTGTGGCACCGAACGCACATTTGCATCATGTGAGCTATGTAGCGTAGACTCCATCAGTCTCTAGTGGTTTCGGACTGCGCGTGTGTATATGTGCGTATATGTGTGTGTGTGTGTATATGTCTGTAAATGTGTGTGAGTGTGTTTGTGTGTTTGTGTGTGTGTGTGTGTTTGTGTGTCATCTTACCTGCTTGACGTCGCTGGGGCTCTACTGTTGATATTTTATCTCTTTTGCCCTTTTTGTGAATATAAACCCATTCTGTTCTAACCCAGTGCCGTCTCCCTCCTTATTTTGCGGCACTTGAACAGTCCCAAACGTATTCCGTGTTTGTGTCCTCACACATGGAGTTTGCTTGCAGCTCCAGAGCAACCGGTCAGGAATCGTGTCTGTTTAATTTTAAAAGTTTAAAATGTTGATGAAACGTCTCTGAGGGACAAGCAGTATTTAGTCTGTTTGAATGGAACAGTGTTGTTTGGAACTTCCAACCCGAGTCATTTCCTTCCCCAGAGACACCGTGAGGCAGGACTCTGTGGACTACAGGTAGTAGACAGCCACCTTCAAATATGTTGGGATAAAGTCCTAACACGCAACAAGTGCATCAGCTTGTATAAGTAATTCTGCGTGTTACAAGGACTCTGAAAACTTGCTTCATTACTTCAGCCGATGCTACATTCATTTGAAACTTGTTTTAGACATAATGCAGATGTATAGATGAGCGACAGCAGCAACTGATGCTATGTCCCATGGGAACTAGAAAATTTGTAATTGCTATTAATAATGAACCCCGTGTATTGCTGCCTGCAGCTATATTTAGGGGTCCATCCCATAGGGATGGTCCCCCACTGCTATTGTTAGGATTTTAATTACACTCTGAATTTTTGGGCGTGAAGTGTCTGGAACAGGACGATCGCTAAAGCTACGGACATGGTTGAGGTCTCGTTAGAACCGGGACGTAACAAAGTCTGACGTCGTGTTGTGGTTCTGTGGAGAATGACAAGACTGGTTTGAGCTGACAGAATGGCTACAGTAACTCAGATAACCACTCTGTACAATTGAGGCAAGCAGAAAAACCTCTCAGAATGCTCAACACATCCAACCTTGAGGCGAAAGGGCTACCACAGGAGAAGACCACGTCGGGTTCCACTTCTGTCAGCCAAGAACATGAAGCTGAGGCTGCAGCGGGCACAGGCTCACCAAAACTGGACAGTTGAAGACTGAAAAAACGTAGTCTGGTCTGATGAATCGCGATTTCTGCTGAGGCACACAGATGTTAGTGTCAGAATTTTGCACCAACGGTATAAATCCATCCATGAACCCAACCTGCCTTGTGTCAACAGTCCAGGCTTCTGGTGGTAGTGGTGTAATGGTTTGGGGAATTTTTTCATGGCACACTTTAATACCAATCAATCATCACTTGAATGCCACAACCTATTTCAGTATTGTCACTGACCATGTGCATCCCTTCATGGCCACAATTAACCATCTTCTAATGGCTATTTCCAGCATGATAATGCACCATGTCACAAAGGAAAGTTGGGGTCTGGACCCCGGGGCCAGGCCAGGGCACCCGGTCAAAGCCGGTAGTGGTCCAGGACCTTGCCCCCACGCCACCGCTAGGCCCCAAACTTTGCACGGATGCCGTGGGGACCCGGGCCACCACCCGCCTGTGTCTGGAGGTTCTGGACCCCGGTCAATGTTCTTGAGTGGTCTTCCGGATCTGAATCCAATAGAACATCTTTGGGATGTGATAGAGCTGGAGATTCGCAGCATGAATGTGCAGCTGACGAATCTGCAGGAATTGCGTGATGTAATCATGTCAACATGGAGCAGAATCTCAAAGGAATGTTTCCATCATCTTGTGGAATCATGCCAAGATTTGAGGCCCTACCCAGTATTAGTATAGTGTTCATAATAAAGTGCTCAGTGTGTGTGTGTGTGTGTGTGTGTGTGTGTGTGTGTGTGTGTGTATATATATATATATATATTTGTATTTGAGATCATGTAATGCAATTGTAAGTGTAACATGTACTCTTATAGATGTTTTTCTAAGGTTATATAAGGTCTGCGTGTGCATAGCGGCACAACTGCCTATGTGTATACACCTGTGTAAACACCTGTGTGTGTGTGTGTGTGTGTGTGTGTGTGTGTGTGTGTGTGTGTGTGTGTGTGTGTGTGTGTGTGTGTGTGTGTGTGTGTGTGTGTGTGTCTCTCTCTCTCTCTCTCTCTCAGATGACTTCCCCAGTCAATCGCCTCACACTCCGGGGGGCACAACGCACAGTTAGAGAGAGGGAGGTGAGGAGAGAGAGGGAGAGATGAAGACAGAAAGAGCTGTGGGTGGGTGTGTGAGCGGGAGAACAAAAAACCTGCCTTGGTCTCTGGAGGACCCTCAACTCTAAGTGGAGCCCTCTTTGTATGGAAGCTCAAGAGTTTTTCTCCACAGAAAAGCGTTTAAAGGGATTTGTAGGATCGGTGCAGGACTTTTTCCATTACATACTATATAGTGTTTGTTTTGTTACTCTTGTGTACTTTAGCAGTTCCCAAAAACAGTTGGGATTTCCTCACTTATGTATCTGTATGTGGTGGGAGGTGTGCGTGCTCTCTCACCTCCTCATATCCAACGTGCCTCTGCTTCAGACCTGCAGAAAGGACGAGACAGAAAGACAGTAGCTGGTTAGGGACCACACCAGTATGTCGGTGCAGCGGTCCAGTCCCCAGAGGCAAGACTAGTCAACACCACCTGTTTGGAGGGACGAAGATTACCAGCGGGGCTGTAATTAGAATGATGACCGAGGGGCGTGTCCGCAAAGCGATTCAGGACGCTAAAAGGGCACAGATAGCGGGTGCAATTGACGCGCAATTCATGGTGCTATTAACGGCCACAATCCATTTCTTTGTGAATTCGCCCCTGAGACTAGATTTAATCACTGACATCGAGCCGACCCCCCCCCCCCAAAAAAAAAGGCTTGTTGAAAACATATTTTACATATACTGTATATATAACAGACAATTCACGGACAGTCAATTGATCTCAAAAGAACCAAAAAAAGATTTTCTGGCTTGCTAAGTTTTTCATTTGTAGATCGAGAAAGTGGAGTTTTGAAGTTCTAAAGAGAGCAAAGTGTCCATAAGGTGCAAACATCTCACTAAGTCTAAAGCTGCTTTCACACATGCTCTGCAACCCTGAAATTATCCGGACATTACCAGGCGGAGTTGTATGTGTGAACACAAATGTCCGAATCAGCTGGACCGGACATTAAACAGACTTGACCCAGCCACCACCCTAGTACAAAGTCTGCGTAATATCCGACTGAGCGGTACGTGTGAACAGAGCAGGTGATTGTCTGGAGAATTCACAGCGAGCAAGTGGGCGGGTTGATGACGTCTCTATCTTGCGCTAGTTATTTACCTTTGTGCGGATCTTTGCGCACGGAGCGTACCTACTCCGTACTCCTTTCTGCTTTCCATTGTATTCCTTTCCACTCTTTCGTTTATATAATACTACATTATATACAAATACATCACGTATCAACACAAAAAATTACTGATGAGCTGGTAGCCTCGTCCGCCTACCGACTCATAAACTCTGCAGTGTCATGCGTCATTGCGTCATGTCCTGCCTCCTTCACGCTCTACCCAGGTATTTCCAGGTAAGTGTAAACATGTCTGACACCGACAATCTCTGCGCTCCATGTGTGAAAGGGAAACTCCGGAAAATGTCCGGACCTGATTATCCTGACATTGTCCAGAGTTCATGTGTGAAAGCAGTTAAAGTACACAAAGTGTCTGATCGGAGCTGGAAGGTGGAGCAGCCCGTGTCTGAATCAGATTAGAGAAAAAGGAAAGCAAGTTAATGGGGGTGAGAGACAATGTCCAAGTCACTTAAAGATACATTCACCCTCTAAGTAATACTCCCAGCCAGTGAGCAGCCAGCCAGAAACAGCCATTCAATGTATTTGCATTATGCACGTGCTCCCCTATATACTGTTTCGGTTGCTGGTGGCAGGGTCCGCCTTTACCGCTAATTATGCTGGTCGATATGGATGAACACAAAAAAAGAACAAAAAAGAACAGCACCCTCATGAACTGCAGATTTGAATGGAATTCTGTGACCTGTAGTGTAATCCACCCCACACGGAATCTGATGGATTGACAATTTCAGCTCTATGATGCAGAGCACCGTTTACATTTGATATGTAGGTGCATTGTGAACAGCACATATTGTTAAATATTATTTCCAATAGACATCGTACCAGAAAAAAACGTTCCAGCATTTCTACCACGGCCGACCACAAAAGGTCACGGCATGAACATGACGTTATGACATTCAAGACAAGCCTGAACCTGAAAAAACATGACTGGCGGACGTGCGTGAAAATATGAACACAAAGTTTTGGCGATCGGCCAGTTTTTACTGAAGCCGCGTCTCACTCTGCTGGCGCTGCCGTCCTTGGCAAAACCGACGGAGTGCTTCGTCTCCTCTGCCGTAGCAGCGTCTCTCTCTGACAGGGCAACAGAGACGAAAACCCCGGCAAGAAAGGAGCAGGGACAGTTAAATGAGGGAACCTGGGACTGGGAGAGGTTAAGAGAACCAGTTTGGAGGAGGCGGGGTGATGACGGAAGGGATTGTTGAGTGACAACAAAACATAGAGCAAGGACAAGATAAATGGAGCAAGAGAAAACCAAAACACGAGGGACAGAGACAAGGAGAGTGAACAGGAGAAAAGAAAGAGGGAGAGAGAGAGGGAGAGAGAGAGGGAGGGAGAGAGCACTCAACAAAGACACAGCGAGATGGGGCGTTTGCCAGACGTGATGACCTGAAAGGCTCTCGCTCGGAGGACGGTGCACCGACGTGGGCCCGCCACACACCCCTTCGACGGTGTCCTCTCCTCCTCTCACACACCTTTTTCATGCTTCACCTCCACCTTGAAATCTCTTCGGGCGCGATCATTTACTCGTTACAAATCTCCCCGTTGTCAAAAGCAAATCTTAGAAGGGGGGGGGTTTAAGAGGAATATCAAAACAAGTACGCGCAAGCTCAATTCAAGTGGTCCGCGACATTATTTTTCGATGCCATCGTCAATATTTTATGATGCTGGAACTTTTTAAGAAACAGCTATTCAGGCTACTGTATTTGTGATCCTCCATATGCTTTTCCCGTTGTTGTTGGCGGGTGTCCACCGAAGATCGCGCACGACAATAGATCGGGCAGCTGCAGCCAATTTGATAAAGCAGCCTACGGGAGCTGGTTGCGGTCTGTAAACTGTTAACATGGATGAACATTCACAAAAAAAGAACACACACACACACACACAATCTCGTGGATTAAGGCTTTAAGCCCACAGTGTGAGGTTGTTTGTTTTGAAATTGCGGCAGGCGAGGGGGGCGTGGTCAAGCCAGGGTCCGCAGGCCACAACGCCGGCTTTGTCCTGCTCCTGGTCTCATTTCCTGCCCGGTGCAGGAAATGAGACCCCGCGGACCCTGACGCCCCCGAAGACAATTCTGTTCGCGTTCACCTTTTTGGCCAGCAAGCCTTCTTATGAACTCTTTTGATAAAAAGACGCGGCCGTGTCGGCAGCTCGCTGTCCGAATGTTTCCGTCTCCCTCCCACAGCTGCGGGTAGAGTCCCCCACAGAAATGTACACAGTTCATGAAATATGTATACACACATGAAACATTTATATTTCATAAAATATATGAAAATAGAAATAGCACCACTTTATGAGCTCTTTATGAGCTGTGTATCTCCACTGCTCAGTGCAACATTGCTTGCACCTCAGTATGTATCTTTGAGACTTGTAATTTTTAATTAGCTTAAATCATTCCTGGCAGAGGTTTTCCCGGCAGCCATCGGTGACGTGCAGCTCAGACGCTCTAGAGGTCAGTCGCAGGGGCCGCCGGGCGTCATCGCGCCCTCCCCACGCTGCGATGACATTTCTGAAGGGCACAACACAAGCAAGGTGCCCCTGGGCCCCGTGGAGAGCCAGGCGACAGTCGCCCGGCACCCAAGCCCCCGTCCTACAACGTCACGGCTCCCCGGTCAGCGTTATTTATGGAGGGGAGATTCACGGGGTGGGTGGCAGGGGCATGGTAACTCATGCTCCGTCACGTCCGATTGCTTAACCCCTTCCTCCCCTCCATTGAGCTATAAATCAGTTTAGCTTTCCTTTCCGCTTCTCACCCCATGCTGTTCATCCATCCCGCTTTACAGTAGCTGCAGCAGCAGGAAAGAGTCGGTTACAGTGTGGAGGAAATAAGCCACCGATAGTTTCAAGTTTATAGGTATGACTATTATTGTAATCACTATTGTAATGACACTTATTACAGTTACTGTAAAAGCCATTTAATTTTGTATTGTTTATCTTAGGTTTATATTCAGGTTTATCTCTGTTGTTTATTGAACATTCCCTATCTTTTATCTAAAAATAGATCCTTAGCTTTACTGTATATTGCCAATTACATGGTGATGCTCAGGTTTATTGTTTATTGCAAATTGCCATTTCCCTTTGCTATTTGTGTTGTTATTATTTTCGCCTTTTTTGATGCAAGCTTCTGTGACACAAACATTTCTCTGTCTATCTATCTCATTTTCTCATAGTTTCTCTGCCTTCCCCCTTCTATTGTCTCTTTCTTTCTCCCTGTCTCTCCTTCAAACTTTTTTCTGCTTTTCCCAGTGATCTCACCTTTGGCTGGACAACCCCCCCCCTCTCTTTTTCTCCTCTTTCCTTTTGTCCTTTTCTCCTCTTCCTTGAAGGGATGGCCCTTCCACCCGCACAGTCGGCCATCTTTAATCAGTATTCATTCTTGCGGGTGAGCAGCAGCCAGGCCCGCCTGGCAGGATGCTGCTGTCAGGGCGGGGGCCTGTTAATCCTCCACCTATCGCCGTGCGGGTGCACGGGGGGCGGAGGGAGCGCACGTGCGGCAGGTGCTCAAATCTGAAGCCACAGGCCCGTCCCCCCGAGGGTTTCTATTTAAATACTTGACAGAAATAGGAGTAGGACTGGGGGTAGGTATTTAGTGTCAATCGTCTTAAACCGCACAGAAAAAACGACACTATTACGCCAGCGCAGCATTAACTGTAAATAACCTTTTTTTCACATAAAGTAGAGGGACGTACGTCTCTGTGAAAGGGGTATTGGGCTGTTGCCTTTAGATATGGCCGATGTAGAAAAGGTAACTGATCAGATATGTTTTTAGTTGAGGTATAATTGTCCACAAATAATAGTGATTACTGATTAAAATTGAATAGCCTTTATTTTCCATGTCATGCCACTTATCATCGTATAATCCTCTCATAGCATAATAATAATAATAATAGTTGAGCGTCTGGGCCAACGGTTCATTTTCACTCTACTCAACTGATGGAAACTCGCCAAATTGACATTTCAATCTTTGGACAGAGACCTGGTTATGGATTCTGAGGGGGATTTGGGACTGTGGACATAGAGATAATTGTCTAATAAGCGGTTTCACTCGTGACGTCATCTTTGTGACTACTTAAGCAGCCTGGGACCTGGGCGCTTTCAGGAGTCGTTATTAATTGTGACTCATCAGGTTTGTCCATGAAAGTCACTCCAGTTTAAAGTGTGACGCGCTTCCCTGAGGTTCGCGGTTGTCCCCCCCGCGGGGCTGGTGAGCGTTGCATCGTTCCCAGTGGCCCCTGCGCGTCCTGCTGTTTCTCTACTGTTGACCCAATACCCAGCGGTGGGCGCAAGTATTCTTAACCCGATGCATTACCCCTTCCCCCCAAACTTTGTAATCTGTACAAACGGCCCAAAGAAACATCTTTCGTCAGCCATAGCCGAGAGACAAATGAGCCGTTTGCCGTGGGCGCTCCCCCGCCGCCCCGCCCCGCACAGCGGCCCCGCCGCGCTGGACGCATCTGCTGCCGGAGCCCCTTCCTGCCAATTAAGCTCGGGCTGAGTGGGAATCAGCCTCTCGGGGGAGGAGGAGGGGGAGAGCGGCCCTCACACCCGGGCTCCTGGTCACAACACATCATCTCCAGGGACGTGCGGCCAGGGGAGCCAGGTGAGGCTCACCGTGAACAGAAAGAAACAAATGACGATAAAATAAAATAAATATCAATATCTGTCCACTGATCTGTGCTATAAAAGTATTTATTCCAATAATTTCAATCATTTTTTATCATCAAAATCGCTGAATTTGCGCATGTCCTGTTCAGTTAGAGGGGGGGAGACGCGCGAGGTGAGGCGGCGGGGATTGCGCGATCCCTCGCGAACTTGGTGGAGCGCATGCGCCCTGCGCTCTCTCCCGCCGTTCGTCGCCAGTGTACCGCGTGCAGACACTTTGACCACGTGTCCGCGCGTCTCATGTGCGTGTATAACACATTCAGTCAGGCGCACCTGACGTACAACCGCACTGGAAAAGGTGACGAGGTGAGGCAGGTGATTCATCGCACACCTTACCAACGCACGCACGCGCACGCACACGCACACACACACACACACACACACACACACACACACACACACGCACACGCACACACCCGCTTCACTTACTATCGTACTGACACTGAACAACACGACCACTGTGTCGTCGGCGGGACAGGCGCCCGACTGCACGTTGGCACTGGCGATCAGCGACGAGCGAACAGCCCCGGAGGAAACACAACCTGTGGCCGTTGATCACACATAGATATCAAAGAGCGCTCACCCAGGCGGTGGAAAGCCTCGGTGGCCGCGTGGCGTAGGCTCTGCATGCCGGTGAGTCCCTCGGAGGCGGCGGGTGTTTGCGGGGGTTTCCGACGCAGCTGCGGGAGGTCCACCATGACCACCCCCCTCCCGCCCCCGGTGTCCTAGTCGCAGCCCGGCGCGAAGCATCGGATGCGGCGGCGCCCCTCCCACGCCGACCGTCACGTCACCGGCGAACAGATGAGGGGCGCTTACTTTCAACCGTCTCCCGTTCTCTTCCCTCCCGTTCCTGTGCCCTGTCGCCCGGAGGTTCTCCCTCCCGTCTCTCTCTCTCCCTCCCTCCCTCTCTCTCTCTCTCCCTCCCTCTCTCTCTCTCCCTCTCTCTCTCTCCCTCTCTCTCTCTCCCTCCCTCTCTCTCTCTCCCTCCCTCTCTCTCTCTCTCTCCCTCCCTCTCTCTCTCCCTCTCTCTCCCTCTCTCGCTCCCTCTCTCCTCTCTCTCTCTCTCTCCTCTCTCTCCCTCTCTCTCTCTCCCTCTCTCTCTCTCTCTCCCTCTCCCTCTCTCTCGCTCCCTCTCTCCCTCTCTCTCTCCCTCTCTCTCTCTCCCTCTCACTCTCTCTCTCTCTCCATCATCCACCTTCCCCCGGTGGCCATTATATGGTTAGCGACTCAACCAATCGGCATCGACAGATCGAACAGTCAAGCAGCCAATGGCGGGGGGGGGGAGCCGGTGCCGCTGACGGCGGGTTTTGAACCCTCGGCGTGCGGTTACCCACTCACGCCAGGGTCACACCGCCGGCGACAAGGCCTCCGTGGCCCCCCTGGGCGTTTGTGGGCGCGTCGGCTCAAAATCAACCTGCTGTTGTGAACGTGCCAAACATTTAAAACCTCTCTCCCTTTCCACAGTTAATATAGATAAGACTAGATCAGATTCAACTAATTGTCATACCAAAGAGTAGAAGTACTGAGGCGAGTGCCGATGTGTCCTTGAGCAAGACACTTAACCCCCTAACTTAGGGGTCGGCAACCTATAGCTCGTAAGCCAATTATGGCTCTTTTGATGACGTATATGGCTCGCAGACAATTTTGAGCTCAAATTTTTCATCTCAATTAACAAGTAATAAATAATGATTCTGCGTCATTTTAAAGTAAAACAGGTAAGAGAAATTACAATTTTGAAAATAAAATTCAAAAGATAAATGTGGCGGACAAAGGGGCGTAGTCAAGCACCAGCTGCGGACCCCAGAAAGACTCCGGGGGGGCTTTTACCCGGCGCCCTGCCCCTCCCGGGCCTCTGCTCAGGCGTCACTTGTGGGAGTCTCTGCCACAGGTGAGGCTTTAGGGAGGGAGACGGAGTCTTTCAGAGTTTTATTGTTCATTTCAATATGGGGCACGCAGGACACGATTATATACATTATATCACTGAGGATTATTATAATAATTATGGATAATAATGATCCTCTTGGGCGCAGGAGGAATGGCGTTCCACTGCTGGGCTGCTTACCAGCCTATGCACCGATCCCCTCAGTAAGACAGATAAACATTAAGAAAACTCCCTGCCTCCAGTCGGAGCAATCAGCTGAATACAAGTGGACAGAAATGGAAAAAACTTAATATGTATGTGACAAATAATCTCTTGAACTTGAACTTGAACCTGAAGAGCAGCTGATTCTTAAAACTTGGGAACGAGCTTCCCGTCACATAGCACACAATGTAGCGTGTGAGTATTGCCGTATTGAGCATGTTTGGCTCTACATACGCATGTGAGCGGTCTTTCTCGCATCCGAGAAACATTAAGAGCAACCTACGCTCACGTTGAACTGATGGAAGCCTCAACGCAGCATGAAGCTTAACCTCACTATGTATGAAGCAGAGTACAAGGCCACCAGAAAAACCAGGCAGCACCACAAGTCACATTAATGGTAAAAAGTATTTCATTTATTATTGGTCAGCTACAGTATAACAACAATATTATTAAGAAGAATAAGGAGAAATGTATTATGTATAGCGCTTTTTTAAGTTCTCAGAGATGTGTTATACATTAAAAATGTATGCCTTACTTAAAAAATGCACGCATTAAGTTGCACTCAGTTTTATTAACTATTATATGGCTCACAAGGAAAGACATTTAGAAATATTTGGCTTTTATGGCTCTCCCAGGCAAAAATGTTCCTGACCCCTGCCCTAACTGCTCCCAGGGCACCGCTATATGGCAGAGAATTGCATTTTGTTGCCTCTATAAATTATATAGATAGATTGTGACGTGTGGACTATTTTTTTTTTATTAAAATGGTGGAGCTTTTTACTTGGCAAAATAACACACCTCTCGAAAAAATGACGTGAATAATCTTGCCATCCGTCCCTTAAAGTAAAGGTCCTTAAAGGAGAAACATAAAGTGACGTGTTCCTTATTTTATCGATAGTTTAAGGGTTTAAGGGATGTTTTTCATAAAAAAATAAAATAAAATAGCCTAATCATGAACAATACGTAGTGGTCTGAGTGTTCATTTCCCAGGGCTCAGCGCCATTGACAGCATACCTTTCCTCCTATCGGTTATCACCCGGCGCTCTGCGCTGCTCATTTGCATATAGTTAACACCTTCTAATCCCCGTTGTGTCCCCCGCTCGATGTTTTCATTGGGACTTCTGCAAAGCGGGGTCCCATCAAAATTGCACACGTCCTTGGCAAAATTCTACTGAAACCCAAATGGTCAAAGAAGTATGGCACACTTTGCAAAGCAAACTACCTTAAAGGACTCTCAATCATATTTGTGATAACCCGCTGTGATGGCGCAATATGTCAGCTGTGTGACAATAATTTTCCGCATCAAAGTGTCAGTCGGACGGCTTGTTCTTCGCCGCTTGCGTTGTTCTCGCTGCTCCCGAACAAGATGCTCCTGCTGCAACGAGTGGCTGGAAGATATATGGCAACACTTTTAATGTACAGCGTTGGGATGCGTCGCCTGGTTTGTATCGCACAGGTGACGGTCACAAGTTCAGATGGTTGTCACGAACAAAAATATATATTTTGTGGGATAACAAAAAAATGGATAATATAGATGACATCATTGATGAGGTTTCCCCATTTCCCCTCAAAAAAGCAACAAAAGACAACATTAAAAACACTTGCAATGAGGAAAAGTGTATTTTGCATTTTACAAACTGGGTTTGAATGCTTTGGACTTTTTGGAAAAGTGACGCAAGTGGATTCCTGACGCCACCTCCATCAGGAGAACCCAAATTGAGCGAGGTGCATTCGAGTCAAATTCGGGGAGAAACTGAGATGCAGTCAAGTTCCAAAAAGGAAAACAGAGGTGCATTCAATCCAGGCAGGAGTGGAGAACAGCCCATGTATCCACACTGGAAATGGAGAGAGGAATGTTTAGACAGTGTCTGAAGGCAAGTTATACTGAGATGGTTGAACAGCGCAACAGCTCTGCCAAGCGTGTGACTCTGTGGTTCTTGCCGAGCAAACCTTTCTACAGGACGAAGATAATGTTCTACTTTAAGATCGAAATAGTGCTGCAACATCATAGGTTCAACCAACGAGCTTGTCTGCTAATGCTAATTGGGCTAGGATACCACAACCTGATTTTTGACAGCCCATTGGCTGAAGAAGCTAGCTACCAGGATGCTATGGTTTCACAGCTGGAGGCTATTAGCTTATTATAAACATGAGACCTTCAGGGTGGAGCAATACTGCTGCGATGACTTTTCATGGATGGGGTTTTTACTGCACAACAGAGTTAATGCCCCTCGATGGCTCATCAGGTTAGCGGGACTCCCGACGATCCCCCTCACTCGAATCGCCTGCCCCCTTCAGACTCCACTGCACTGTTGACCAGTGCTTTCACACAAGCCATCGCCACAGCTAAAGCTAGTGCCTCCCCAGCTCCTGCCTCTACAGGCCATCGGAGAAGAGACCAAGTAAAGGTGGGGCGTTACAATGGCACTACTGATTGGGAAACGTACTGGACCCAATTTCAACTGATAGCCAGAGCCAACCAATGGGACAAGACTGAGAGTGCGGTTCAGTTGGCTGCGGCTCTAGAGGGGGAAGCAAGAAGGGTTCTCCAAGACCATTCAAAGACGGACATGACAGAATCCCAAGTTTTTGCATCGGCCATAGAAAGGCAAATTGGTGAGCCAACCAATAAATCCACTGTCAGGCGACTCTTCAATGAGAGAACACGCAAGAAAGGAGAGAAACTGGGGGTCTATGCAGCTGAAATACGCTACCTAGCTCGTAAAGTGTTTCCAGAGTTCAGTGAGGAGCAGAGGTTTATCCTTCCAAAGGAAGCTTTCATCAGTGGGCTGACACCTGAGAAACTGTGGGAGCAGGTCCGACGTAGCAACCCTGTAACTTAGGAAGGGGCTCCGGAGTGTGCTCACAAAGTGGTTCTGATCTTTATGGAGGGTCAGGATACAAAAGCTTCCCAGACCTCACTCCCCGGCCGATCTGTTCCTCTCTACAACGGGACACACCTAGACCGCCTAGGCCGCAAGATTTCAGAGGCCCACCGGAAATGTCGTCTAACACCTGTCGGAGATGTGGCCGGAGCGGCCACATTCAGTACCACTGCCCTGAACTCAACAATTCTATGCCACCGGGCCAACGGCAGCCGTCGGGAAACGGAGTGAGGAGCGGAGGTGAGGGAGGTTACTGGGCTCCTGCCCATGTACCCAACTGCTAGGAATTTTATGTTGTGGTAGCGGATTCTGTGACCCCCCCCCGAACGGGACCTAAATTGTCAAGGGTGCTGTCTCTGATTAATGGCAAAGCAGTAGGTACATTGGTTGACTCTGGTTCTGCGGTGACAATCATACGCCCAGACACACTCCCAGAGGACCTCCGGTGGTGTGTTGCAGCGTCGCCCCTTATTACGGTGACCGGAGATAGAACAATATCCAGTTGGCCGAGCAGACTTTCCAATACTCTGTGTGGGCAGCTGTAATTCAGGAGGCGTTCCTGCTGTGTTTTGACTTCATGGGGGATACCAATGCTGTGTTGGATGTTGGACAGTGCACAGTGATGTTCATGGACGGTCCCCCACTACCTCTAATATGTGATAATGACCTAGCTGAATCCATCCAGACAACCAGCATACCGGACAGACTGCTGCTGAACACAGTCAAGAACACAGTCAGAACACTAGGTCAAGTCAGGCTGTGCTATAACCAGAGTTTCCAACTGTGCATGTTGTTCAACCTGAACCAGCAGATGGAATCTCCTCTCAAGGTCCACAACCCTTATTCGAGACAGAAGCCCACTCAAAGGAACCAACAGCTTTCCCATGGGAGGATATGGTTCAGGATGGAGACCAATCAGGTTTTACACCCTTGTCCACAGGTGCGGTTGCCTCACCGGTGCATCCACCATGAGAATCCAGCCCAGACCTCCAAGCGTGCCTGACTGGAGAACTCGCGATGAACAATGTGGCTCTGAGTGGTAATGCCTTGTGTGGTACTTCACAAAAGCCGCCAACCTAAGAGGAAATGGAAAAGTCAGTGCTGGAAAATAATAGAGAGGGGTTGTCCAAGACGCAGCAGCAGCAGCAGCAGCTATGGGATTTGCTGTAAGAGTTCCGGTCAGTTTTTCCCACTTCACCTTCCGACCTGGGCAGGACCACCTTATCTAGTGTGAGATTGATACATTACATTACATTACATTTAGCAGACGCTTTTATCCAAAGCGACTTACAATTGTTCAAACACCGACGGACGCAGCCATCAGGAGCAATTAGGGGTTAAGTGTCTTGCTCAAGGACACTACAGCATGCTAGCAGGAGGAGCCTGGGATCCAACCAGCAACCTTTGGATCACTAGACCACCAGCACTACCTCCTGAGCTACCATCCCCACAGGTCAGCGACCACATTGCCTACCACTGAAATAGCAAGCTTATGGGTGTCACCAGTCGTAATGGTACCAAAGAAAGATACTACCGAGTGGCGGTTTTGTATTGACTTCACACCAATGAATGAGCTCACGACTGGATAGAATAAGAAGTTCTGCCTAGTTCTCCTCCCTTGATTTAAGGAGTGGGTATTGGTAGGTGCAACTGTCGCAAGAGGCCCGTTCTAAGTCACAAACGGCTGTGGACTGTGGCAATTCACAGTCATGCCGTTTAGACAATGCAAAACCCCGGCCACATTTAAAAGGCTCATGGAGCAAGTGCTGGCAGATGTTCCATCACAACATAAACAAGTCTTATTTCGTCGATGTACTGATCCATGGTGCAGACTTTAACACAACCTTGCGGGTCCTGCGGATGTTTGTTTTTTAAGATCGAGCAGGCGGGGTTAAAATTTAACCTTGATAAATGCAGACTTATGCGAAAGGAACTAACCTTTCTGGGCCACAAAGTTAGTGGGCAAGGGGTGAGCAAAAGGTTTCTGCTGTCTGGGACTGGCCAATTCCGAAGAACACTTCTGAGGTACGCTTCTTCCTGGGGTAAGCGTCTTAATATCGCTGCATCATTGCCATGTTTTCTACTATAGCCGCTCCTCTAAACTGGCTGATATGCAAAAATTCTCACTTTTTAATAAAATTTTCTTTTGATTTTTAATTTAAATGTAATTAGTTTTTATTAAATTTTATGATACAAATTAAAATTCATGGATGGTTACTGTCACTGTGGAAAGGAATCTGTGGGTTATGGAACGCCATGCAGCGGCAGCCCAAGACCATCAGCTCCGGGCTGGGAGTGAAAGTACCAAGTGAGTGAGTGATTTCCAACCCCGAGGCTACAGACTCTTCCATTATATCGTAGTGCCTCCAAGTAGCAGAAAAGGCCCCAAAGCTACTCCTGAGGCCTGCAGCTGTATAGACAACCCACAACCGCAGAAAAGCACCGTGCACCCTGCCCTGCAGCCACAGAAGAACCCCCAGGCCCCAAAGAAGCAGGAAGTCTGCAACACTCACGCTCGACCCCAAGGAACATAAACCAGTGCCAGAGAGTGCAAGGAGACCCTGCACCCCTGAGGCGCACACATACAACCCACCCCCACGTACAGGCACAAGACGCAGTCACAGAACCCAGGCCGCAGACGCCAGGCACGCCGCCCCTTGCGGCCGCCTGCGCGAGCACCGCGTGCGCACATTAGAGTAATCACCGGGTGTCATGACATTTCACTGAACAGCTCGAGAGCCAGGTCCTGCGCCAACAGACCAACACCCTGCCTGTACTGCCCGCTCCACGAGGCAGCGGGGCCCCATCCCTGCCAGCAGCAAGGCCTGCCCCGCCGCAACCAGCCAGATGCCCCATCCAGCATCAAGCCCCAACACCCCAAAAACCCTGTGCTCAATGTGTGCTGTTGGCAACTGGCTTGGGGGTGCGACTCCTCCAGCATGTCGAACCCGAATCACTTGCACCCCTGTCCCGCAGACCCTGGTCTGGCGGAGTGCTGTTTGGAGTAAGATTTATGTGCGAGTGTATGTGTTCTAAGCTAATATGAGTGGTATAAAAATTGCAGGATGGACGAGAAGCACGTCGGGGTAAGAGCCTGATGGGCAAGATTGCAGCCGCCCGCCACGTCCTTACCCACATAGCTCACACCCCACCAGTCCCGCAAACCCTAGGTCTAGTGTGTGGTGTATATACTGAGTTTGAGTTCTGGCACTGGGAGTGAAGCGAAGGAGAAGAAGGAGAAGAAGAAGAAGAAGAGGCGGCAAAGCACAACCAGATTAATGCAGGGGTGCAGCAGGCCGGGCAGCGGCCACGCAGACGCCACGCCGGACCCGACCGTGCCCTAGCAGCCTGTGTAGCTTTTGCAGCGCCCGGTCGCCGGCAGTGTGACCCTACCATACTTTACCGTAGCTGTGCTTATAAATGGTCGCCATGGGGTACAAAAGAGGCAATTTTGTTTATTTTTGGGTGGGATAAAAAATCAGCATTCTGAAGGGGTTGCATCAAGCAGACTTAAACCCACATTATAAACATAACAAAAACTCAAACGACAAAGCCACAGAGGAAAACCCTGTAAACATATATAGGTTTAATAAACTGAAGCATTTTTAAGTCGGGTCCCAGGACTTAACATTTAACAAAATATAGGGTTTTTTTTGTTTGTTTGTATTTTTAAATTATGACATTAGGATGATAATTCATATTACGAAACATTATTAGATACATGTGAGGTTAAAGGGAAACTTAATACAGAAGGATCATCATGCTGAGTTCAAATTTTCCTGGGAAATCGGTCATTCCGAAACCGAATCAGTAGTTCCCACTCCCCGACCCACGCGTGTTTATGAAAAACACACACAAAAGGAACGTAGTAACGGTTTACGCTGCCAACGAAACTCCGGACTTGGAGTAAAATGTCCCCTTTTGCCATCCTCTCGGCACGGGGTTGGGATGTTCCGTGTTCACAAAAATCCAGTGGAACTGCAGCATAACGTCACAGGTGAAGCGCGAAGGCACGTTCTCTTAGACACTTCTCGGCTTCCGTAGATCCACAACAACACGGCGGGCAGCGGCTGTTGGAGGAGCGGCTCTGTCAACACGGAGAGACCGGGCATGTAACGTCAACTCGTCCCGTGGGAAAGAAGAAAAAAACACCTCAAGGTCCGGTAAGTCCAACCGTTAACCGGCTATAGTGTGGCGATAACGGGGAAAAGTACACCTGCCCCCGCCTGGGCGATGACTTAGCCAGTTAGCTAGCTCGTTTGGCCGGCAAACGTCTGTCTTCGATCGCTCACTTACAATGAACGTGTTTTCCGGTCTCCCGGGCTTGACGTCCAGCCTGGCGCGACGCATGTCACAGCAGGGTAAACACGGCCGCGATAAAGCAAGCCTGCCTCGACAAAGCGCGCCCGTCACCCAACACGGCAGGACGCACGGCTTCACTCGAATTCACTGGCGTTTCTCCGTTACATTCACCAGGAGCCTCCCCGAAAGCGCCATCAGGGTTGGCACTGGTGATGGATCAATCCTACTGATGGACCCGCACAGAAACAGGTGTGTGTGCCCCCCACCCCCAAATGGTTGGTTTGTTTGAACCCCCATGTTGCTGATGTGATGTGATCTTCATGTGACTTATCCCCCCCTGTTCGCTTCTGCTTTCGATCACAGAACATATTTTGTTCCCATGTGTTGCTCCAGGGTGGTACTAATATCCGGTGGTTGCGTGAAGCTTCATGAATCCCTGGCTAGTTTGTTTGTCTGCTCCACCAGCTACATCGACGCTATAGCCACAGGCGGTTGTTTTATATTTTGTAATGGTACTTCTCACACTAATATTCGTAGTTGTTTTTGTTATACATTACATTGAATCATTTGCTAAATATTTATACGTATATTTTCCATGTGTGTGACCATACTGTATAAATGTACCCACTGCATGTCTGTCTGTCTACATTACATTAAAGTGTCATTTAGGAGACGTGTTTGTCCAAAGCGACTGACAATAAGTACATTTTGTATGTTAACTAGCTATACTGTATATCACAGTCACGGCCAGCTAAACGTGAAGAAGAATTAAAAGAGCTTACTCTTTTAATTATTTTTTATTTTATTTTAGTGAAGGTGATAGAGACCCCTATGAAATAGAAACATCAGGGCGAGTGTCAGTGCAAGGCCCAGACAAGCCCTTTACAATCTAAAACAGTATCACCCAAACCAGTTTGGCTCAAGGCCAAACACATTTCGATTGAACACACATCTAACTAAAAAGCAGAGATAATGTAACAAGCAAAACCCACCCAGACTGCTAGGTTCCAAAAAGTGCTCCACCGAGCTAAGCCTGAGATGCCACACGAAAGTTAACACTGCAGATAAAATGTATGTATACTGTTTTTGAACTTGTTTGTGGTCTTCTGTTGCTCCTTGACTTGTGGGTACATTCCAGTCCTGGTGAGGACAGCTCTGGGGAACGAGGCCTGATCCACTCCTGGAGGGGCTACTTCTACAGCATCACCCCAGAGAGGCTTCTCCTCTCCCGGTCTGTCATCCAGGTAGCCTTGGGTACGAGACATGGCATTCTGCTGGTGGAAGGTAAGGGTTAATATTTAACTTTATACTTTTATTATTATTATTATTATTATTATTATTATTATTATTATTAGGGTTGCTTTTGTCATTGAAAAGATGACGTAAGAAGTCTTTAGATGTCATGGATCTGCGACACTCACATACAAGGTGAATGAAACGTGTATTCGGGGCAGTTCCGACATGCCATCATCCAAGTTTGATCTAGATCGGTCCATTATAGTTGAATAATTTAGTAAAAAAGGATATTTTTGCAGATCAGTAGTAATGTCATGTACATGTACATGTCAAATGATAGCTTTGCGGGACCTCACCAAAATGGCAGCACGTGCAGATGTAAGTGACGTCAGAACTTTATGGATGTCATGGATCTGACTAACCCACAGACAATCTGAATAAGATTGGTTATCCGGAGCAGTTCCAACGTTGCGTCGTTCGAGTTTCATCCAGATCGGGGGTTCAGTATTGTGGAAGAAGTTTGTGATCAAAAACCGCCACCTCACCAAGATGGCGCCATGCGTAGCTCCCATGCGCAAGTTGACGGAGTACACAGATCGTGACAGATAAAGGTCCGATTGGACTTTTGCTAAAAGGATATAAGATACAAACTCTTAACCGTATGAAGTAACAAAGTGACAGGTATTATTTTATTACTATTAACCTTTATTATGTTTCAAAAAAATGTAAAGTATTACCAGAAGGCAATTGGATTAAACAAAGCGCAACGTATTAAACGTACACATAAATATATATACACTTCTGAGGACAACCGACATGCAGCAGAGTAAGTTCTACAAAATAAAAACCCAATAACAGAGCTGTCAGAATTTATAGACATTCCAGAGATGTCAATGTATGCAATCTTCGTGAATTATAATTACTGTTACAATATCCTTAAGCAATTACATAATACAAGGAACATGTATTTATTGTGTATGTGTTTTGAAATAATATGTATTTTCATTATTTTTGTCTTCCCTTCCAGATGCCTCAAAGATTTGTTACAATTACAACAAAAATGTGTAGCCCGCTACATACAATTTATTTCATTATAATACTCTACAATCTCTACACTCTATACTCTACAATTGAAGTCAGTTAAAACACTGACCTTAGTTTATTTTTTTATAGGTTTATAAAATACATTAATATTGTGAAGGCATTTTTCTGTTGATTTAAAAAGTGCCATAAAATATTTCTGTTCCCCAAAATGGATTAATATTCGTGATAAATAATCGTGCTCACAATATTATTCATCCATTGAAGTTTAACAACGGGCCAACTACCCTGGACCCCATGTATTGGTGCCTGCAGCTACATTTTGGGTTCCAGCCTATAGGGCTTGAACCATATACAGAGCAGATATTAGTAAACCAAACAACTTTGAGCAGAAATATACAGTTGGTCTTGGTTAACTTACATGTGACACATCTTGTTCTAAAATGAATGAGATTAGAGTTACAGTAAGACGCTTTATGACATCATCATATTATTTACTATAAATGTACAGTTTCCGATTGAGAATGTCCGGTTGGACCGTATCCAGTGTGCGGCGTGTACTCACTCAATGTAAACTCGGAAAATCGTGCTGCGTTTCAGAGAACCCAGGAAACTGTAAAAAGGCATTCAATACGACTAAACTGGATAATATTTATTAGTATTATTATTATTATTATTTTATTTTTTATTTTTTAATTATTTTCCATTATAAAGATTAAGGTAAAATAGGCTACACTGACTACTGTGAAAATGTATATATTTGATTTGTATTACTTCAACTGCATAAAGAGGACAATAACTATTGTTTAAGTTGGAAATAACCCCCCCTCCCCAGGAGGACAGGTCTACAGCATTGGGGAGCTGCCGTGGAAGCAGAGCCAAGCATCGGAGCCGTCCACGCCCGTCCTCGAGAGCGCACTCAGTGGCCAGCGAGTGGTCTCCGTGGCAGCGGGAAGCTTCCACAGTGGGGCGGTGACGGAGGATGGGGGCGTCCACATGTGGGGCGAGAACGCCGCGGGGCAGTGCGGCCTGACAGGACTCAGCACAGTCCCCAACCCCACCCCTGTGGCCCTGGTCGACTCTGACACCTCCCCACCGCAGACTGTCCCGGTTCTGGAACTGGACTGTGGGGGGCAGTACACCCTTGCCATCTCTGCCCAGCGGGAGGTGTGGGCCTGGGGCAGTGGGTGCCAGCTGGGCCTGCTTGCCACCACCTTCCCTGTCTGGAAGCCCCAGAAGGTAGAGCACCTGGCAGGCAGGCATGTGCTACAGGTGGCCTGTGGAGCCTCCCACAGTCTGGCCCTCGTACGCTGCCTGGGCCCCCAGGAGACACACCGGCCCCCGGTGGACAAATGTGGACAGTGTAACCAGTTGCTTTATACCATGACTGACAAAGAGGACCATGTCATCATCTCAGACAGCCACTACTGCCCCCTGGGGGTAGAGCTGGCTGAAGGGGAGGGCAGGTTGGAGACACCAGCCTCCATTCAGACCCTCAAAACTTCCCCATCCGAGCCCATCCTCTCCTTCCGTACATCCACAGCCACGCCAGCTCCACCCTCACCTCCAGACCAATCCCAGCCTCAGGCCTCGGAGAGCGCAGGGACGGTCTTGTCTAATGGAGATGGACCTATTTCCGACTCTGAGCTTGGTTCTCAGATAGACTCTGGCCAGGCCCATGGGGGCTTTGTAGGGGCTGCAGCTGGAGCGAAGAACTCCCCATATCCAGATGAACAGGCTGTCAAGGACTACCTTAAGAGACTGTCAGAGCAGACCTCAGCAGAGCAGGTAGCCAAGGCTGCAGCTGGAGGAATTCACACGTTACCGGTGAGTACTGCACAGCAGTCCTGTTTTTTTACTTATATTATTCCTTTGGTAACCTGAGAGGTTTTCTTAGTGTTGCATCAACAAATGCATCAACAATCACATCAATGGACACATTCAATTTGGCAAATAAAATATGTTTGATATTAAAGAGTTTCATTGAAATTACGGGAAATTTGAGGATCGCTTCTGACAACGTCTGTATGCATTCAGATAAGGAGATGGTAGTGAAACACAGATTTGAGAGTATTTGAAGTCAGGCCAGTGAGGACTGAAATATATGGATTTAAGCACCGTCTTTGTTTCCTCTTTTGTAGATAATGATATCAGTAAATCACATGAGGTTCACGCATGGTTTTCAGTAGAGCTGTATTTTAAGCTGGTTCAGTGGTGTTTTAGGTTGAAAAAGGACTTTTTTTGAGCATTTTGTTTAGCATTTTGTAATGCAGATAAAAAAATTATCATTCCCCAGGTGAAGTAATGAAACGCTTTCTCTCCCATTTTGTCGTGTGACCTGAAGAGTGTCTGCCTCTCCCCAGCTCTCGGCGGACGCCCTCCCTGGCTCCTCGTCTCCCTGCCCCCCCCTTCCCAGCTCAGCCCTCAACAGCCTGGTGGCCTCCTGCGCCTCGGCGGTGGGAGAGCGCATGGCCTCCACCTACGAGGCCCTGTCCCTCAAAAAGATGATGAACTTCTACGGGTCCCCGTTTTCCGCCACCACGTCAGGGGCAGGGGGCCCCGGGCCGGGGATCCTGGTCCCGGTTCCCGGCCGGGGGGAAAGCGGCAAGCAGCGGGTTTGCCTGGAGGAGTCCATGCAGGGGAAAAAGAGCTCCAGCACGGGGGACATCCACGAGGAGGAGGCGGAGGGGCTTCGGCGGCGCCTATCCCTGCCGGGGCTTCTCTCTCAGGGTAGATACGTTGTTCAGCTATTATACTCCTCCCGGGCCCTGCGCCGTAAGTACGCATGCGTATGTGTCCGTGTATCTTGGTGGAGACATTGCGTTGGCTTTTCTGCACAATACGGCCTGTTAAAACGTTGGCGCGGCTGCCTGGACTCTGTCTAGGCCTGTGTGCATGTGAAGTGCTGCATGCTGCTTGTGTCAGTCCTAGCCTCGTCAGCCTGGCTGAGTAGTCACCTCTGTCAGAGTGGGATTAAAAGCACCGAGTCACGGAAGAATGCTGCTTGATATATTAGAGGCTTACTCTGTTGAGCTGCCTTGGGGGCAGTGGTCAATAATGGAGAGATTGAAAGAGAGAAGTAAGTAAGCGTTTTGATTCGCTATTTCCACCCTGATGTGTGTGTGTTTCTGCTGAACAAGTCAATATAGACAGACAGACGGAGATGGACAATAGGAAGAGGAAGTGATAGGACAGACAGAAAAAGAGGAGTCAGGCAGAGACTCAAGAGAGCTAGAGAGAGAGAGATTAATTGGTAGAAACTGAGACAACAAGAGGTTTTTAACATTGAGACAAGCAAAAGGCAAAGTCTTATTATACTACTTCTAATGCCTCGGATGTCGTCATCGTCTTTTAGCGGGCCTACAGCTCAAATAAAGGACGCAGTATAGTTTAGTTGTATATACCAGGGGTTCTCAAACCTTTTTTCAACCATGGACGATGAACACCTTAAATAAACAGAGGACCCCCTCAGGCGACATACTTGGAGGCCTATTTCTCACACTTCTACGTAGGTTTTGTCGGAAAAACAAACAAAAATCCAAGGAAATGTTTTGAGAAATATTTGTATTGCACCATTTCAGAAAACAAAACAAAGACAACGTATTCAGTTAACATTTATTAAGTGAACAAGTAACATTGGAGCAATGCAAAATATAAAACACAAATCCAGATCTAAGAGGAGATAATTATATTTGCATGTATTGCATTAGTAGATGGGTACTTCGATATTGACAAATTCAAATATCGCACCATTGTTTGACAACGAAAGGTGACTATTGGTGCTTTCGTAAAGTGAAAGTAATGCACTTTCACTTGTGATGTGGATAAAGCCTGAAGAGGCGTCAAGTGAAGTTGCGAAAATTGTATAACTTCACTCATGCAGCCTGAAAGACGACATTTAACGATATCAAAATATCATAACCACGCTATCTAGTCTCATGTCACAATAGGGATATTTTACCATATATAGATGTGTTGCCCAGCCCCATGTTAACGCTTTGTGTTAATGGGACACAACAGGAAACAAACACCACCCCTCCTTTGACTTCAGAACAGTTAAAAGGGCTTTTTTTATGCCAAAATACAAGAAATTACAAAATGAGAAATTATGTTAGAAGCACAGCATGGCAGAAGGCAGATGCTCATTTCCTTTTTGGTGGAGTACTATTTGATTATTTTGAATAAACTTTTTATATTGACCTTGGCTTTTTGCTAAGTATGAATTTTGACGTACTGATTTCTTCCCTTCGGTGTTCTCGCATTACTGAAATATCACCACTAGCATGTTTAGGTCAAGCCTGGGCACAAACCAAAGCCTCATTATATAATGGCTGGAACAAGAACTCATACATGTATTTTAGGCTTATTTTGTGCGAATAATCTTGGACCTCAAGATTGCAAGTACTGCACAGTACAGAGCAGTGCACGCCAATTTGAAGCTAGGTACCGTTGTAAATAGGTGTGGATACATAATAGAAAATACCAAATTCACTGCTCACTGACCTGTGCTAGAAAATCACACCACATTTATAGTAGGCATGTCAATTTTGAAGAGGTTATAGTGTGTGGTTAGAAAAAAAAGTTTGAGAGTTTTGAGCCATGGGTACACGCACCAAAACTTGGAAAAGGTGAGCTATACCGTTTTTACACCATAATAAGCGGGTATACCCTGTTTTTTTAAAGGCGGGTAAACCCGCTAAAAATAAGCGAAGTAAGTGCCTTTCCCATTGCCAGTGAACAAGTATGACTTTCTTTTTATTCTGCTTTGTCATGTTTGATGATTGCCATACCCGCAACCGTGCACCGGCAGCGCCCGATGATGGTCGAGGCGGTGCCGGAATGACTCAGAGCCCGGCAGGGAGCGTGGGCGCTCTCCGCCGCAGTCCCCACCGAGAGGTCCCCACGCTCAAAACATTTCATGGTCCTGCATGTATGGGGGAAAAAGTCAATAACTTCCGTCAATTTTGATTTTGGATAAGAAATCGGATATGAATTGATGGAAGGATACACGGGTATTCCTGTCTATATACGCGTCGAGGGCCAGATCTTCGAGGCGTGTGAAAATAAGCGTGTCTTGTTTCCATCCCAGCTGATCGGAGCCGGCGCTGGAGCCAAAGTCGATAATTGCAGAGTCATTTGTCTCAGAAATGAAACCCAGGTGTAACCTTTCCCACTATTGACAAATGTCAGATGCTAGTTCATGTTGCCAGGTTTTTGG